>NW_011494838.1:5058977-5089650 GCF_000754665.1 Bison bison bison | reverse complement strand
TCTTGAGCCTCCCTCCCACCCCACCCCTCTCCCACCCTTCTGGGTCATCACAGAGCTCCCGGTTGAGCTCCTGCTAAGGTAGGACAGTTTGAGACAGTAGCATGGGAGTATAATACACTCTCATGTGTAAAATAGATAGCTACTGGGAAGCTAAAAACGTGAAGTTCTTGCTTCTTGGTCTGATATAGCTTGCAATTCCTCCCAAACAGTAGAACCTAAGACAAGAGCTTTTGTGGATGTAATTTATTTTGGATCATTTGATACTATGGAAATGAGTGTAGGGCCTGGAAAATTTACACAAAGGAAAGGAGGGGGAAGGGTGTGGACCACAGGATTTGAGAGTTAGGGAACTGAGAAATGGAGAAAGAGGGAAAGCGCCAATCCAAAGCTGGCTTGGACTGGTTTATATTGAGCAGGTAGGTTACTGTCAGGGGAAACTGGAGTTCAACCCTTCTGGTGATGTTCTGAGGAGCTGTCTGGAATATGCCTCTGAAATATCTTGAGGCTTGACAAAGGGAGTGTGTATCCATGAGCTCCTGCCTCCCTGGTCTAGGGTTACCCCAGGAAGTGCTAACACTGTCAGTTTGTGCAGACACACCAGAGTGGCTGATCGGGCTTCTTCATGAGATTCTTGTAACTGAGGTAGAAAAGCCTTGGGAGAAAAAACAGTAGCTACACAGTACAGCTGAGATCAAGTACTGTTAGCCTACACCTGAGTACAGCTGGTTGCTATAGCAAAGGCCAGAGAAAAATGATGGAGTAAGAGAATATGAGAGAGAAAACTGCATATGTGTCTGGCACATGAGCCAGTGCCTCCTCAATATCGCCCAGGTGTCAGTATCAAGACATTTTAATTTGTCGAATCAGTTTTACCAGGTAAGTCCCAAATTTAGACATCCAACATTTTCACAAATGCACAAGCTTGTTATTGAAGAGGGTTCCATTGACCATTCCCTCCCCAGTTCTCACTGAAATTGATGGTTATTATCAAAGAATGTCTGCGACATGCGAGGCAGTGTGTGAGGTACTCTACATCTACTACCTCTTGTAATCCTCAGATCAGTCTGGTCCTAACAGGTTGAAACAGATACCCCTACCTTTGACAAATGAGAAAACTGGAGCTCAAGGGAGGAAAATGGTTTGCCTCAATTTGTATAACTGATAAGTGATTAAACTGGGACTTTATTCCAAATATATCTCTAAAGCACATCTCCATATCTCTGTATTTCTGACACTACAGAGCTGTCCCGAGGAGCTGGAACTCTCTCTGTGGTCACTCAGGTTTAGGATTGGGTGTGTGTCTCAGTTGTAGGTTCACAGTCCTGCTTGGTCTTGAATGTCAGTTTTCCTGGCTTGAGCCTTGACACCCTGCTGTTAGGGGATGCACACTGACTGAAACCGCCCACCCTGGCCAGGCACCGTAGTAACTATTTGCATGAGTTGTTTTACGACAGGAGGTCCTGTAAGGAACACAGAACTAACAAGCCACCACCAAGCGGAAGAGTTCAGGAAAGGTCAAAAGGTGGCACCGCATGTCCAGCCGCCTCCCAGAATCCTTCTCTCTGGTGTCCATCTTGGCTGAACAAGGCAGGCACCACCAGGAAGGACTCTGAGTCAGAATGAGTGGCCAAAGACAACCCAGAAACTAATCCCATCACCATAAAACCCGAGACTGTGAGCCCCTTGGAGAGCAGTTCTCCTGGGTTCCCTTACCCTCCTGCTCTCCACCCGGGTTTTCCTTCCCAATAAAGCCTCTTGTCAGCACATGTGTCTCCTTGGAAACTCATTTCCAAGTGTTAGACCAGAGCCCACTCTCAGGTCCTGGGAGTGGTCCCCCTTCCTGCAACACTGCCTATTTACTTGCCGAGAATCTAGCTGCTTGACCTCATCTACCAGTTAAGACAGAGTTGATGGCAATACCAGCTTGGCTCAAGCCTCCCCAATTTTGATTTCTACTTTGGTTCATTGGAGGGCAACCAAGAGTGGAATCAGAAACCCAGCCTAACCCTTCTATATTCCCTGGTCTTTCTGTTGTCTTTTTTCTTCTGTCATGTCATTTTCCTCTTTCCATCATCTTGTATTCATTGGCAGAATAAGATAAGGCACCCCAGAGAACAACAATAGTTAAACTGAGAGATATAATCAACATGATTTAGAATTCATCAGAGAATCAGCAAATCTGATATTTGAAGGGAAAATAGAAGTCTCATGGTCTTTCTCTGTGCCCATTCCCTCTGTCAGTGTATCTCTCCCTTCTAAAATTTCTTGACGGTGGATCTCCCGGTGCCCTGGAAAATTATAGTTTACCTGCCTGAGTTACTCCCCAAGAGGGTCACTTTGTGCAATGCAATTCTCTGTGCCCTGCACCAAGAGTCTGAGTTAGATCCTAGCTGGCCTTCCTTGAGAAAGAGGCAGTGAGAGAAAGGAAAATATTGTGGGGATTGGGGATCTTTTCCAATGTGGCAATATAAAAACCTAGACAGGAAGAGCAAGCATCTTCGACCCACCTTATAGCATTAGAAACAAAACAAAAACAAAAAAGTGCAGATCTGATGATAGGGAGGAAGGAAACACTTAAATTAGGATCAATAGTTACAGTCGGAGAAAAATTTCAATCAACCCCGCATCTCAATCCCAATTATATCCCTGCCTACATCCCCACATCATGACCACCTACATCCCTGCCCTTTTACTTATTAAAGCTGCTCAAGTCATTTTCTGTATTCATTCCCCCCTTGATGGTGTCTTTTCAGCTGGAATTATCCTAACAGCTATATCTGGGATGTGTTTTTGGTGACATGATATTTTTTGCCTCCTGAAATTCTCTCATTTCCCTGTAGATCTAAATGTTATAAAGTGTTTCCTTCTGTTGAGCTAAAAGCAGTTTTCCCCAAACTTCTACTCATTGGTGCTATTTCTACCCTTTGGGACCAAATAAAGCCAGTAAAATATCTCTTTTTAATACTTTTTGCTCAGAAGGGAAGGACGCCATCTCTGGTCTTCTCTCTACTGCATGCAGCTTTATTTCCTGAACTAAATGTCCCCAGTTGCATTTAGTATTCATATGCCACAGTTTGGAATGCCAGGGCTATTCTGGTCACCTCCTACCGGTTACACCCCAAATTGTTCATCTCTCTCTCTCATCTCCAGATTCATGTGGCTCAGTATAGAATGATATGGATATGTTACCTCTTGTCTCTGGGTTCTTCCTTCCATTATTAAAGTTTCCATGAACCCAGACAAGTGTGTCTGTGTGTGTTTGTGCATGAGTGTGTGTATGTAGGCGCGTGTGCTTCAAAATGACAGAAAACAAGGGCCCTTTGAATTTGGACAAAGATGTAAATGAAAGACTCTCTTCCATGTGACTCCAAAGTCAAGCTGATACCGTGCTGCACACTGCTATTATGTTTGACATCAGACATGGCCCAGCAGGGGAGAGAAATATGCTTCAACAGTTAGATGATTATGTTAATGCAGACTGGGATTTATTATTATGTTTGTCTTACTCGGGAGTGAATCTGATGTGATTGCTGTTGCTGCTTCCCTGTTAGGTAAGGAAGGCTGAAATGCATTCTCTCCAAGATCCTCTGGGAACCGGCAGCTGGGATTGACAGAGAGAGTCACTGGGTGTCACTGTTGAGTCATCAGAATGCAGCTATCTGCCAGTATGTAGAAGTCTGACTCCTTAAAGATGCTGGGAGCTGGAGGTTTGGGGAGGCTGCCTGTCCCCTTCTATTCAGCATCTCTTCATTAGGGTCAAGATAGATCTCCCCTTTCTCTGCTCCCCCCTGAGAAGTATCAGGTCAGATGAGCCCATGTCACTGTGGGCCTTAGCTGCCTCAGCTACTGCTTAATGAGCTGCTCTGTCCTTGATCTGCCTGGTGATGCTGCAATAGGGGTCTGCTTTTATGCTTCAGTGCAATCTGTAATGACCCCCACCAGCAGCCAGCCGAGGTCTTCCCCTCACGTTTGGAACTTGCAGAGTCTTACATCTCTCGTCGCAGCAGACAAACCCTTCCATTGCACAATTAGAGTTTGTTCCAGACTCAGAGACAGTGATTCCCATCTCAGCAAAGAGTCAGTGGCACATTTCAGTTTTTATGGGGATGCTGCTTCTAACAGAAATAAAGACAGGTGGAGTTGTAGTCTCTGTATGCTGAAGGGTAAGAAGAAAAATCGACCAAAAGAGAGAAAAGTCCTGAATGAGGAGGCTCAGAGACCCAGCAGCCTTCTTCCCAGAAACTGAGCCTGTTATTGCCCTGCCTGATCCACACACAGGGCGTGAATTTGTATTGCCTCAGTGACTGATTGTCCTTAGGAAGATGGTTACTCAAGGCCTTTGGCAGGTGCCCCCAATCTTTTAGGAGTATTTTTAAGTGCCGATGCCAAAGTCCCATATCCCTAAAACTTTTTCTGGGTGTCTGAGGACAGCCCTCGACATCTGTATAGTTCCCATATGTTATTAAAGCATATCCAGAAAACACTCTTCCAGGATTAATCTATGCATTCTTAAGATTGTGAAAAATTAAAAATAAAAATGTTTGCTTACCCTCGAATTAAATTCTGAGCTATGTTCGAAGAGATCCTTCCAAAATGCATGTGTGGCCATTCTGTTCTCCCCGCTTAAGTTCTCCAGTGGCTGCTCAACATGTTTAAGTTGAGACCGGACTCATCATCCTATTATTTAGGTCCAGCCTCACAGGCACCTGCTTTTCCCAGATCAGCCCATCTTCCATCCAGGCACTAACTGCGCTGCCATCCTTTATGGCGGTGGTTCCCTACTTGGCTGCACAATGAGATCACCTTGGGAATTTAGAAAAATTGATCTGCATCCTACCCCTAGGAATTCTGTTTTAATTGGTGCAGGAAGGAACCCAGGCATCTGTGGTTCTCAAAGTTCCCCACATGATTCTAAAGGGACATAAAATTTGAGAATCACTGTCAAGTGATATTCATCTTCCTAGAACACACATCTTTTCTTAGCCTCCCCTGACCTATAACCCCATAGCTGTTAATCCTTCTTGACTCAACCAATGCATCCTCCCCATGATGAAGTCATCTCTGAACATTCTCCCTGGCCAAATTAAAGATTTTTCTCTGAGATTCCATAGAAACTTATGCATACTATGAGATACTGCATTGGAAATATCTGTATGGGTTTTTTGTCTATTTGTTTGTTTGTCTCTAGACTATAGGCTCACCTGGGGAAGCAAATGAAACATGTTTGTCATTATGTGTCCAGCTCACAGCACAGAGCCTCACACTTCACTGGTGTTCAGGAAGTATTTGTAGGACAGAACTGTTGATGATGGAGAGTGTTGTTTCATGAATGAATAATCAAGGATAATGGTAATGTCCAACATGGATCAAGAATTTACTATGAGTATGGCTGTATGCAAAGTGTTTGTATAGGCATTACCTCATTTGACACTCCCAACAGCCCCACTGGGAAGAGTGATCTACATTTTACAGATGAAAGTACTCAGGTGTAGAGGTGTTAAGTAGATACCACAGCAACGATTTGAAGCCTGCTCTGCCTGGCTCCACTTTTAGTTACACTTCTGATTGCCTCCAAAAATAGAATGGGAAGCTGTTTAACCAGATTTTCTCCTGGTAGCTTTTATTGGGCTCTTTTTGCCAAGTACTATATATTAGCTCTTTAAATGCTTCATCCTATTTAACCTATGCAACAATTATATAAGTCAGTATTATCATGTTTGTGCTAAGTCACTTCAGTCATGACCAGCTCTTTGCAACCCAATGGATTGTAGCCCTTCACACTGCCCTGTCCAAGGGATTCTCTAACCATGAATCTGGAGTGGGTGGCCATGCTCATTAATACCATTCAATTGATAAGTAATCAAGTCTAAGAGAGAGACAAAGTTCAAGCAAAGCCTGATGGAATTGTGGCAAGTGCTGGGTGAATAATTCAGCACCCAGAAATATTTATTGCTCATTCTGTTACAGTAGCCTCATAATTAATGAGGAAGGAAGGAGAAGGGAGAGAGAGAATAAATGAATGAATTCGGGGCCACCACTTTGATGAGAACAAAATCCCTCAAACACAGCTTTCTTTATCTCTGTTCCCCAAACCCTGACCATTTTTCCTCAAAGGGTCATTAGGACAAAAACATAAAACGACTTTTCTTTCGAAAAGAATGATCAGTTGTTCTGAGCCTACCAAGGATATCTGAAGTAGAACCAAATTTGTATACTGATGCCCTTGTAATTCCTTCCTCTAGAAAATTAACCCAAATGTAAAAGCCCAGGGGTTTTGCTCCATCTTTTTTCCTTTTTCTCCCCTTTTTTAAAAGACAGACACGGTAGGCCAGCAGAAGTGCTTGAGGAAGGTGACATTGCACAGCTGTGGCCAGAACCCAAGTCTCCTTACTTCCAGTCCAGTGTTTTCTCCCACTGGCCGACTCAGGGATGAAAGGCAGCATTGTTAAACATGATATATATTTTAACAATTACTTGGAGTTTTCTTTAGTTGTAAAGTACTCTAAGTGCCAAACACAAGGTATTTTTATTGCCTCTTGCTACCACATAACAAGGCCATTTGCTCTGTGGGATCCTGGCAGTAGGGATAAGTAGGAGCAGAGGTAGGTGCAGATTCCTTTCCCTTCTTAATGTGAACAGATGGGACATGGATACTGTCTGCAAAGAATTGTGAGCTGCTGTCTCCCTGCTGAGGGAAGACAGGCTCCTTTGAGAAGGAGTGGAGGAGACATCCGAAGTTCCATAGATGAGCCCTGAATGAGGACAGGTCAGGCTTTTCAGGACCTAATCAAACTTGTGAGAAGAATGTCAGGTTGAGAAGCAAATCACTTCTCGTGTTCCCAGGGGCTACAACGTTAGGAGAGCTGATCAAACCCTTCTGTGCTTAGGTGGTCCCACATGCGAGATGGGAGTTACATGTGCTGATCTGCAAACACATTAAGCAATTGCATGCACTTGCTCAACGGCAATTCTTTCAGTCTATTCCCTGGCTTTGACCGCCAACAATTTTCTTATCCCGGAGCCAGAACAGCGTTGCTGCTTTATAAATCTTTCACTGATTTCCCAGTAGGAGGTCATTTTTCTTCCTCTCTTCACTGTAGTGTTTTCTGTATGCATTTGTTAGAGCTCTTATTTGCGTATGCTTTTATTTTGATGAGCTGGCGGTAATCTATCTCCTCCACTGGATCATCTAGTCCTCCTGAATAAAATCTCTGTCTTGACCACACCTATTTTTTTTCCACAGCAGAATCTCACAATTTATCCTGCATAGAGAAAGTGCCTATTCAACATTGACTGAATTAATTGTGAGTGTAGATGCGTAGATCATGGCCCACCTGTGTTCTACCAGATGTCAAATTTTACAGCTTAGGCATTTTAAATGTGGGCATCTGTTTGTGGGTTATTTGAGGGAATAGCTGGAGAATTGTTTGGAAATGAACCATACTATTACAGAGTACATGGAACCAAAAGTCCTAGACATAAGCATCAGCACAGGGTTTTACAGCCTTATGCAATCAATTCACTTTTCTGTGTCTCAACTTTCTCACCTGTAAGCTGGGGATCGTAGGACTTCTGCCTATTTTATAATATTATTGCAAAGACTGGATGAGAATACATTTAAACACATGTTATAAATGGCATAGTATTATAGATGGGTCAAGATTATTATTTTTACTAATATTGTAATTATTGAAAACATATCATAACCATCTAAATTTTCCTGGGCTCTAAATCACCATAATTCTTAACTCCATGGATTTGTTTTAGAAACAATGGTAAATGAGAGATAATTAGATTAAAAGAAAATGATCATTATTGCTTATATGTGAAATTTAACAGATATAACAAATTAGTGAATATAACAAAAAAGAAGCAGACACACAGATATAGAGAGCAGACTAGTGGTTACCACTGGGGACAGAAATAGGGGAGGAGCAATACAGGGTTAGAGATTCAAGAGGTATAAACTATTACGTATAAAGTAAGCTATGTTTGTCCTAATCTCCCAATGTCCATTCTCTTCATCTGCATCGCTCTTCTTGCCTTGGAAATAGGTTCCCCTGTGCCATTTTTCTAGAGTCCTCATAAATGCATTCATATACGATATTTGTTTTTCTCCTTCTGACTTACTTCACTCTGTATGACAGGCCCTAGGTCCATTCACATCTCTACAAATGACCCTATTTCATTCTTTTCAGTGGCTGAGTAATGTTCCACTGTACATATGTACCATGTCTTTATCCATTCATCTGTCATCTGACATTTAGGATTGATGTACATAAACTGCCATGTGTAAAATCAGTAGCTAGTGGGAACCTGCTACAAAGCACAGGAAGCTCAGCTCAGTGCTCTGTAACACAATGGGTGGGATGGAGAGGAGAGTGGAGAGGTGGGAGGGAGGTCCAAGAGGGAGAGCTTCTTGGACATAGAGCTGATTCACTTCTCTGTGCAGCAGAAACTAAGGCAACATTGTAAAGCAATTATATTCCAATTTAAAAAAATCACCAAAAAGGAAAGAAAATAACATAAAATAAGTCATAAGGATATATCATACAACACAGGAATATAGCTAGTATTCATAATAACTATAAATGCAGTATAACCTTTAACATTTGTGAATCACCATATTGTTCACCTGTAACTTATATTGTTTATCAACTATACTTCAATTTTTAAGAAAAGAGAATAAAAAAAAGAGAGAAAAGGAAAAGGCAATAATGATGGCCTCCTGGGAAATCCCAATGGAACAAAGTCTCAAGTCTGAAATCCCTAGAGACAGAAACAACATACGTTGGCAATTTCAGGTGACCTGTTGACCGCTGAGGAATAATGGCAGGGGAGATAAGAACGGAACTGGAGGTAGCAGAACATTTCTCTTAAGCTTCTGTCAACCCTTGCCTCCTCACAGCGATCTGGAGTCTTTTGATGTCCCTGCCGATGGCCCTATCTTCAAAGAAGGCTTTGTCATTTCATTTACTTTCAATCGTGCTCTGAGAACTTGGGTTTGGTTACAAAGAAAAACCAGAGAATTGGCTGTGTAATGAAGTTTGAACCCTGCTTCTTTTTGAATATGACCTTGAGGAATTTATTTCTGTTCTGTGAATCTGTTTTCTCATCTGTAATCTGCAGGTACAAATAAAAACATTAACTGGCAGAATAATCGTTGACGTGTTCTAGCTCTGCGTCTTGTTCATAGCCGAGGACACTAAAGCCTAGGGAGCTTACACACCTTCTTTTGCCTTTTTGGGCCTTTCCTTCAGTGGCTCAAATGGTAAAGAATCTGCCTGCAACGCGGAGGCCTCGGTTCAATCCCTGGGTTGGGAAGATCCCCTGGAGAAGGAAATGGCAACCCAGTCCAGTATTCTTGCCTGGCAAATCCCATAGGCAGAGGAGGCTGGCCGGCTACAGTCCTTGGGGTTTCAAAGAGTTGGACATGACTGAAGGACTAAGCACACATTCCGTATAAAATATTTTAAGTATATTTTAAGTGCACTGAAATAAAGATATAGTCGAGGCCATGAATCATCTGGAAGAGGTGGACATCTGGACCTTGCACCATACAAGGCAGAAAAGAATTAGATGTCTGTTGCGTTTGGGTGGGCATCAGAGACAAGACTGGAGCAGTGAGAAATATATTGGGATAAGTTAACGAAGAATGAAAATGGTCTTGTGTAGAGCAGAGGATACTTCTGTGGCTAATTCATGCTCTGTGTTTGCTAAAACTTTCCTTGTCTCCACGTCTGGACCAGAGGCAATCATCCCCAAATCATCTGGACCAGGATTTGGACAGAGGTTTATTGGAATCCAAAGCCTGTAATTGTCAACTACAAAGTATTACAAAATATCAGTTGTCATTGATATATATTGAGAGCTCCTGGGTTTTGAAAAGAGAAAAGTTCATTGGCCTGTGTCTCCAGAAGCCTCAACAGAAATGAGACATTACTGATCATTTTTGACACCCCAAGTGAATCAAGGAATAGATATCCTTCCCTTGAATTCATGAGGACATGGAGACAAGGAAAGTTTCAGCAAACACAGAGTGTGAAGTAGCCACAGCAGTATCCTCTGCTCTACACAAGACTGTTTTCATTCTTTGTTAACTTATCCCAATATATTTCTCACTGCTCCAGTCTTTGTCTCTGATGCCCAGCCACACCCAACAGACATCTACTTGTTTTCTGCCTCTCATGGTGCAAGGGAAGCAGGTGAAATAGAACCGGCTTGGAGACAGGACTGTGTTATATGTTGTGTGGGGCCTAGGCACTTTTGCCATTGTGTGAAAAATGCTCCATAAAAAAAATATTTTTTAGTGTATTTTATGACTACATTGATATAAAGGTGGATAAAATTCAGGCTAAATTCATCATTATAAATTCATTATTATTTTTTTCGATTTTAAGGTAAACCAAAATTAAAACATTTTTACAGTTCCCTAGAAGGGTCTTGAGCTTCCCTGGTGGCTCAGACGGTAAGAGTATGCCTACAATGCAGGAGACCTGGCTTCAATCCCTGGGTTGGGAAGATCTCCTGGCGAAGGAATTGGCAACCCACTCCAGTATTCTTGCCTGGAAAATCCCATGGATGGAGGAACCTGGTAGGCTGCAGTCCATGGGGTTGCAAAGAGTCGGACGTGACTGAGGGACTTCACTTCACTTCAATTCAGAAGGGTTTTAGGCTATAGACACTGCACCTACTGTACCTAATGGAAACTCGACCATGAGTGAAGAGTTTGGAAAACAAAATATCAAGGAATATGAGTCCATTTCCAGACACTTTAAATGTTTGACCTTGAATAGATGTCAAGAACTCTCTGTTTCCCAATTTCTATCTTTAAACTAGAGGAGAATATCTCTTGACTTTGCTGGATCAAGGACTAGCAAGTAATATATATCAGTCTTTAGAACAGTCTAGGTTCTCACTAATTTCAGGGTCCTGAGAGTCCAGGTTCTTCTAACGGGCCAGCCTAGACTGTATAAAGAAAATGGGTCTTTTGGGGTCAGACTAAAACAAACAAGAACCAAAAATTATGTTTTAAAATCATTATCACCATTTTGAGGTTGAAATTGAAAAAAGGGAGATGAATTCATTCCTGCTTCCCTGCTAAGGCACACAACTAGGAACTTTACTCTTTAGTCATACGAATTCATTTGGGTAAAATCATTCAACCGGTCACTAGTTCCTCTAATTATACTAGACTTTTCCACATGGATATAGGGAGAGACATTTGACAAATGTGTCTTGCTCGAGTCCAGACACATCTTATCTACTTTCTCTGGTCTAGTAAACTTAATATAGGAGAAAATGAGGTTAGTTTAGCACATTAGCAGCTCTAAAATTTCTGTATGGAAAGTAGCAATCAATTTGGAGGGACCATGTGAAAGAGACTCCTTCTAAAGCTGTTTACAGAACATGTACACTTTATTTCTTCATGAAAATAATTACTAGAGGAAATTAATGAAGATTCTGAGAAGGCTAAGAGACTAAGGCCCTTTTAGGACACCTCCAAGACACCGCCTATCCCCAGTGAAATTATACTCAACTCTAGGGACCACTGCTTTTCCTTGAGTCATCTCCAAGCCCAGCCCCAGATAACTAAAGATAACAAGATGGACAAGACATGCCAGCTCTCTCAGCAACCTCTCAACCTTTCCATTAACTTATTGTTCTAGAATTGTGCTTTGGGTGGGTGCCCACTCAGTCTATATTTCACCAAAGGCATTTAATTTATGTGTTTTGAAAATAAGGACATATGTTCACACTGATCCTCCATCTCCTCTTTGTATCTTCTAGTTCATTTTCCTTAATTCAGCAAAGAATATGGTGAATAGACAGTTCATGGTTGATAGAGGTTTACATATATATAGTATCCTCCTTGAAAAAAAATTTGATAGTGCTATGGGCAAGAGAAAAAATGTGAGTTTGGATTTACAAAATCTAGACCAAATTCAGATCCAGTAGTAACTGGGTCATTTTGAGAAAGCAAATTCCTCCCAGAGTTTTGTCATCTGCAAGATAGCTTAGTAATAATTGTCTTAGCTACCACAGAGGGTTTTTGTGAAACTTCAATGAGATTTTGCTTGTGGATGTACTTTAAAGCCAGCCAAGTGGTATATTTTATACAAAGTAGGGAGGTGTAATTATTGCTATCATCACTATATACCTTCTATCTCCATGGCACCAATTACCTGGCAACTAACCTGATTTTCATTCTCTCTGTCCCACAACCTCACAACATGAACAACCCACAGGCATTATTTGTACCTCCTGGAGAAGCATCTCTGTGATTTCTTTGAAGGATCTTTATTTGCATTTGACTGCTACTACCCTGGACAGAAGTTGACTGCTATTTATCCTTAAGATACCATTTTTCTTTCTTTCTTTCTTTCTAATTCTTTTAAACTGCGTTATTTTAATGGATCTTTTAAATCAAATAGTTGTTTTATTTTACACATTTGTCCCTGTAGAACAGCTGCCAGTACTAACTGCAATAATGGAATTCTAACATCAGAAAGAATGGCATTTCTGGGATGGATATCTACTTGTGAGGAGGAGGTGGGAGGAGAAGAAGAGATGGAAACATTTCAGATGAGTACAGTTCCATTGTCTGTATTTTCCTTTTCACTGATGTATCAGAAAAGAAGGCAGGCTAAGGTCCTATAAAATTAAAGGGACCCAAATATGAAGGAGAAGTACCAAATTGAGCTTTTGTTGGAAATGGTTGAGGAGGAGGGGAAATCACCTTTCAGAGCTTCAAATGCTTTCATAAAGTTCCCTTAAAACATTTTCACTGACTTCTTTACTTCTCTCCTTTTTAAAATGTAAATCACATCTTAAAGTTTTTTTTTTAATATGATTTTGAAAAAGCATTCACAAGTTTATTCAACGAGAACGCGAGAGAAAAACAAATGAAAACACATTCTTAGATTGACAAGATTTGTTAGTCATAAATGAAATCATGCAAATGAAAACACTATATAAACTATAGATGTAAAAGTTTATCAGTCAAGTATTGATTTGTTGAAGCTCTTATATGTGTGATAAATGAAAAAGCAAATATAAAGTAGTATTTGACATGCAGTAAATGGCAAGTAAATAAATATTAAATTCACTTCCCTTTTGTTGACAAGATAGCTTCACTTGGGTCTCATCTATGGGGCAAGCTTATATTAGAGGTGGAAAAATGTCTATTTGTTGCTGCCAGACTTTTTTTTTATTGAATATATTTTGCATTAAGGTCACAATGATTGATTGTGTCCTAGAAGCTGGCAGTCTTTCAGAATGGACTTGTAAACTTGTTCATCTCATTTTGTTTGGGAATAGGTATCAAAGGTCTTAAAAATTCTTATTTTCCCTTTGACCCAATAATTTTACTTCTGAGAATATATCCTGAGATAATACTAAACTCAGAGGAAGTTTTATATACTAAGATGTTTACCACAACCTGATTCACAAGGAAAACTCATGAACAAATTTCATACATAACAATAGACGAATGATTAACTCAAGAAATAGAACAGAAGCGATTGCTGACTCACGCAGCTGTGCATCACCAACCTTTGGCACAATGCTAATGGACATTCAAAACATACTGGTGAAATTGAATACTTTTTACAATGGAACCAATTGTGAAGTTATGCTGAGTGAAATACGCCAGTCACAGAAGGACAAATACTGCATGACTCTGCTCAAGTGAGGTATTTGTGATAGTCAGATTCATAAAAGCATAGAGTGGAATGATGGTTTCTAGAGGCTGGGACAGAGGGGAGTGGAAAGACATTATCCAATAGATATAAACTTTCAGTCAGGTGAGATGAGCAAGTTCTAGAGATCTGCTGTGCAGCATAGCACTTATAATGAACAACACTGTTTGTGCACTGGAAATTTTGTTTAAACTGTAGATGTCAAGTTAGGTGTTCAAAAAAGGAGGGCATTTGAAAGCTTTGGAGATGATGGATATGTTGGTTATCTCCATCATGATAATGGTTTCACTGATGTATGCATATGTTGATACCATCAACTTGTATACACTAAATGTATACAGTTTTTGCACATCCATTATAACTAAAGTAAAGCTATTTTAAAAATGAAAATAAAGGTGTTTCTGAGCAGAGTCAAAATGGTGAAGTGGGAGGACTCAGAACTCACCTCCCCCAAAAAACACACCAAAAATATATCTATATGTGGAATAATTCTCACTAAAAACTAACTGGAAACTTGCAGAAAGACCTGTACAAATAAAGCAAAAGATCCACATGGAATCAGGTAGGAAAGTGACAGAATCATGTCAAGACCTGTGCAATCTGTATGAAATACCCATGGCATATGTTTTTACTGAACTAGAACAAATAATCCTAAAATTTGTATGAAACCATGAAAGGCCTTGAACTGCCAAAGCAATCTTGAGAAGAAAAGAGCAAAGCTGGAGGTATGCTACTTGATTTCAGACTATACTACAAAGCTATAATACTCAAAATAGCATGGTAGTGGCACGAAACCAGACATGCAACAGAACAGAGAGCCTAGAAGTAAATCCACGCATGTATGTTCAATCAATCTAGGACAAAGGAGACAAGAATATACAATGGAGAAAAGACAATCCCTTCAATAAATGATGTTAGGAAAACTGGGCAGCTACTTGTAAAACAATTAAATTAGAATACTTCCTCATGATATATAAAAATAAATTCAAAATGGATTGAAGACCTAAATGTAAAACCTGAAACCATAAAACTCCTAGAAGAGATCATAGGCAGAATATTCTCTTACATAAATAGCAGCAATTTTTTTTTTCTTTTTTGAAATTCTCTCCTAAGGCAAAAGAAATTAAAGCAAAAATAAGCAAATGGGACCTAATTAAACTTAAAAGCTTAGGTACAGCAAAGGAAACTATTGACAAAACAGAAAGGCAACCTACTGAATGGGAGAAAACATTTGCAAATGATAAAGCTAATTAAAGGTTAATACCCAAAATATGTAAACAACTCATAGAACCCAATATAAAAAAAAAATCCCTTAGAACCCAATTTTAAAAATGAGCAGAAGAGCTGAATAGACTTTTTTTTCAAATAAAATATATACATCACCAACAGATACATTTAAAAATGCTCAAAAGTGTTAATTATCAGAGAAATGCAAATCAAAGCCAAAATGAGATATCATCTCATACCTGTCAAAATGCCTATCATCAAAAAGCCTACAAATAACAAATGTTGGCAAGAATATGGAAAGGAAACGAACCCTTGTATACTGTTGGTGGGATTGTAAATTGGTGGAGCTACTACGGAGACACAGCACAAAGTATACTCAAAAACCAAAAACAGAACTACCATACCACCCAGCAATGTCACTCCTGGTGGATAGACAGTTCATGGTTCAGTATATATCTGAAGAAAAAGAAAATACTAATTCAAAAAAAATTAATGAACATCAGTGTTCATTCAGCATTATTTACAATAGCTAAGAAATGGAAGCAACCTCAATACACTTGAAAAGATGAACAGATAAAAAAGATATGAATGGGTAATAGTCATACAAAAGAATGAAATGCTATCATTTGCAACAGCGTGGATGGATCTAGAGAGTATTATGCTTAGGGAAACAAGCCAGACAAGAAAGACAAATGCTCTTTGTTATCACTTACATATGAAATCTAAAAACTAATAAAAACAATCCAACCCATATAACAAAACAGAAACAAATTCACAGATATAGAGAATAAACTGGTGCTTACCAATGGAGAGAGTAAAGGGGGGAGGGGCAAATCAGGGGTAGAAGACTGAGATACAATTGCTATGCATAAAATAAATAAGTAACAAAAATATATTAAATAGCACAGAGCACTATAGCCATTCTTTTGTGATAACTTTAAGTGGAGTGCAACCTATTAACGTCAGTATGTGGATGGCATTACCCTTATGCCAGAAATTAAAGAGGAACTAAAGAGCCTCTTGATGAAAGTGAAAGAGGAGAGTGAAAGAGCTGGCTTAAAACTCAGCATTCAAAAAACTAAGATCATGGCATCCAGTCCCATCACTTCCATGGCAAATAGATGGGGAAACAATGGAAACAGTGATAGATTTTATTTTCTTGGGCTCCAAAGCATTGCAGATGATGACTGCACCATGAAATTAAAAGACAAACCTAGATAGCATGTTAAAAAGCTGAGACATTATGGTTTTTCCAGTAGTCATGTATGGATGTGAGAGTTGGACTATAAAGAAGGCTGAGTGCTGAAGAATTGATGCTTTGAACTGTGTAATTGGATAAGACTCCTGAGAGTCCCTTGGACTGCAAGGAGATCAAACCAGTCAATCCTAAAGGAAATCAGTCCTGAATATTCATTGGAAGGACTGATGTTGAAGCTGAAACTCCAATACTTTGGCCACCTGATGGGAATAACTGACTCATTTGAAAAGCCCCTGATGTTGGGAAAGATTGAAGGCATGAGGAGAAGGGGATGACAGAGGATATATCACCGAGTCAATGGACATGAGTTTGAGCAAACTCTCGGAGATGCTGAAGGACAGTGAATCCTGGTGTGCTGCAGTCCATGGAGTTGCAAAGAGTTTGACACAACTGAGCAACTGAAAAACAACAAATCTATTAACATATTGAATCACTGTGTTATACACCTGGAACTAATATGATATTGTAAATCAACTATACTTCAATAAAAAAAAAGAAACCACCCACTGTCACCAAATACAGCCTCTTTCAATTTCTGTTAATGTACACCAGCTTGGCAGTGGTTGACTTTCATAAAAATGATATACATGATAATTTACACTTTGGAAGAAAGATATTACTAGGAGTTTTTCACAACTAGAAAAAAGTGAATCTTATTGATAATTTATATTAAAATGGAATTCATTTATCATTTAATTTAAATATAGAAAAAGTATAATATAGAAATAAATGTACTAGGCCACATTATATTCTATTCTATGATTGTAATAAATATAATTTTAAAATTTAATGTATTAATATTATTACATTATAATTTTATTAGATATAACACTGAAAATAAACAACCCCAAATGTTTATAATTTATATGCCTATTGTTCTGTGTCTTCTCAGTGTCTTAAAGCAATGGACAGTTATTAGATCTATGATGAACAAAAATATAATGCAGGTTATATGAAAATGACTTCTGTTCTTCTTAATGTCTGCAGAGGAGATGCTGGCAACGTCTCCTTGCCAGGTGGGCTGTGGTAGTGAGGTAGGAAGTCTGTTGGTGATCTCTTCCTTGTCTCTCCCATCTTAGCCTTCTCACAGGAATTTTAAGTTCTTAAAGGGCAAGAGGGCAAAATCTACACTATACCTCTGTACAATGATGGTTTTTCATGGTAGCTGGTTTATAATAGGTTCCCAATAAACATTTGCTGCATTAATTAATTGGTAGATGCTTCTGAAGATGCACTGACAAAGGTGGTCAATTCTTGATTGAATAATGATGATAACAATGTCATAGTTGGAATGTAAACTGGTACAACCAATGTGGAAATCACTATAGAAGTTCATCAAAAAATTAAAGACAGAAACTACCATGTGATCTGGCAATTCCCTTCGTGGGTATATATATATATTGGAAGAAAATGAAAACACTAATTTGAAAAGACACATGTACCCCAATAGTAGTGTAATTTACAGCAGGCAAGATTGAACACAAGTGTGGTATACATGTATAATACATATATATATGTGATGAATATTACTCAGCCATAAGTAGAAGTGAAATATTGCCATTTGCAGCCACATGGGTGGGTGGGCTTGGAGGGTATTACACTTCGTGAAATAAGTTAGACAAAGACAAACACAGTGTGTTTTCACTTATATATGGAATCTTAAAAGTAAAAGAAGTTAATTAATATAACAAAACAAAACAGAAACTCTCACAAACGCACAGAACAAAGTAGTGCTTATCAGTGGGATGAGATGGGGGGAAGGAGCAAGACAAGATAAGGGATTAAGAAGTACAAACTGCTGGGAGAGAATGGCAACCCACTCCAGTATTCTCGCCTGGATATTTCAATGGACAGAGGAGTCTGGCGGGCTACAGTCCGTGGGGTCTCAAAAGAGTCAGACACGACAGAGATTAACGTTTCATTTGTACTTCATATGTAGTATAATCTGTAAAAATATCAAATCACTATGTTTTATATCTGAAACAGATATATTGTAAATCAACCACATTTCAGTTAAAGAGACAAATAAAAAATAAAACACATGAAAAGAAACAACATAAGAAAAATGTATGCTCACCTCGTTATTTAAAATTTTTAATCAAAATCTAAATTTTGTATTTAATGTACCTTTGCTCACTCTCTTTCATATTATAAAAATAATGTCACTGTTACTCATATAAACATGTATAACCAGTTAGCTAAATTTTCTCTTTCAAATTTTACTTACTGAAGTAATAATAGGCAACTATGTGCTATATGTGATATTTCTCTTGGGTCATAGGGACCTATATGCAAGCATTTGAACACATTTGAGATTTTTGTTTGCTCATTTAAAAAAATGCATTGAAGTCATATTAGACTCACAGATATCACAACTATAGGACAGGGAGGTTCAGTGCTCTTCCCACCTGCTTTCTCAATATAGTGACCTTACATAGCAGTGATGGTGAAGTCGCTGTCATATCCGACTCTTTGCGACCCCATGGACAATAGCCAACCAATCTCCTCTGTCCATGGGATTTTCCAGTCAAGAATACTATAGTGGGTTGCCATTTCCTTCCCCACGGGATCTTCCCGACCCAGGGATCAAACCCGGGTCTCCCACATTGTAGGCAGACTCTTTACCATCTGAGCCACCAGGGAAGGCCTTACATAACTAGAGTAAACTATCAAAAGCTGGAAACCTCCATTGACTTTGTGCAATTTTTATCACCTTTGCATACATGCATGTGTGTGTTTGTATTTCTGTTAATGTGTGTACAGTTCTATGTGATTTTACCACCTTCATAGATTCTTGTAATCACTACCATAATCAAGACAAACAAAGTTGCATCACTACAAAATTCCCTCAGCTACCCTTTGATAGTTAAACCTACTCCCTTTTCCCTTCCTGATCCCACCTCTAAGTCCTGCCAACTACACATCCGTTACCATCTTTAAAATTTTGTCATTGTGGGAATGTTGCATAAATGGAAACATATATGTTAATTAATTTTTAGCAAGTAGCACCATATTATTCACATTAACCTGTATCTCTGTTTTCCACTGCTTAAAAATAAATCCTAGACACTCCTATAGGTCAGCACACATGTTAGTAATTCTTTGCCCTCTAATTTTTTAAATTATTTTATTTATTGATTTTTGGCTGTGCTGGGTCTTTGTTGGTGCGTGGGTTTTTGTCTAGCTGTGGTAGGCAGGCTTCTCATTTCGGGGGCTTCCCTGATAGCTCAGTTGGTAAGGAACCCACCTACAATGCAGAAGACCTGGGCTGGATTCCTGGGTCAGGAAGATCTCCTGGAGAAGGGATCGGCTACCCACTGCAGAGTTCTTGGTCTTCCCTCATGGCACAGCTAGTAAAGAATCTGCTTGCAATGTGGGAGACCTGGGTTCGATCCCTGGGTTGGGAAGATCCCCTAAAGAAGGGAATGGTTACCCACTCCAGTATTCTGGTCTGGAGAATTTCGTGGACTGTAACAAGTCCATTGGGTTGCAAACAGTCAGACATGACTGAGAGACTTTCACTTTCACTCTTGTTGAGGGCGCTGGGCTCTAGGGCACATGGACTTCAGTAGTTGTAGTTCCCCAGCCTCTAGGGCACAGACTTAGTAGTTCTGGCAAATGGATTTAGTTGCATGTGGGATCTTCCCAGATCAGGGATAGAACCTGTGTTTCCTGCATTGGCAGGCAGAATCTTTACCACTAAACCACCAGGGAAGCCCCTGCCCTCTAATTTTTAATATATATAGAATGATAAATAGGGCTTCCCTGGTAGCTTAGCTAGTAAAGAATTCCCCTGCAATACAGAAGACCCAGGTTCGATTCCTGGGTCAGGAAGTTCCCCTGGAAAAGGGATAGGCTACCCACTCCAGTATTCTTGGGCTTCCCTGGTGCTTCAGATGGTAAAGAATCTGCCTGCAAGGTGGGAGACCTGTGCTCAATTACTGGGTTGGGAAGATCTCCTGGAGGAGGGCATGGCAACCCACTCCAGTATTCTTGCTTTGAAAATCCTCATGGACAGAGGAGGCTGGTGGGCTACAGTCCACGGGGTCCCAAAGAGATGGACACAACTGAGCAACTAAGCACATAATTATAAATAAATACAATACAAAATTTAACACTATCAGAATCATATCAAACAGTTTTTTAAGTATGGTTTCTATGTGCTCCTCCTCTTTTCTTTTTCTTCAGATCAACTCTTCCTAAATGCATCCCTCAACTAAGTAACCATAGCAACATTTTGATGTATATTATTATGTATTCTTTGCCATAGTCATCATATAAATATATATATATGTACACATATATATATCAGAAAAAAAGATATGATTACACACACATACCAAATGTAAAAAAGCAGAACTACAAAATAATGTAAATAATATAATTTTATTTATTAAAAATAAAAGCTACTGCTCTTATTGATTATAAAATAGAATCATAATATATACTTTTTAGCATCCTGGTTTTTTCCAACAATATTGCTCAAAATATCCTCCAAGTCAAATGTTACAATTTACAATGTTACTTCAATTGCTAGATACTATTCTAAAGTTTGAGCATGTATTACAGTGTGGAATGATGTACACCTTCTCTAATAATGAATGAAATTTTTGTTTCTAATTTTTGACACTACCAACAATATTGAAATAAGCACAGTGTATGTATTATATACGTGTGCATGTGTATTATATATGTATATATGTCATATATATATGTCTATGTGTGTGGAGAAGGCAATGGCAACCCACTCCAGTACTCTTGCCTGGAGAATCCCATGGACAGAGGAGCCTGGTGGCTGCAGTCCATGGGGTCCCTAAGAGTCGGACACGACTGAGCAACTTCACTTTCACTTTTCACTTTCATGCATTGGAGAAGGAAATGGCAACCCACTCCAGTGTTCTTGCCTGGAGAATCCCAGGGACGGGGGAGCCTGGTGGGCTGCCGTCTATGGGGTCGCACAGAGTCGGACACGACTGAAGCGACTTAGCAGCAGCATGTGTGTGTGTACATGTATAAAGTGATAGAGAATTCTATTGCAAGTAACAGTTTACCACAAACTTGGAGGCTTAAAAAATGCTTTTTTCCTCTTGCTGTTATTGAGATTGTAAGTCCTACAATGGATTGACAGTTCTTGCTGAAGGCTGTAGGAGAGAAACCACTCTCCTGTCTTTTTCACGGTTTACCTCCATTCCTTGGCTGATAGCCTCTTCCTCATATCACTCCAATCTCTTTCTCCCACCACCAGTCTTCTAATTACATCTCCCTTCTGTAAGGACCATTGTGAATACAGGGGACTCACACAGATAATCCAGGATCGTCTCCGCATCTCAAAAGCCTCAATTTAATCACATCTGCAAAGCTCCTTATACTATGTCAGGTATACTTTTACTATTGTATACTTATACTGGTTCCTTATACCATGTAAGGCAACATAGCCACACGTCACAGATTAGGATATGGACGTCCTGGGGCATGGGAATTATTCTGCCTGACACAGAGGCAGATGTTCATATTTAATTTCCAAAGGACAAATTCACTGGAATCTCAGTGAAAATGTTCAGTTGAATGGTGTGGAAAGTTGTCTTATTCAATCTCTTCCTTGCCATACATTGGGTGTAAGTGCATTTTTCCACCTCACTGACTTTAGAGTTAATATGATATGACTTTAAGGGGGTAAATTCTGGATACTTTCTTGATTTTTTTCCCTTATATTATAAGAATAGATCCTCAAAAGCAGTTGCTTCTTGAGTCTAATTCCCCAAAATAGAAAACTCCAACAAAATCCAGCTATGGAGCCACAGGTGATCCACCAGACAAACTCTAGTAGGGGAAGCCTCATACTCTGTAGTGTCCAACTCTTTGTGACCCCATGGACTGTAGCCTGCCAGACTCCTCTGTTCTGGAATTTTCCAGACACAAATACTGAAGTGGGCTGCCATTTCCTTACTCCAGGGGACCTTCTTGACCCAGGGATCAAACTTGTGTCTCTTGTGTCTCCTGCATTGGCAAGTGGATTCTTTACTACTGTGCCACCTGGGAAGCTCCTGTAAAAATCATATACATGTAAATTACATATATATATATATATATGTAATTGGGCTTCCCTGGTGGCTCAAATGTTAGAGAATCTGTCCATAATGCAAGAGACCCAGGTTTGATCCTTGGGTTGAGAAGATCTCCTGGAAAAGGGAATGGCTACCCACTGCAGTATTCTTGCCTAGAGAATGCGATGGACAGAGGAGCCTGGTGGGCTACAGTCCATGGGGTCTCAGAATCAGACAGGACCGAGTAACTGAGAATGCATACATAATTAGAACATGTATATTACAGTTTTATGCAGAATAGTTTTACTTTTAATCTCCTCTCTTTTTTTTTTTCTTGGTCATGAAATTTACTCCTATGCTTAGAATATCTTGAGATACTTTTGTTTTATTTATTTAATCTTTTATTTTTGTATTTAAGCTTCTAAACCATCTGGAATTTATTTTTTCTATGATGTGAGACAGGCTCCAACTTAATTTTCTTCCAGATGGGTAGCCAGTTGTGCTAGCTCATTTTAGTTTAATCATCCTTTCCCCCTACATTGAAATGTTGCTTTTGTTACATTTTAAATTCTCATATAAATATTGTGACCTCTTTTTGGATTCTGAATGTATATACTTTCTGTCATGCAATTTTCTAAGTCCTAGAATTATAGCATGGAGCAAAGCAAAGGCCTCATTTTCCTGGAGTTTATATTCTAGTAGAAGAAAGTAGAAAATAACTAACTAAATCAGTCAATTAACCAATCAATTTTTGATGTTAATAAAATAAAGCAGGAGATAAAAAAATGAAGACAGGTAGTCTTTAGAGAGTGTCCAAAGACTTATTTATTCATAAAATAACTCTTGAACAGAAACTTGAATGATGCTACAGAGCTGTGTATATATCTATTATCAGAGTATTTGAAACAGAGGAAACAGCAAATGTAAAATCCTTAAAGAGGAGAGTGTTTGGCGTGCTCTGTCTGAAAACTAGCAAAGCTAACGTGGCTGGATAATGTGTTGGAATCAGCCTCCTCAGAGACTAATTTATTTTATATATTTTTATATTTGTATCTCAATACTAACGAGCATTGATACAATTCTGTGTTGGTTATTGGACTGTTAAAATATTAGTAAGGCAAGTCAGTCTTCACTATCCTCCTTTTGATACTTTTTCTTGGATATTGTTTAGGACTTTATATGACTTTTAAGATTATTTTATTGAATTATCTTTTTCCTCAATAAAGGAAGAGTAGAGATAAATACTGGAGAAGGCAATGACACCCCACTCCAGTACTCTTGCCTGGAGAATCCCAGGGACAGGGGAGCCTGGTGGGCTGCAGTCCATGGGGTCGCTAAGAGTCGGACACGACTGAGCAACTTCCCTTTCGGTTTTCACTTTCATGCATTGGAGAAGGAAATGGCAACCCACTCCAGTGTTCTTGCCTGGAGAATCCCAGGGATGGGGGAGCCTGGTGGGCTGCCGTCTATGGGGTCGCACAGAGTCGGACACAACTGAAGTGACTTAGCAGTAGCAGAGGTAAATAGCTACTTAGGTAGAAATTTAGATAGATTACACTTACATGCAATTAGTCTAATTGGAATTGGCATAATTTTTATATTAATTACTGGAAAGTTGACTATAGTATTAAATCTTTCCATCCATCCAAGCCATGCTATTCTCTTCAGGAATTTTTATTTTGTGTTTTCCAATAATACTGTTTAGGATTATATATATCTTATTTCTTTAATGTTGAATTTATTTCTAAAATTTAAAGTTTTGGGCTATTTAGATTATTTCTCAATTTCTTTTTTCAACTGAATTTTGCTAGAATAGAGATAATATATTTATTTTGTACATTTATTTTATATTCAGTCACCAAGCAAATTCTCTTATTATTTTCATGTGTCTTCTACCAGAATGATGGATTATCTCTGTATATAACATTCAAGAGGAGATGGTTAAGTATCTTCTTTTCAAATTCTTTACAAAAGTAATTTAATTCTCCTGTTTTTGAATATTTGCTAGAACATCTAAGGCATTTGGAATATTAATGTAGATAGCAGTTATTTCTTCCAGTGTCCTGATATTTTTTGTATTAAATAGTTTTTATTCAATTTGCACTTAACTATAATTTTTAAGAATGGGTTTTAAATTTATTAAATGCATTTTCACAATCTTTTGATGGAGTCAGCTAATTTCCCCTTTAATATGGTGATGTAGAAAATTAGGTATATTTTCAAATGAACCTCATAGTCAAAGAATAAACCCTACGTGGTAATGCTTTTTGAAATTTTAAAAATTATTTCTAATTAATTTCTTCTCTATGCATTTATTTTTCTCCTTTTGAAATTTCTATCCTCTGTGTTCTAGATCTCCTATATGTCTTACCTGTTACTTATAACTGCATTCTTGATGTTCATTACTTCATATATTATCTTCGTGCTTTGATATACTTGTTTTCTATTTGATCTCTGTCCCTGTCTTCTTCCCTCCCTCCCTTCCACTCTCTCTTATCTCCTTCTCTCCTTCTTTTTTTTTTTTATTAATTACTAGAAATATGACCCTTTGTAGTATTAAATCTTCCCATCCACTAAAAACCAACAGGTTTTATTTTATATATTTCAGTAGGCTTGTAAATGGTTTACAATCTTAAAAGACTATTGATTACAATCTTAAAAGAATGCATATACTCTTTAATGATGTTTTAGTTGTTTAGAGTGACCTCTTTCTCCTTTAACTCTGTATTTTGTTCCTGATCTTCCTCTCTATCTAGCTGCAAGCCCTGCTAGGTGTCTTGTTATGGTCCTTTGACTGCTCCCTGGAGCAGTGCCAAAACTTTTCTGTCGAGCTTCCAAAAAATAACACCTTGACTGTAGAAGTCTCATGAGAGATTGAAGGTTCAGGAGGTAGTCCATGAAGGCCCTGATGAAGTAGTAGGGTGTAGTCCCTCTATTCCCTGGTCTCCTGTCTTTGTACTTCAAGTCCTCCTGCCCATGAATCAGGAGGTGGAGCACGCCTACTGCAAGCCATGTGAACTTCCTTCTCTGAAGGGTCACGGTTCTTTGTTCTGTTTTTTAAAATATTTATTTATTCATTTGACTGTTTCACATCTTAGCTGCAGCCTGCAGGATCTTCAATCTTGGTTGCAGCATGTGGGATCTTTAGTTGTGGTATGTGAACACTTAGTTGGAGCATGTAGGATCTAGTTCCTTGACCAGGGTTTGAGCCCAGACCACCTGCATCGGGATTGTGGGATCTCAGCCACTGGGCCACTAAGGAAGTTCCAGGTCAAGAATTTTGATAGGTCAACCATTTACCAGGATTCTCCACTAATCACTAGGCTTTCTTTTGATTGAAAGGGAAAGCTGTTCTTCATATTCAATTTCATTAGGATTTCAGCAGAAGCTAAGATTTTCAACCTTTTTTAGGTTCTGCATATCTGCTTGTCCCAGCTCTGCTCAGCACAATAGCATGTTCAAGACACCATTTTTCTAGAATCCTCTCAAGGCTTAGTTTGGCATCAGTGAGCCATGATGGAAACCAGATCATTTCTGGAAACAAAGCATCTTTGATCTCATCTTTGCCTATTGATGAGACACTGATCAAATTTATTACTGTTAAATGTCTGTACATGTATAATCATTATATTGTTATTTAAATTTAGAAGCATCTTTCTCTTTCCTAAAGTTATGTATATTCTTATGGAAATTATCCAACCCTTTCATGAATTAAAAAAAGAGGAGGAAAAAATGATGAATTATTTCCTGCATGTATATACATCATTAACAATCATCTCTCTTTGGCATTCTTTAAAATGTGTATAGCTTCTAAGATTCATGACATCAATTACTTGATCTCCATTGTGATCCAATAACATAAAGGTATATATATATTTTTAAATAATCAACATTCATGAAATGCTTATTACTTTGTGTGTGTGTGTGCTAAGTCACTTCAGTCATGTCCGACTCTTTGCGACACCATGGACTGTAGCCTGCCAAGTTCCTGGGTCCATGGAATTCTCCAAGAAAGAATACTGGAGTGGGTTGCCATTTCCTTCTAAAGGGGATCTTCCAAACCCAGGGATCAAACCCACATCTCTTGCTGCTCCTGCACTGCAGGCAGATTCTTTACTGCTGAGCTGCTGGGAAGCCCATAGTACTTGGTAGACATTATATAAAATTTATCATGTTTCAACATTAACTCTTTGGAAAGCCACTATTATTATTGGCATTTTATACATGAGGAAAATAAAATATAGGCTTATATTTTACTCTAAAATTTCAAAAAGAGTAGTCCAATTGCAAAGGCATGTCTAGTTAGTGGTGGATCTAGAAACTCCCTCCCCTAGAATTTGATTTTAAAGTGTGTACTCCTAACCACTGTGTAATCATATAGGGTAAATATTACCATTAATATTTCCTGGTCAAGAGACTGGTTGAATACGTTGACTTGCTTGCCCATAATCATTCAGCAAATAAAAGGTGAAGCAGAGACCATAAATCATGTCTTCTCATTTTACACATGTATTTCTTTCCAAAAGTAATTGCAGTTTCGGACCATGAATTTTAAATCATTATACCTAGGCTCAAGCACATATTTATTAATCAAAATAGGAACCATTACAATCAACATATTTTTGCCAACAAGAAATAAGTTTGATTATTCCTATAGCATAAAAATTCACGCTTTGGGATTTGACAAACTCTTGGAGAGCATTTCTTCCTCCTGCTGGTTGTGGAAGTGTTTTCCCTCCAAAAAGTTGTTGATATGTTTGAAGAAGTGGCAGTCGGTTGGCTAGAGGTCAGCTAATTGTGGTGAATGAGGCAAACCTCGTAGCACAATTCATTCAACTTTTGAAGCGTTGGTTGTGCCAAGTGCAGTCGGGAGTTGTCATGGAGAAGAATTGGGCCCTTTCTGTTGACCAATGCTGGCTGCAGGCGTCGCAGTTTTCTGTGCATCTCATCAATTTGCTGAGCATACTTTTCAGATGTAATGGTTTCACGAGGATTCAGAAAGCTGCAGTGGATCAGATCAGCTGCAACCACCAGTGGCCATGACCTTTTTCTGATGCAAGTTTGGCTATGGGAAGTGTCTTGGCATTTCTTCTCGGTCCAGTCACCGAGCTGGTCATTTCCGGTTGTACTATAAAATCCACCTTTTGTCACATGTCACAATCCAGTGCAGAAATGGTTCATTGTTGTGCATAGAAAAAGAGAAGATCACACTTAAAAATGATTTTTTTTTTTTTTTTTTTGGTCAGCTCATGAGATACCCACTTATTGAGTTTTTCACCCTTCCAATTTGCTTCAAATTCTGAATGACTGTAGAATGGTCAAAGTTGAGTTCTTTCTTTTTTTTTTAATGTATTAATTCACATTTTTTTAATTTTTATTTTTGCTTTACAGAATTTTGTTGTTTTCTGTCAAACCTCAGCATGAATCAGCCATAGGTCAATGTTGAGTTCTTTGGCTATTTCTTAGAACAGAATCAGCTTCAGTGATTGTTCTCAGTTGGTCATTGTCAACTTCTGATTCCCAGACACTGCACTCATTCAAGGCTCTTGTTTCCTTTGCAAAACTTCTTAAACCACCACTGCACTGTACATTCCTTAGCAGTTTCTAGGCTAAATGTGTTGTTGATGTTGTGAGTTGTCTCTGCTGTTTTACTACCCATTTTGAACTTGAATAAGAAAATTGCTTGAATTTGCCCAACACCATTCTCATAATCTCAAATAAATATAAAATACACAGCAAGTAATAAGTCATTAACAAAAAACATACAGAGAGAAATGAGCATTAAATGATGTTTAACATAAGCACATTTACTTAAGAATGTATTCCAATATCAAACTGCAGAGTTCAACAATGCAAAGCTACAATTACTTTTGCACCAATCTAATAGAAACTGATCAGTTAGCAATTATATGGACACATTCAAAGGTATTATAATACCATTTGCTTTAGCCATGGGTAAACCAAAGAGATTCATGCACATGTTTCTTATGCATTTTACAGTATAACTATTTTTAATTGTTCTCACTGCTGCTACAGATTAATCTAATTATGGCCACTGCTTTTTAATTTCATTTTGAAAATTTGTTCTAATTTTTGTATAAATTTTGGCAACATAAAAGCAAATTTGGTGGCAAAGCTTTTAGAAAAAGGAAGCCGATTTCTGATAAAGATATTGTAAAGAATATGTTAACAAAAAACAATTAAAATAATTTCCAAAATTTAAATTGAGTTGTTTCAGAAATGTTAGTTCAAGTCGATGAATATTCATTGAGTCCTTCTGACATGCTGGGCACAGAGCTAGGCACAGCAGGAGAGAGAGAGAGATCATAAAAGCAGTTCCTGCCTTTGGGGGGCTCTAATTTAATGGGAGAGACAGGCATGTAGACAGTCTTAATATTAGCCAGGCCATTATAAATGTTATAACAAAGGGACTGAGAAAGTGCAATTGGAGTATAAAGGAAACAGATATTAACTCCAACTGGGCAAACTTGAGCAAACAAATAAACTCCACAGCTGGTGCAATAAAATGTGATTTCAGGGAAAAAAATACTTTAGTTTTAATTGCTTTCACTGTTATTAGGCAAGTTGCCAAGAAATGTTTTCTTCAATATCAAGTAATATCTCAAGAGTATCACTTTTAGAAGCAAAGAATATACCTTCATAGTTAAACTACTCATTTGAAGATTTGAGAGTAAAATACTCACCCTGACAATGGTTAGTTCTAATAATCTATTTGTTTTTCAATGATGTAAACTCTAGACAAAGGAAGTAACTTTCCAAAGTTTCTATACGATAAATAAATCACTGAGCCATAAAAATTAGGGCACAAATCACATGACTTCTAGGGGAGTTGGTTTCCTGTTTCACTGTGGTTCTCCTGGCTTTTGTGTCTTTGCATATCCTTCCTTTCAAAAAAAAATCCATAAGCTATTTTTCTGTTTCTCTAGGTTCCTTCATTGTTAAGATCAAGTGGACTTCTCTTTTTCGAGATCATGAAGAGCACTGTGAAAATGCAGTTACTGGGAGTGATGTCAACATCATGGCTGAATAAGATGTCCTTCTCCTGGCCACCCCTCCACAACAACAGTTTGGCATCAGTCCAAAACAAAAGTGCATTTGTAGGAGCTGTGGGATCTAAAACCACACACCTAGGAACCCAGAAAACTCTGACCCACCTGTGAGTCAGACGATGGGCATACAGACTTGGGCCTGACTGTGGATCCTGCAATGGCCCATGGACAGGCTTCAGTGTCTCCCAACTGTGGTCCTGGAGCTCCTGGAGATCACTGATGTGGATAATCACTCACAACCAACAGAGTCTTTAACAGAATCCAGGTTTCCTGTTGAGAAATTCCAACATAACATTAAAGCCCAAATCACAATTTGGGATGCACAGGAGAAGGTAAGATGAACAATTGGACTTTAATCCACTTGACCCCTCCACCCAGACACACAGCCCAATGCCAGGGAAGACCTTTTGGCCTGTGATTTCTCCTGCAGGGGAAAGTGGGAGTGTATGAATGAAGATGGGGCTTCCCAAGCTATGTGGAACTTGGACAAAGAGGCCCATTTCTTAGATCCATCTAGAGAACAGGTTCCCCCTTGCTATGTGAAAGGAATCCTATGAAAACTTTGTAAGCCAGAATAATGTAAAATTCAAAATTGATTACAATGGGCTCTGAATATCCTCACAGGGATTGGTTTCAGGACTCCCTCATAGGGGTACCCAAATCCACAGATGGTCAAGGCCCTTATGAATCAGATCAGATCAGATCAGTCTCTCAGTCATGTCTGACTCTTTGCGACCCCATGAATTGCAGAATGCCAGGCCTCCCTGTCCATCACCAACTCCTGGAGTTCACTCAGACTCACGTCCATCAAGTCAGTGATGCCATCCAGCCATCTCATCCTCTGTTGTCCCCTTCTCCTCCTGCCCCCAATCCCTTCCAGCATCAGAGTCTTTTCCAATGAGTCAACTCTTCACATGAGTTGGCCAAAGTACTGGAGTTTCAGCTTTAGCATCATTCCTTCCAAAGAAATCCCAGAGCTGATCTCCTTCAGAATGGACTGGTTGGATCTCCTTGCAGTCCAAGGGACTCTCAAGAGTCTTCTCCAACACCACAGTTCAAAAGCATCAATTCTTCAGCACTCAGCCTTCTTCACAGTCCAACTCGCATGACCACAGGAAAAACCATAGCCTTGACTAGACGAACCTTTGTTGGCAAAGTAATATCTCTGCTTTTGAATATGCTATCTAGGTTGGTCATAACTTTCCTTCCAAGGAGTAAATGTCTTTTAATTTCATGGTTGCAGTCACCATCTGCACTGACTTTGGAGCCCAGAAAAATAAAGTCTGACACTGTTTCCACTGTTTCCCCATCTATTTCCCATGAAGTGATGGGACCAGATGCCATGATCTTTGTTTTCTGAATGTTGAGCTTTAA
>NW_011494838.1:5026799-5058877 GCF_000754665.1 Bison bison bison | reverse complement strand
AATGTTGAGCTTTAAGCCAACTTTTTCACTCTCCACTTTCACTTTCATCAAGAGGCTTTTGAGTTCCTCTTCACTTTCTGCCATAAGAGTGGTGTCATCTGCATGTCTGAGGTTATTGATATTTCTCCCAGCAATCTTGATTCCAGCTTGTGTTTCTTCCAGTCCAGCATTTCTCATGATGTACTCTGCATATAAGTTAAATAAACAGGGTGACAATATACAGCCTTGACGTACTCCTTTTCCTATTTGGAACCAGTCTGTTGTTCCATGTCCAGTTCTAACTGTTGCTTCCTGACCTGCATACAAATTTCTCAAGAGGCAGATCAGGTGGTCTGGTATTCCCATCTCAGAATTTTCTACAGTTTCTTGTGATCCACACAGTCAAAGGCTTTGGCATAGTCAAGAAAGCAGAAATAGATGTTTTTCTGGAACTCTCTTGCTTTTTCCATGATCCAGCGGATGTTGGCAATTTGATCTCTGGTTCCTCTGCCTTTTCTAAAACCAGCTTGAACATCAGGACGTTCATGGTTCATGTATTGTTGAAGCCTGGCTTGGAGAATTTTGAGCATTATTTTACTAGCATGTGAGACCAGTGCAATTGTGCGGTAGTTTGAGCATTCTTTGGCATTGCCTTTCTTTGGGATTGGAATGAAAATTGACCTTTCCCAGTCCTGTGGCCACTGCTGAGTTTTCCAAATTTGCTGGCATATTGAGTGCAGCACTTTCACAGCATCATCTTTCAGGATGTGGAATAGCTCAACTGGAATTCCATCACCTCCACTAGCTTTGTTCATAGTGATGCTTTCTTTTTATTTATTTATTTATTATTTTTAAATTTTATTTTATTTTTAAACTTTACAATATTGTATTAGTTTTGCCAAATATCAAAATGAATCCGCCACAGGTAAACCTGCGTTCCCCATCCTGAACCCTCCACCATCCTCCCTCCCCTACCCTCCCTCTGGGTCGTCCCAGTGCACCAGCCCCAAGCATCCAGTACCGTGCATCAAACCTGGACTGGCGACTCGTTTCATACATGATATTATACATGTTTCAATGCTATTCTCCCAAATCTCCCCACCCTCTCCCTCTCCCAGAGTCCATAAGACTGATCTATACATCGGTGTCTCTTTTGCTGTCTCGTACACAGGGTTATTGTTATCATCTTTCTAGGCCCACTTGACTTCACATTCCAGGATATCTGGCTCTAGGTCAGTGATCACACCATCATGATTATCTGGGTCGTGAAGATCTTTTTTGTACAGTTCTTCTGTGTATTCTTGCCATCTCTTCTTAATATCTTCTGCTTCTGTTAGATCCATACAATTTCTGTCCTTTATCGAGCCCATCTTTGCATGAAATGTTCCTTTGGTATCTCTGATTTTCTTGAAGAGATCTCTAGTCTTTCCCATTCTGTTGTTTTCCTCTATTTCTTTGCATTGATCACTGAAGAAGGCTTTCTTATCTCTTCTTGCTATTCTTTGGAACTCTGCATTCAGATGCTTATGTCTTTCTTTTTCTCCTTTGCTTTTTGCTTCTCTTCTTTTCACAGCTATTTGTAAGGCCTCCCCAGACAGCCATTTTGCTTTTTTGTATTTCTTTTCCATGGGGATGGTCTTGATCCCTGTCTCCTGTACAATGTCACGAACCTCATTCCATAGCTCATCAGGCACTCTATCAGATCTAGGCCCTTGAATCTATTTCTCACTTCCACTGTATAATCATAAGGAATTTGACTTAGGTCATACCTGAATGTTCTATTGGTTTTCCCTACTTTCTTCAATTTAAGTCTGAATTTGGCAATAAGGAGTTCATGGTCTGAGCCACAGTCAGCTCCTGGTCTTGTTTTTGCTGACCATATAGAGCTTTTCCATCTTTGGCTGCAAAGAATATAATCAATCTGACTTTGGTTTTGACCATCTGGTGATGTCCATGTATAGAGTCTTCTCTTGTGTTGTTGGAAGAGGGTGTTTGTTATGACCAGTGCATTTTCTTGACAAAACTCTATTAGCGTTTGCCCTGCTTCATTCCGTATTCCAAGGCCAAATTTGCCTGTTACTTCAGGTGTTTCTTGACTTCCTACTTTTGCATTCCAGTCCCCTATAATGAAAAGGACATCTTTTTTGGGTGTTAGTTCTAAAAGGTCTTGTAGGTCTTCATAGAACTGCTCAATTTCAGCTTCTTCAGCGTTAATGGTTGGGGCATAGGCTTGGATTACTGTGATATTGAATGGTTTGCCTTGGAAACGAACAGAGATCATTCTGTCGTTTTTGAGATTGCATCCAAGTACTGCATTTCAGACTCTTTTGTTGACCATGATGGCTATTCCATTTCTTCTGAGGGATTCCTGCCCACAGTAGTAGATATAATGGTCATCTGAGTTAAATTCACCGATTCCAGTCCATTTCAGTTCACTGATTCCTAGAATGTCGACATTCACTCTTGCCATCTCTTGTTTGACCACTTCCAATTTGCCTTGATTCATGGACCTGACATTCCAGGTTCCTATGCAATATTGGTCTTTACAGCATTGGACCTTGCTTCTATCGCCAGTCACATCCACAGCTGGGTATTCTTTTTGCTTTGGCTCCATCCCTTCATTCTTTCTGGAGTTATTTCTCCACTGATCTCCAGTAGCGTATTGGGCACCTACTGACCTGGGGAGTTTCTCTTTCAGTATCCTATCATTTTGCCTTTTCATACCGTTCATGGGGTTCTCAAGGCAAGAATACTGAAGTGGTTTGCCATTCCCTTCTCCAGTGGACCACATTCTGTCAGATCTCTCCACCATGACCCGCCCATCTTGGGTTACCCCACGGGCATGGCTTAGTTTCATTGAGTTAGACAAGGCTGTGGTGCTAGTGTGATTAGATTGGCTAGTTTTCTGTGAGTATGGTTTCACTGTGTCTGCCCTCTGATGCCCTCTTGCAACACCTACCGTCTTACTTGGGTTTCTCTTACCTTGGGTGTGGGGTATCTCTTCATGGTTGCTCCAGCAAAGCGCAGCCATTTCTCCTTACCTTGGACAAGGGGTATCTCCTCACCGCAGCCCTTCCTGACCTTCAGTGTGGGATAGCTCCTCTAGGCCCTCCTGCGCCTGCGCAGCCACGGCTCCTTGGACCATATCTCCCTCATGAATATGGTGCAATATTTTTACATAGCTTACACACATCCTACTCTACACTCATCTAACACAATATAAATTCAGTGGGCCCTTGGACAATATGGGTGTGAACCTTGTAGGATCACTTACATATGAATGTTTTATATCCTCACATACAACGAACAGAATTTATAGGACTGACTAGGCTTCCCTTGTGGCTCAGCTGGTAAAGAATCCACCTGCAGTGTGGGAGACCTGGATTCGATCCCTGGGTTGGAAAGATACCCTGGAGAAGGGAAAGGCTACCCACTTCAGTATTCTGGCCTAGAGTATTCCATGGACTGTATAGTCCTTGGGGTTGCAAAGAGCCAGACATAACTGAGCGACTTTCACTTTCACTTTCACATTCATAGTGAAAGTATATTTTTTGTGCAGATTTTCAGCTTTTTGAAAGCTGAAACTCTGACTTCTAACCTCTACATTGTTCATTTTTTTTTTTTGGTAAAAATTGAAATTCTTTGCAGATTTCTTTCAATTAGCAAAAACAGATACTAATGTAAGTGGCCACTAAAGTAAAGTGGTTTAAAGCAAACTTTAGAAAACTGGGTGGTACCTGAGCTGACTTGTGAGTTGAATGACTGGGAAACAGGAACAGTGGGTAGTGGCAAATAAAACTCTGGGGAAGGCATTAAGTGGATGTGGAGTCTACTGATTCCATCATGGATCCTCAAGAAGACTTCCTGTTGGCCACGGGGAACACCTCACTCATGAATCCCACCCCCAACTGGCCCAAGATCACTGTTAGCTCTCAATGCACCTCACCCACACTCCTTATCCTTTGCAACTGGCTCTCAATGTGTGATCCCAATGGCAAATTGGGAAATTCAGCCATTTGTGACAATATGGATGGTCCTTGAGATCATTATGCTAAGCAAAATAAGTCAGATGAATAAAGACAGTCAGTTCAGTTGCTGAGTCCTGTCCGACTCTTTGAGACCCCATGAACCACAGCACGCCAGGCCTTCCTGTCCATCACAAACTCCCAGAGTTTACCCAAACTCATGTCCATTGAGTTGGTGATGCCATCCAATCAAATACTGTATATTCTCTTATATGTGAAATGTAAAAAAGGCCAAACTCATAGAGACAGAGTAGAGTCATGGCTGCCAGGGGCAGGGAGTGAGGGGTGTGGGGAGATGTTGGTCACAGTTATACAAGGGTCCAGTTATAAGGTGAATAAGCTCTGGAGAATCTAAACTACAGCATGGTGATTATAGTTAATAAGACTCTATTATATATTGGAAGTTGCTAAGATGTTAGATCTTAAGTGTTCTTACCATTTAAAAATGGTAATTCTGTGAGATGATGTAGATGTTAACTAATTCTACTATGGTAATCTTTTCCAATATATAAATGTTAAGTCATCACACTGTACACCTTAAACAATGGTATGTGCCAATTATATCGCAGTAGGACTGGAGAAAAATGCAATCATTGTCCATGCATTATAGACCATGAGGTAGTGCCTCTTTTATATTTATTTCTGCTCCAATGAAGTGTGTTCTATGGTGATTACTAAGGGGGTGGTACAATGCCAGATAGTCTGGATTCATATTATAGATACACCACTAGCTTTAGGCAAATTACTTAAAAATCTTATTGTTTCTGTTTCTCTTTAAAATGCTGAGAATAATAGTGCCTGCCTCGTAGTTTGTTTAAACTTTGAGTGATCTGAAAGATGTAAATCTTTCAGAACAGTACTTTGAGCATGCTCAAGCCTGGTGCAAGCATTTGTGCTGAGTGGCTCGGTCATATCCAACTCTGCAACCTCGTGGACTGGAGCCCGCCAGGCTCCTCTGTCCATGGGTATTCTCCAGGCAAGAGTAAGGATAATCTATTATTCATCCTATGCTTGCCTTCCTCACTTCAGAGGCAAATTGGTAGAAGATGGTAAAGGATGATAATGAACATGTATTTACGGAGAGTCTGATGTCTCATTTGAAATATCAGTTCAGTTCAGTCACTCAGTCGTGTCTGACTCTTTGGGACCCCGTGAATCGCAGCACGCCAGGCCTCCCTGTCCATCACCAACTCCTGGAGTTCACCCAAACTCATGTCCATTGAGTCGGTGATGCCATCCAACCATCTGATCCTCTGTCGTCCGCTTCTCCTCCTGCCCTCAATCTTTCCCAGCATCAGGGTCTTTTCCAATGAGTCAGCTCTTTGCATGAGGTGGCCAAAGTATTGGAGTTTCAGCTTCAACATCAGTCCTTCCAATGAACACCCAGGACTGATCTCCTTTAAGAAGAACTGGTTGGATCTCCTTGCAGTCCAAGGGACTCTCAAGAGTCTTCTCCAACACCACAGTTCAAAAGCATCAATTTGAACTTTAAGACCAAAATTTAATACCTTGGTGTCAACTGACTATTCACAGGGACCTCATGCCACTACCTTCACTTTCAAACACATGAGGAAACTGAAACTCAGAGAAGTCACATAACATACACTGATGATCCACCCATGCTGGGTGGACTGTGGGATCTTAGTTCCCTTATGAGGGACTGAACAGGGGCACCTGGCATAGGAAGACGGAGTCCTGACCACTGGACCCACCGTCAGGGGTATTTTTATTTTTACGTTTTCTGCTTCTAGATGTACATATACACACTGTGTCTTCTTGATTATATGTGTGTCATATATAATAAAAAAAAAACTCTAATATCAGATACCAGAATTCAGTCTAGTGATCTTTTAACCCAGAAAGATGGGTTGGACTAAGTGATTATTTCAATATGTAAGATATATAAACATATAGCTATCAATTGTTTCTTCACGGCCATATTTCTTGCCTCTCCTTAATCTTTATATTTTAACCATGCTTTATTTTTTTTCATTCCAAACCTGGAATAAGTCATGATCTACCTGACCTAGTCATATACATCCTTACCTTCTGCATACTTCAGTCCTGCTCATTCTTTCCCAGATATACACACACAGAAGTAACTGCTTTTCTCCTTCATTTGCCCAACTGGTTCCTACAGCTCTTAATTCTTACCTTCAACCTCAAATTCTCCAGGACACATTCTTTTTCTTCATCATTTTCAGTCTGTTTAGATACGCTTCCTTTTTTTCGCCACATTGCTTTGTATCTCTTCATCATAGCATTTATCAAGTTGTATTGTAGTTATCTAAATATCTATATCTTGTACTAAAGTACAAGCTCCTTGAGCATTGAGACTAAGCACATCACATTTACTGTTTCAATTTTGCCTAGTTCCATTCCTCAAGGAATATTTGATGAGTGAAGAAACGAAAGAGTGAATGAATGAATGAAAAACTGTTGGTACTCATTACACTTACATAAAAACGGCTATATCAAAACCTCCATTATTTGATTCAAATAATATAAATTTTAAAACTTATGGATTTAAAATGATTAAAAATAATAAGTGACCACCTTTAAAAGCCTAGTCTCAAATATAAGCCCATTTGTCATTTTCAGCATCCATATTGCCCACGATTTGCTTACCTTGAAGTAGAAAGGCACTGAGGTGCTATGATTAGGACAGAGCTTGCATTCAGAGATTTGTACATAATTCATAGTTTAAGTTCTGCAAGTTTGCATAATAAATAGTTTAAATACTGCAGCAACAGAGCTGGAGAGGAAATTAGGATTCTGAATGAAAAAGTTAATTATACCTCCAAGGATTTTTTTTTTTTTTTTTGCAGTACATTAAAAACAAGCTTAGAAGAGGATAATTTAGGCTAAAAAGAGACGGAAATGTGGAAGATTATGGGAGTGGTGATAACTGACAAGTTATCTTATTAAGTGGGGGTAATTAGAGTAAATTAATTTTGAAATTATAGCAGTGGATCCTAGATCAACAATAATGTAAATAATTTACGACGCAGATGATCTTGCAGCTGGAGTCAGTTCTGTCAGTGGAATCTGTTCTTAACATTATTGGCCATTTTCTCCACTTCAACCATTCTATTCAGATAACAAAGCAGGATATAGTTTAAAACTGGAACCCCACCCTTTCAGCCAGGTTGCCAAAACAAATCAAAGAATAAGAAATACTTACCAAAGGAAGTAGCTTTTCATACAAAGACATCATGGGCTATTCCTGCATACATTTGTATGTTTATTCATCCACCCAACTGAGATTCTATTACTATTACTGCTACTAAATAGTATTAATAAAGTTTTAGAGCTTAATATGTGTCTGGGTACTGGGTTGAGCATTCCACATGCATTATCTTGTTTATTTTGATAGCCCTGAGAAATGTGCACAAACATTAATCTCAGACTAAGAGCTCAGAACAATGAAGCAACTTGCCCACGAATGCCTAATTAATAAGATCTTTGGTCTGAACCCTAGCAGTCTGGCTCAAGAGCCACACTCTAAGCTACTATACTCTGTCATGCATTTGCCTTGTGCCAGTGTCAAGGGCAGAAGCTTTCACTTTGAGGTGTTGTGATTTGGGAAATAAACACAAAGGGGAAAAGTCCAACTTTAAAAATCTATATTGGAGTGTAGTGAAGAAAGAAAGATTAAGAGGCAGAGGGTCTGGGCTCCAATCTTATTTAAATCTTGACATAGCTACAAACACTCGAGTTCATTATATAACCTAATTATCATTATCTCAATCTGCAAAATAAGGCAGATAAGAAGGTATAAGTTAGTAACAAGGCATGCCAATAATACTTTTGAACTATGATGCTGGAGATGACTCTTGAGAGTCCCTTGGACAGCAAAGAGATCAAGCCAGTCAATCCTAAAGGAAATTAACCCTGAATATTCATCAGAAATACTGTGCTGAAGCTGAAGTTCCAGTACTTTGGCCACCTGATGTGAAGAACTGACTCAATGGAAAAGCCCCTGCTGCTGGGAAAGGTTGAAGGCCGGAGGAGAAGGGGGCAACAGAGGATGAGATGGTTTGATGGCATCACCAACTCAATGGACATGAGTTTGAGCAAACTCCAGAAGACAGTGAAGGATAGGGAAGCCTGGTGTGCTGCAGTTCATGGGGTAGCAAAGAGTTGGACACAACTGAGCAACTCAACAACCACAAAACAATACCAACAAAGGTGACAACTCATTCCATTCTCAAGGAGTGCTTCCAGTCCTTTCCACGTAAGGAGAGCTATCTCTGTCCACACACCCTGCTGAGAGAATGGCCCCAGAGAGCCTTGGCCTCTGCCTTGGAACTGGCCCACCCAGCCCACTCCATTCTTTGCTGCCACTGCTGCTCTGGGTGGAGTGGCCAAGTCACGCACTAGCCAGTGGAGTCTGAGAGCTTAGTAGGAAAAACTCTGCTCAGAAAACCCAATCCCTACTCTTGGAAATGTGTACTGGGAATTCAGATTAAACTAGGCAGCTGAAACCTTGATTTTTCTCCCTCTATCAGACTACAGCCGATTCATCAGCAAAAACTGGCAGCTCTTACTTCAAAACAGACTCCAAATCGCCCACTTACCACTCTATCTGCTACTACCTTCATTGTAGCCATCAACTTCTCTCACTGGAATCATTCCATCGTCTTTTGCCCTTGTCTCATATAGATATTTTTGCAACATAGCAGCCAGAACGTCTCTCTACTGTTCAATAGCTTCTCGTCCTACTCAGAGTAAACTAATGTTTTTTTAAATAGTTTGCATAGCCCTGTACAACTAGGGTCTCCGCCTTCCCTTTTTAACTCAATTCCCTTCTACTGCTGCCTTCCCTGTTCATCTCATATCAGTCACTCAGCCTCTTTCTTCCTTAGTATCCTCAACACCTACTCCCAATGGGATGGCCTTTCCACACACTTTTTTCTCTCTAATGCTCTCATAGGCATCTGCATGATTCACTCATTATCTTACCTCCTTAAGGCCTCTGATCACAGGTCATGTTTTGAATGAAACACTTGCTCTGACCACTCTGTTATAAATGGTAAGGGCCCACTGAAGTGAAGTGAAGTCATGTCGCTCAGTCATGTCTGACTCTTTGCGATCCCTTAGACTGTAACCTGCCAGGCCCCTCTGTCCATGGGGTTTTCCAGGCAAGAATACAGGAATGGGTTGCCATTTCCTTCTCCAGAGATCAAACCTGAGTGTCCGCATTGCAGGCAGACTCCTTACCCTCTGAGCCACCAGGGAAGTAAGGACCTACTACCACTCAGGTAATCTTTCATCCCCCATTCTTGCTTGATTTTTCTCCCTTCCTTGGATCATCTTCTTTTTAAATAATTTATTTAATTATTTGGCTGTGCCGGGATTAGTTGTGGCATGTGGGATCTAGTTTCCTGATCAGGGATCAAACCTGGGCCCCCAGCATTGGGAACGTGGAGTCTTAGCTGCTAGACCACCAGGGAAGCTCTGCTTGGATCTTCTTCTGATCTATTAGAATTTTTACTACCTGCCTCTCCTAAACAGAATGCAGAGTCTCTATGGGTGGGGGTTATTATCTGCCTAAGAAAACACTGTATCACCAGCATGGCAGACACTGTAACATGACAAATACATGTTGAATGTTGGTTCAGTAAGTGAATGAATACATGAACGAGAGTTACAATTGGAAGCAAAGAGACCAGTCATGAGAGGCCATTATCAGTCCATGGTGTTGGTGAATAGAATCTAGCAGGTAAAAGTTAAGGGTGCAGAGACTCTAAAGAACAGAATAAGGAAATAGGTGAAATACGTGCGGCAATCATGTGTTTTGGAGGGAGGGAACCACAGATTCTTGCTCTGAGATCCAAAGAACCACATAATGCTCAAATTTCAGTGAGTGTGGGCTTCATCGTCATGGCTTTTAATGGTCTGAGCACCTTCAGAGTAATCCTTTCTCTGTAGCCCAAATTAAAAGCCACTTTTTCCATGAAACCTTCTACTCTCACCAATCTTAGTTAATTTATCCCTTTTATTAGCTTTTATTGCATTATCATAACTCATTGCAGTAATTATCACAGTCTAGAGGATTGTATTTATGACAATGCTTCTCTGACTTCCTGACTTCTTATGAAAGGAGTCGAGGCTACATGACTTTAAGAACATTAAACAGGAGGGACCAGAATTTAGGACTTTCCTCTCTGAACAGTATTCTTTCTATTACTCAGATTCACCAGGTGTTCTTATCCTTTGAGGCTACCCTAAATATGAATCCAAGCAATAAGATTCTCAGTAGCAATAATTTACCCCTAATCATCTAACAGTGAACGAAAGCTTACCAGTAGAGTTAAATGGAAACATAATCTTCCCTCAAAAACTCTGAAGTCTTCATCCACCAAGTCCTAAGAGGTATTTCTAATAGACTTGTCAACTGGAAAAGATTAAACAATTACAACAACAAGAAGCAGCAATCATACTTCAGGATTGAGAACAGCCTTTCCGGTTGTTATTCGAGCTCTTAATTGTGCTCTCCTTGGTGAAACCTTCCAATTCTAACCTCTGTTTGTCCCTGCCTTCAATAGCCTCATCCATGAGTAAGGACTTGATGAGCCATCAACCAGGGGTTTTGTCCCCATGGGAGCCAGGAAAAGCAGGATAAATCCTGAAAAGCAAAAGTACAGTGTATACCTCAAACTCTGCCTCAAGCAAATGAGCTTAAAAATCATGATATTTTCCAAATTCTGGGGTCTTCTGTGAGCCCAAATATCCAAAGTTTCTTTCTTTTACCTATGATACAGTCAGCACTTATGCTGTGACAATAACACTGTGAGGCTTTGGTCTATGTTATTTCATTTAACACACAGCAGTGAGGTAGGCATTGAACATGAAATTGTTAGTCCAGCCTGTGAACTAGGCTGTCTGGTCCCGGAGTCCATGCTCTTGATCACCAGGATTAGACATTAACCATGAACTTCAGCAGACTTGGCTGAATCAAGGACTTCCATGTTTGGTCTTAATGAACCTGGCTTTCCTTTGCTAAGTTCTCCTAACACAAGTGGTCATAGCTGAGTTTCTGTTCCACAGTGATCAGACTACCCAGAGTTTGGATTCTTTTGTGCTCTCTTGCTGGGACTCTTCATAATTTATCTTCATACTTACCTTTATAATCTAGGAAATTAACACTGGCTCCAACTGAAACCTAGACTGTAGTGTTCCTGTGGGCACTGTGATGTGAACTGCTCCCCTTCTGCTTCCTCGTGCCCACATTACTCCATAACCCATGTCATGGCCTAGGTTGCATCTTATTTATTATCTTATTAAATATCATCATGGATGTGTCAATAAGTAGGCTTGGAAATCACATATAAATCAGTTTACAATATTGTCTTTGATTGGGTTTTTTTGGATGATATTATCTGACCCCTTTTCTCCTCCTTGAACTTCTAGATATCTCAGTAGGCTGGTGTGTTGCATGGCTTGCCTAAATATGACAAAGGCCCACCAAGGCCCAAAGGAAAAGGATGCCGCAAAGCTAATCAGAGGCATTTATCAAAGCAGTTTCAAACACAGACTCTGAACCCAAATTACTTGAGTTCAGAACCTAGACCCTACCACTTGCCACCTGCCTAGCCTGGCATTTAATCTCTATAACCCCTACATTCAAGATTGTGAAGTCTCATGGAGTTGTCACTAGAATGCAATGAATTCTAGTGTGTAAAATGCTTCATATTCTTGTCTGATATATGTAAGCACTGCAGGATCATGATTGCTCATGTTATAGGAGCACTTGTGAAATTTAGGGTCCAGGACCAGGGATCAGAAGTTGGAAGATTTGAGAATAGGAAGCAAAGGATTGAGCATGTAGGTGGGGAATGAGAACCCTTTCTTGCCAATAGGTGTATCCGCTATGCAATTCTCACAAGATATGTGATAGAATTATCTCCATCTAAAGGGCCAGAGGCAGGCAAGAGCCATCTTTGTGTCTCCAAATTTTACTGATTAAATTAAATGAGCAGAAATATTTCTCTTGAATAATCTGGAATATTGAGATAAGAGGTCCAGGAGGAGAATATTTTGTTTAATCACTTGCTTGCATATTATTAACGGGAAATTAATTTTCTAAAGTTAATTTTTATAGAAAAATATGTTTTTATTAATGTAATATTTGAAGCATACAAAGAGATGAAATGTATATGTAACTTAGGAAGAATAATAACAAAAGTGACACTTTGTTACCTACTACCTAACGTCAGACTCGGACAGCACCTTCAGTTTCACTGAAGAACTCAATGTGTCCCATTCAGATCCATTTTCCCTCCCACCTCCCCAGAGGTGATTTCCATCCTGAATGGTATATTTATGATTTTCTTATATTTTTTAAATATAGACTGACTGTGTACATACCCCAAGCTTATTATCTAGCTTGTGTTTTTTAGCTTTTAAAAAAATGGTATCATATTATAGATAGCCTTCTGAAACTTGCTTTCATTTTGATTCAATATGTTCTGTTTAAAATTCACCTGTGTCACTGAACATACCTGCAGTTCATCACTTTTTCACTATTATATAATATTCTACCATGCGGGACCATGTAAAAGAATATTCCTGGTGGAATGATTAACAGCACAGATTCAGTTCCTTTAGGCCACCTACATTTTCTTTGATTAGAGTGATTTTTTTTTTCTTGAATGTTATCTGTCATTACTGACTGTAGCTAGTAAAGAAGGGACAATAGGAAGGGAAGCATGAATAAAAAAATAAAAAGAAACAAGACAATAAGCCATGTTGGAAAAAAAAAAGTCACCCACATTTTTGCAATGACTCATATCCAGTTGCTTTTTTGGCTTCCAGGCTGCTCTATCTCTAAACCAACTTTTGTAATTGGCATCAGAGTTCTCTGCCTGCATTCAGATCTGTGCTGTGCTTAGTCGCTCACTTGTGTCTAACCCTGTGATCCCATGGACTGTAGCCCGCCAGGCTCCTCTAGCCATTTGATTCTCTAGGCAAGAAGATACTGGAGAGGTTGCCATACCTTTCTCCAGGGGATCCTCCCAACCCAGGGATTGGACCCAGGTCTTCCATGTTACAGGTGGATTCTTTACTGTCTGAGCCCCAGGGAAGCCCATTCAGATCTGAGATCTTGGTTAATATTTCCCCTACCTTGAAGGCTCCATGTTTTCCTTTCTGCTCTGCCCCAAAGTATATTTACATCTTATGGAAAAACCCAAATGAACTTTTGACCAATCTAATTAAGCCCGAGTTGCTGGTCCTGCCATCCTGGCCCATACAAGCCCCATGGCAATATTCCATTTCAGTCTCATCTCCAGCTATGACTTCCCCCACCAAATCTCCTTCTGGCCTACTCTTTCTTTGCTAGACCAAACAGGAGAGCCACCACTCCCCAACACCCCTGAACTTTTTCTGTACCTTTCCCCATGCAATTTCCTTTGCCAAAAATGCCTTCTCTTTTCTTTGATGGAACAATAAATGCAAGTTATTATTCAAGACTTCACTTTAAAGTCACCTTTTCTGTGAAGTCTTCCTGCTGCTAAGTCTCTTAAGTTGTGTCCGACTCTGTGCGACCCCATAGACAGCAGCCCACCAAGGCTCCCCCATCCCTGGGATTCTCCAGGCAAGAACACTGGAGTGGGTTGCCATTTCCTTCTCCAATGCATGAAAGTGAAAACTGAAAGGGAAGTTGCTCAGTTGTGTCCAACTCTTAGCGACCCCATGGACTGCAGCCTACCAGGCACCTCCATCCATGGGAGTTTCCAGGTGAGAGTACTGGAGTGGGTTGTCATTGCCTTCTCTGGAAGTCTTCCTAGGTCACTGGAAAAAAAAAAAAAAAAGCTAATTATTCCCTACACAGTGCATCCATAGTAATTAGTGAGGTGTTCGGCACTTACTCATTTCTTTTCCATAGTGGTGAATATGCTCATTACATTTTGTGGACAGAAAGTCCCATCAAATCAGGGACCATATGCTTTTTCCTATTGTATCCTCCCCACAGCCCCTCATCCCCACTCCTATCCCTGCCTCACGGCCCCCATCTCAGTAGCAAATTCAGGGCCTGATACACAGGAAGGGCTAGTTGGTGTTTGCCAAACTGAGTGGAGCAAAGACCATAGAAACTCATTCCCAGGGGCTGTGTTTAGAAATCACAATGATCTTTTCTGATGACTGCATAGCAAATTGGATTTACCTTTTCAATTTTGCATTATTCTTGTGTTATTGGGATTATGATGAATAATAAGATAATAACAGCAATTAGCCTCTGGATGACTAATGGTCCCATAAATTGATTTTGAACAATCAATTTGAACATCTTCCTGTGGCCAAATTAGAATAGGGTGGGCTACAGAGTGTTCTATAAACGTTCCTGAGAGTGAAATTGGTAAAATTATGTCCAATGAATACTGAAGGAGGCGTGGAAACTCCCTAGAGTTTGGGAGTAGGAGTGAGGAGAAGTTTAGCAAATTTAGCTGTGTTTCTGGAAAGTTGCACCCTAAAGAATCAACATAATTTGTTCCAAAAGTTTGTTTGAAAGTTGGTTATTTTAAGTTGGTTTTAACACAGAACTAAAGTTGTAGGCTGCTGCCGCTAAGTCGTATCTGACTCTGTGTGACCCCAAAGACGGCAGCCCACCAGGCTCCTCCATCAATGGGATTTTCCAGGTAAGAGTACTGGAGTGGGGTGCCATTGCATTCTCCAAGAGTTGTATATTGTGGGTTTAAAAAAAAATTATTGGAGTATAGTTGCTTTACAAAGTTGTGTTAGTTTCTGCTGTGCAGCAAAGTGAATCAGCTATACACACACATATCTCTTCTGTTTTGGATTCCCATCCCATTTAGGTCACTCTAGAGTCAGAGAAGGTAATGGCACCCCAGCCCAGTACTCTTGCCTGGAAAATCCCATGGACAGAGGAGCCTGGTGGGTTGCAGCCCATAGGGTCGCTGAGGGTCGGACATGACTGAGTGACTTCTCTTTCACTCTTCACTTGCATGCATTGGAGAAGGAAATGGCAATCCACTCCAGTATTCTAGCCTGGAGAATCCCAGGGATGGGGGAGCCTGGTGGGCTGCCATCTATGGCGTCACACAGAGTCGGACACGACGGGAGTGACTTAACAGCAGAGCATTGAGTAGTTCCCTGTGCTATACATTAGGTTCTCATTAGCTATTTATTTTATACATAATAGTATATATATGTCAATCCCAACATTAATGCACATATGTGGAATCTAGAAAAATGGTACTGATGACCCTATTTGCAAAGCAGAAATAGAGACACAGAGATAGAAAACAAGCAGATGGACAGCAATGGAATGACTGGTATGCTGTGTTTTGAGTTCCCCCAAGGTTGCCAAAACCTATTGAGTCTGTAAATGGCCTGAAGTATACCTGGCCTTGGCCATACTTCGTTACACAAAGTCACTGAGGAGAAATGCCTTCACGAAGACACGGTCTGTGCTTCATTACACAAAGTCACTGAGGAGAAATGCCTTCATGAAGACACGGTCTGTGCCACACTGGACCCTACCCTGAACACTTCATCACCATGGAAGTGGGTCTCACCTAACACCAGGAGATGAAGGCTGGAGATGAAGTTCAGCCTTCTGAATCTGATGTCTGAGTTCCAACAGGATTGGCTAGAAGGAGGAAAGAGGTAAAAAAGAGGGGAGGAAAGACGGTGCCATTTGGGTGCAAAGAGCTGTTATGAGCAGCCTGGCTTCCCACTGGTAAAACCTCCAAGCTCCTCTCTGAGGTTCCCTCTGCTTTTTGTTACTCTTTCCCTTTTTTTCTTCAGACTTTGGAGATTTCTTCACATATTGTCACAGTTTCTGCCATTCTGGTTAGACAACTTGTTTTCCCGGTCCTGAACCAATGCAGAGGTAGCCTTTCATTTGGGAAATAAAGGGAAAGCATTATAAGTAGTTCTACCTCACTGCACAGAACATAGGAGTAAGTTCTGAAGAAATATTGACAAATAGGCATAGCATTGAAGAGTAGATTAATGTTAGAGAGAGGAACAAACATGAAAATCCATCGTGACAAGTTCTGTAGACACTCTTACAGAGCCTAAATAAGTGATTAATTTTTCTCAGATGGTATCTGAAGAAGACTCCACAAGGAAGGATGCATTTGATCTGGAAAGTATTTAAACCCAAATGTTCACTGAGACTTCCTGATCCTTGAGATATAGATGAGACTAGTTTGGGTCCCAAATTCTGTGCTTTTTCTAAATCAAAAACTCTCATGACATTTTTGCAGGTTTCTGAATAGGACTGTGTTCATAGTTTGAACTCATAGCTTTCCCCTTCAAGAGTCATCTCAGCATCACATGCCTGATGCCCCATACCTGGAGACTGTTCTGAACTGTGTCAACTTGTACATTCATCTTTATCCTTTTTTCATTTACACACCTACCACTCACGTATATCCACTTTTTAATATTAGCATTTATGTGCTCAACTGCGTTGAGTCTCAGTTGCACCACATTGAATCTTTGATCTTTGTTGCAGCAACTGGTTGTTCCTAGATGTGTCACTGAGAAATTAAACTTGTGGACCAGCTATCTAGAGCTGAAAAGGAAGACCTAGCCTCTAGACAGAACTGAGGACATGACATTTGAGTGGGCTGCTGGCATTTAGGCCATGACCATAGGATCCGTCAGCAGCGGTGGTAGAAAAAGGGAAGAGCTGAAATAGCCAAGAAGGAACAACCCTCCCGTCCTCCTTCGCCTTCCTCTTGGCTTCCAGTGAGCTTAGCAATTTCATGTCTATTTAGCTGTGATGTGAGAACTCTTAGTTGCAGCCTGTGGGATCTGGTTCCCTGACCAGGGATTAAACCCAGCCCACCTGCATTGGAAGCCAGTCTCAGCCACTGGACACCAGGAAGCCCCTATGTCCACATTTATGTGCAGAATATTTTACTGAAAATTCAGGAGCTGAGGAGAGTTTTATGTCACAATAACACAAACCAATAATACCTAAACTGAGCATTAGAAGTTCTTGGTATAAAAGTCCTTATGCTGGTCCATCCAACAAAGTGTGCAAGCCTCTCACCACTCCTCCCATGTCACTGCCTCCCTTCCCCACCTCTTCTCCACGCCTCATTCTTCCCAGATGCCTTCAGGAATGTCCAAATCACATTTACTCTATTTTGCAAGATAATTTGGCTCTTCCTAGTCCCTACTCCTAGACTCCTTTCCAAGCCTACCTTTGGTACCCAAATTCATTAACATTATCTTCCTGTTTAGAATGTATTTATGAGTTATAGAGTAATTACTATGTAATATGGTTATGCTAGATTTAAAACTAGTTCAGGTAACATGATGACTGGATTTTTTTTTTTTTTTCCTGTAAGTCGTTCAGTCATATCCAACTCTTTGCTACCCCATGGACTTTACAGTTTCCAGGCCAGAATACTGGATTGGGTAGCCTTTCCCTTCTCCAGGGGATTTTCCCAACCCAGGGATCTAACCCAGGTCACCAGCTGAGCCACAAGCGAAGCCCAAGAATGCTGCAGTGGGTAGCCTATTCCTTCTCCAGTGGATCTTCCTGACCCAGGAATCGAACCAGGGTCTCCTGCATTGCAGGCGGATTCTCTACCAACTGAGCTGTTAGGGAATCCCAGAAAATTTTTAAGAGCATTAATTAATATGCTTTTTGCCTACCTAGAAACTTATCATAATTTCTTCCCTTAGTCTTGCACCAGTCCTTTACCCAGCATGCACTCCTCGACCTCATCCCACTCACAATTTGGGTGACACTATAGTTATAGAATACAAAAGGCATAAACTGATTCAGACCTAAAAATAAATACATGCATGCATAATGAGTCCTCACACACACACACACAATCACCCAAGACTAGATAAGAGTCTATAGATTCTTAGGGAAGAGAGGAGAGATGAGGAACAGGCAGGCACTGTCATCCAAAAGATTTCACTGTTTTGCCTGAACACGGTGCTCCTGTCACCAGGACAGAGAGGCATGTGGACTAAAGACCATGACAGCTCTGCTCCAGTAGCAAGCCCACACTTCACCTGCAGTGAGGAGCTCTGCAGGAGGACCTGTAATTGCCTTCAGTAAATCTGGCATCATTGTCAAATGACCAGTGGACTGCTGCTGATGCTCTGATATTTTAACACCCCCACCATAATTATCATGCATGGACAACTATCTTCCAACAGCAGGATAATTACAAACTTTAGAAATGGAGACTGAGGCCCTGAACACCTAGGGTTGTACTGGTGATGCAGAAGCAAGAAGCTCCTAGCACCATCCCCTGACCTCAAGCCACTGTTCCCTCCAACACACACAATTAAGACTGAACGTAGATAAGCCAAAGCCAAGTACCCCATTGAGTTAAGATACTAATGAGATATCACCCCTTTGAGTGTGGGGAGGGGTGCTTGTGGGGTGGGGGACAAAGTAGAGAGGGATCAGATAGATACTGGTGGTTCCTAGATGTGTCACTGAGAAATTAAATTTGTGAGCCAGCTATCTAGAGCTGAAGGGGAAGAAGTAGCCTGTAGACAGGATCGAGGACAGGACATTTGGGTGGGCTGCCAGCATTTTGGCTACGACTATAGGATCCATCACCAGCAGTGATGGAAAAAGGGAAAAGCTGAGATAACCAAGTAGGAACGGCCCTCCCTTCCTCCTTCACATTCCTCTTGGCTTCCAGCATGCTTAGCAATTTTATCACATACGCATTTGTCTCACCAGATGCCACCTTTAAACTATTAATTTTAATGGCTGATTGAATGTCTACAATATCCCAGGATATGCTGTGTGCTTTGGGTGCCTTCTCATATATCTTGTTTGATCTTCACTTCGACCATAGGACATTGATATTTTCTTCCCATTTTGCAGATTAAAAAAAAAAAACACACAGATCAAAGATATGAATTGATTTGCTTAAGGTCACAGAAGTAATAAATGTCAGAACCAGGATTTAAACCTGGTCTTCTGATCCTGAGTTCATGATTCTTTCCACAGCAGCAATATATTCCTGAAATATGAGATCCAAAATGGATGTTAGAGATTATTTCAACCAAAAGTGACAGATATATTCTAAATGATATGCCAACTCTAGTTGTTTTAGCCTACCCGGAGTGTGTGCTGAGAACAGAGGAAGCATCACAGGCTCAGTGGGGAAAGTACCATGATTGATTCCCCGTGCCTCCTGAAGGCCGCCAGGTCTGGTGCTTTCCCATCACAGCTTAGTTCTCTTCCCCCATTTGTACAGATTGGAAAATTGATGCTGCAAGATTTAAGAGTTGCCCACAGGCACACAGCATGATATTGGCAGAGCCATGGTAAGTTCTCACCTCTCCTGACTCTGTGCCTGATGCTTTCAGCCTTGCCTTGGTCCTTCTCCTGGAGTCCTCATGGGAAGCCTGCCAAATCACTCCTTCTCTCAGAATCTCTTTCTGACCTTGTTTCTCTGTCTCATATCAAATATTCACATCATCTGAGCAAACTGCTTTGAAGAGGAATGCGATGTGAAATGCTAGCTTGTGATCATCAATGAGATTTCTCAGTCAAGGTTTTTGTTGAGCAATTGCTGAGAGGGACATGTTACAAGTGATGTATGAGCACGGAGTTTGGTCTTGGGACTGGATGAGCAAAAAGGAGAATGGTCAAGAGAGAACCAGAGCCAGCTCAGCATTTAGGAATAGGCTGGCGCTAAATTTTCCTGAACAGTTTTGATCTGATCAGCTCAAAGCACAATGAAATGGCTCACTGGTGCAAGGAAAATGATTGCAGGATTGTGTTTAAATTTAGTAGAAACAACCCGAAGACCACAGTCATATATTGAAATGGCATCCATTTCATGGGGAAGAGAAAGTGCATATATGCAAAATGAAGTGGAAATTTGAAAAATCTATTCCAGATAATTCAAACAGAAAACTAACTCATGGGTTGTTGGGAAATTAAGTGAGAAAATGGTCATATATAATTTGGCTAGAGCCTAACAAACAATAATTGCTCAAAGAACAATAGACAACAGTATTTCCTTAATGAGAAAGGATTGTAGGTGTGTGTGCGTGTGACTGTGTGTGTGCACACATGAATACAAGTGTCTGTGTGTGTGTGTTGTCCTCTTTGAATCATCTGCTTGACTAACTCTTATCAACTCACTCTATATCTGTAAATGGAGACCAAACCCACTTTGAACTGGAATGCCACATATCACTTTCTTCTCACTGAACACAGACATTTTATTAAATCTTCTGCTGTTCATGAAACGTGACTAATGAGCATTATTAGACTAGAGTCACTGTTCCTGAAACTAAGTCACAGAGAAGCTATGTGATTAGCTCAAGTCACACAGCTGTTGAATGGCTGGGCAATGATGGGGAACAGAGTCTTTTCACTCTCAACTCAGAGTGCTGGGCGTCTTCTCTCCTTTATATTAGGATCAGGATTATTCTGCTTCTCCCACCCTTTTTCCTCCCTCTTCTCTTTTCTTTGTGTCTGTTTTACATTTCTTGTGTGTGTACATTCGTGCTCAGTTGTGTCTGACTCTTTGCAACCACATGGACTACAGTCCACCAGGCTATTCTGTCCATGGGGTTTCCCAGACAAGAATATTGGAATGGCTTGCCGTTTCCTTCTCTAGGAGATCTTCCTGACCCGGGGATTGAACTCAGGTCTCTTGCATTGCTGGCAGTTTCCTGTATTTCAGTCGGATTCTTTACCAGTTGAGCCACCAGGGAAACCCTTTCTATTTCTTACTCTAATTAAAATCAACAGCTATTTCTAAAGTTTCTTTTGTGTGTTCACTATGATCTCTGGACCATGAAGGAGGCTTGGTCCATATCAATAGCAAATGCTTGCAATTCCCTACTCTCTATTTTTCCTATTGACGAATTTTCTCCAAATCACCCTTGCTCCCTTGTATAATACAGGAGAGGATAACTCTATTACACACCAGGAGTAAATCCAGAATACAGAGGGTACTCCTTGCCTTGCTAGGAATGTGCTCAGTGGGGATCATGTGATCCTGCTTTGGATGATAAGGGGAGGTCTTCTCAAGCTTTCTGGGAAAGGTTGTTGGCCAAGTTGTTCTCTTTATTCTGTTGAGTGCTGGAGCATCTGGATGGGAAGCTAAAATGGTAGCTATCTTGTTCCTAGAGGCAAGACAGTATTTAGCATTTGAGGACTGAAAACTCCAGGCTTCCTGGTAGGTAAAGCAATTTCCCATTTGAGTTGGGATTTTTCCTAACTACTGCTTGGACTCTACCATGAAAAAATGCCCCAAAGAATCTCTGAAGTTCTCATTACATACAGGCCGTGGTCACTAGCACACCCTCTGAGTTCAGATTCAGAATGGAATATTTCCACCCTCTCACTGGCTGTACAGTGCTGGGAAGTTAGTTAATTTCTCTGTGTTTGGGTGCCTCCTTTATCCTTCCTGGCCTATTGTCCTGACAGCACATATCACCCTCTGACATACTGTGAATCTTACTGTATATGTGTCTATATTTATTATCTGTCTTTTCCCTATTTGACATAAGCTCCATGAAGGCAGGGATTTTTATCTATTTGTTTGCTTCTGAATGCACAGGGTCTGGTATGTTGTACAGGGGTAATAAATAGTTTGCTTAAATAAATAATTAATGAGTTAATTAACACGACAGAGTGACAGTTATGTCATAGGATTGTCATGATGACAAATTTAGATAACATACATAAATATTCCTAAACTGTCAGGCATGTCATTATTATAATGAATAAAGACAACCACTTCTCCAAGTATTGGCATAATATCTGTAACTAGTTCAAAGATAAATATTTATTGAAAGTCATCTGTCATATCAGCGACCCTCCAGAGATAATAAACGTTTGTCATTGTAAGCTATTGATACTAAGTTTAGGGGTGATTTGTTATATAGGATTAGATAACTAATACGCTTTCTAAATCCCTTACTCCCCCCTCCTTTTCTCCCTGCCCTGCCTCGCTTTCCTCATCCTCAGTTACCCTTTCGTTGCTCAGTTGCTGAGTCATATCTGACTCTTTGCGACCCCGTGGATTGCAGCACACCAGGCTTCCCTGTGCTTCACTACCTCCCAGAGCTTGCCCAAACTCATGTCCACTGAGTTGGTGATGCCATCCAGCGATCTCATCTGCTGTCGCTCCTCTACACAAATTTTAATTTTCATTCAACACACATTTATTTGTGCCTGTTACATGCAGGCATGGTGTTAGATATGAGCAGAACTGTAAGACCCATAAGATTTCTGTGATGTCAAGTGCCTCATGGTTCAAGATGTTTCTCTGGACTTACCTGAGGATTCTCTGGACACTGGCTCCTTGGATTTCCACAGCACTCCCAGTATGAATCCAGCGGCTTGGCATTAAGTTTAAAGCCTTCAATCAGGTCTAGAAGTCCAAGCTTCTAATATCCATGGATCCTTTCGATGAGTATGGAATTTCCAAATTCACATGGGTTATATCTCCACATGAACCTATTTGTTTCTCTCCTAATGCCCATCAGAACAAGACCCAGTTCCCCTAAGTCAGTCTCTCCCATCAGGAAGCTTCCATAAACCTCTTATCCTTCTCCTTCAGAGGGCAGACAGAATGAAAATCACAACCACAGAAAACTAACCAATCTGATCACATGGACCACAGCCTCGTCTAACTCAGTGAAACCATAAGCCATGCTGTGTAGGGCCACCAAGAGGGATGAGTCATGGTGGAGAGTTCTGACAAAATGTGGTCCACTGGAGAAAGGAATGGCAAGCCACTTCACTAGTCTTGCTGTTAAGCCCCATGAACAGTATGAAAAGGCAAAATGATAGGACACTGAAAGATGAAATCCCCAGGTCGGCAGGTGCCCAATACGCTACTGGAGATCAGTGGAGAAATAACTCCAGAAAGAATGAAGAGACAGAGCCAAAGCAAAAACAACCCCCAGTTGTGGAGCTGCCTGGTGATGGAAGTAAAGTCTGATGCTGTGAAGAGCAATATTGCATAGGAACCTGGAATGTCAGGTGCATGAATCAAGGCAAATTGAAAGTGGTCAAACAGGAGATGGCAAGAGTGAACATCGACTGATGTTCATTCAAGAGTGACTTTTTAGGAATCAGCAAACTAAAAGGGACTGGAATGGGTGAATTTACCTCAGATGACCATTATATCAATGACTGTGGGCAAGAATCCCTTAGAAGAAATGGAGTAGTCAACAAAAGAGTCCAAAAGGCAGTACTTAAATGCAATCTCAAAAATGACAGAATGATCTCTGTTCATCTCCAAGACAAACCATTCAATACCACAGTAATCCAAGTCTATGCCCCGACCAGTAATGCTGAAGAAGCTGAAGTTGAATGGTTCTATGAAGACCTACAAGACCTTCTAGAACTAACACCCATAAAAGATATACTTTTCATTATGGGTAACAGGAATTCAAAAGTAGGAAGTCAAGAAAGACCTGGAGTAACAGGCAAATTTGGCCCTGGAGTACAGAATGAAGCAGAGCAAAGGCTAATAGAGTTTTGCCAAGAGAATGCACTGTTTATAGCAAACACCCTCTTCCAACAACACAAGAGAATACTCTACACATGGACATCACCTGATGGTCAACACTGAAATCAGATTGATTACATTCTTTGTAGCCAAAGATAGAGAAGCCCTATATAATCAGCAAAAGGAAGATTGGGAGCTAACTGTGGCTCAGATCATGAACTCATTATTGCCAAATTCAGACTTAAATTGAAGAAAATAGGGAAAACCACTAGACCATTCAGGTATGACCTAAATCAAATCCCTTATGGTTATACAGTGGAAGTGAGAAATAGATTCAAGGGCCTAGATGTGATAGAGTGCCTGATGAACTATGGATGGAGGTTCATGACATTGTACAGAAGGCAGGGATTAAGAACATCCCAAAGAAAAAGAAATGCAAAAAGGCAAAATGGTTGTCTGAGGAGGCCTTACAAATAGCTGAGAAAAGAAGAGAAGTGAAAGGCAAAGGAGAAAAGGAAAGAAATATCCAATTGAATGCAGAGTTCCAAAGAATAGCAAGAAAAGATAAGAAAGCCTTACTCAGTGACCAATGCAAAAAAATACAGGAAAACAATGGGCTGGGAAAGACTAGAGATCTCTTCAAGAAAATTAGAGATACCAAGGGGACATTTCATGCAAAGATGGGCACAATAAAGGACAGAAATGGTATGGACCTAACAGAAGCAAAAGATATTAAGAAGAGGTGGCGAGAATACACAGAAGAACTAGTCAAGAAATATCTTCATGACCCAGATAACCACGATAGTGTGATCACTCACCTAGAGTCAGACATCCTGGAATGCAAAGTCAAGTGTGCCTTAGGAAGCATCACTATGAACAAAACTAGTGGAGGTGATGGAATTCCAGTTGAGCTATTTCAAATCTTGAAAGATGATGCTGTGAAAGTGCTGCACTCAATATGCCAGTAAATTTGGAAAACTCAGCAGTGGTCACAGGACTGGAAAAAGTCAGTTTTCATCCCAATCCCAAAGAAAGACAATGCAAAATAATTCTCAAACTACCACACAATTGCACTCATCCCACATGCTAACAAAGTAATGATCAAAATTCCCCAAGGCAGGTTTTAACAGTATATAAATTTCCAGGTGTTCATGCTGGAGTTAGAAAAGGCAGAGGAGCCAGAGATCAAATTGCCAACAAACATTGGATCATCAAAAAAGCAAGAGAATTCCAGAAAAACATCTACTTATGCTTATTTACTATACCAAAGCCTTTGACTGTGTGGATCACAACAAACTTTGGAAAATCCTGAAAGAGATAGAAGAACCAGACCACCTGACCTGCCTCCTGAGAAATCTGTATGCAGGTCAAGAAGCAACAGTTAGAACTGGACATGGAACAAAATCAGGAAAGGAATCTGTCAAGGCTGTATATTGTCACTTTGCTTATTTAACTTATATGCAGAGTACATCATGAGAAATGGTGGACTGGATGAAGCACAAGCTGGAATCAAGATTTCCAGGAGAAATATCAATAACCTCAGATATGCAGATGACACCACCCTTATGGCAGAAAGTGAAGAAAAACTAAAGAGCCTCTTGATGAAAGTGAAAGAGGAGAGTGAAAAAGCTGGCTTGAAACTCAACATTCAGAAAACTAAGATCATGGCATCTGGACCCATCACTTCATGGCAAATTGATGGGGAAACAATGGAAACAGTGAGCGACTTTATTTTTGGGGGCTCCAAAATCACTGCAGATGGTGCCTGCAGCCATGAAATGAAAAAACGCTTGCTCCTTGGAAGAAAAGTTATGACCAACCTAGACAGCATATTAAAAAACAGAGACATTACTTTACCAACAAAGGTCCGTCTAGTCAAAGGTATTTTTTCCAGTAGTCATGTATGTATGTGAGAGTTGCTGCTGCTGCTGCTGCTAAGTCACATCAGTCATGTCCGACTCTGTGTGACCCCATAGACGGCAGCCCACCAGGCTCCCCTGTCCCTGGGATTCTCTAGGCAAGAACACTGGAGTGGGTTGCCATTTCCTTCTCCAATGCATGAAAGTGAAAAGTGAAAGTGAAGTCGCTCAGTCGTGTCTGACTCTTAGAGACCCCATGGACTGCAGCCTACCAGGCTCCTCCGTCCATGGGATTTTCCAGGCAAGAGTACCGGGGTGGGGTGCCATTGCCTTCTCCCTGTGACAGTTGAGCTATTAAGAAAAGTGAACGCCGAAGAATTGATGCTTTTGAACTGTGGTGTTGTAGAAGACTCTTGAGAGTCCTCTGGACTGCAAGAAGATCCAACTAGTCCATCCAAAAGGAAATCAATCCTGAATATTCATTGGAAGACTGATGCTGAAGCTGAAACTCTAATATTTTGGCCACCTGATGCAAAAAAAAAAAAAAAAAAAAAAAAAACTGACTCATTTGAAAAGACCCTAATGCTGGAAATGATTTAAATTGGGAGGAGAAGGGGAGAACAGAGGATGACATGTTTGGATGGCATCACTAACTCAATGGAGATGAGTTTGAGCAAGCTCCAGGAGCTGGTGATGGAGAGGGAAGCCTGGTGTGCTGCAGTCCATGGGGTTGCAAAGAGTTGGACATGCCTTAATGACTGAAGTGAACCTAAGTCATAATTTCTTTTGCAACAACAATTTCATATGCCAGTAATTCCATGTTTTTCAATGTTTCCTTCAAGCTATGCTTTGACTTGTGTTAACTTATTTAACACAGTATGACCCACTGTGGAAGATCCTGTATATATCCTGTATTATATCCCTTAGAAAGAAAGCAAAACAGAAGCCTACATAACTTAACCTATGTAGGAATAGGTAGAATCAGAAACTGAACCCGAGTTTCAGATACCAGTTTGTAGGCTACACCTTCCTTTATATTGTCATGTAGCCCCACACTCCCTGCGACAGAAATCATCAGACAGTGCAAGAGGAGTGGCTGAGAAACGTAGGAATCGAGAGTTTAATTCTGGCTTCTTTCTCTAGTACCTGAGTGAGTTTGGCCAAATCACTGAATTTACTGAATTTCAGTTGTCTCGTTTTTAAAATGGGAAAATGTCTACCTTGTGTATTTCCCAAGATTCTTTGGAGGTTCAGCCCGAGATAATGCATGTGAAAGGACTATGGGAACTACATGAGAGTATGTATGAGTATGTATGAGCATGTATTATGACATGAGAGTGAACTCTTTATTCACACAATTAAAATCAAGGATATCATGAGCGAGGGGACCTAAGTATACCTATGGCTGATTCATGTCGACATATGGCAGAAATCAATACACTATTGTAAAGCAATTATCCTCCAATTAAAAATAAATATTTTTTTAAATCAAGGATAAATCTTTCTATGCTCTAGATGCTATTGCAGGAACTGGGGATGCAAGGCTTAGAAATTCCCTGCCACAATGGAGCTTATACTCTGGTAGGGAGGAGGTAGGTATGAACAAATGGGCAAAATAAAGATATCAGAAAGCTAGAAAGTTTTTTGTATTATATTAACAATAACACATCAATATCAACAACAACAACAAAAGATATATTGATGTAAAACATATTTTTTCTAGGTTAAAAAAATAAAACAGCACATTCAAATATCCTGAGGTGGGTAAGTCCAGGATGTTCTTTATATTTGATATGCTTCTGGATGGAAGAAATTTTCACAGACTGAAATATGGGGAAGTTAGGTTGGCTTATAAATGATTTGACTTGAATTTTATATAAATATAACAGCCTGTTTTGTGTCCTATTAAACATACATTACACGTCTGCTTTAACCATTAAGGAAAAGAATGTATTTAGCAAGCAAAATGGAGTAACTGTGGTTCAGGCATCCAGAATAGAGTCCAGTGCCCACTGTGGATGTGGTCTCAGACATGTTCCTGCATCACTGAGAACTTGCATTTTCTGGACTGGATCAGACTCAAGGACATCTTAAGCCATTCTTAGAACAGTATCTGCTAGCGGCTGCCAGCTGCCGCCTTATGGCCTCAAGGTCTCCGCTTGTCACTAAGCAACCCTTTTGGTTTCCGATCAGTCCTTGTAACAAGCACCTTTACTGCTTGCCAGCTCCAATTATAATTCTTGACAAACTAATGGAATTTTGCAGTTTTTGTCCGTATAAACTGTCCCCTTTTCCCCCATTTTGTAGTCAGCACAATCCAAGTGCTTCTTGAATCTATGCTTCCTGGGATACAGTGCTCCGTTCACTCAGATAAAACTCTTCTCTATTCCTTTTATAGATTGTTTACTGATTATTTTTGTTTATCAATTGTTGTTTACTTATTGCTTATTGATTATCAACACCTGTTACACATCCAACTGGAGATAACTTGTAGAATTGAACATAAAAAACTGGAGCTCAGGAGAAACATCTTGACGGAAGATGTACATTTAAAAAGTAATTATTGTAAAATGACATTTAAAACCATGGACTAGAAATCCCTAGTAGCCCAGTGGTTAAGACTTGGCGCTTCCAACTCAGGGAGTGCAGGTTCAATTCCTGGTTGGAGAACTAAGATCCTACATGCTGTGCAGTGTGGCCAAAAAAATAAAATAAAACCACGGACTAATTGAGATCACCAAAAAGGTGAGTGTAAATAGAGGGGGACAAATGAGCCCTGGAACATCTAATGTTTAGAAAAGAGAAATAGAGACCCCAAGAAAAAAAATTAAGCATTAGGTGATGTAGGAAGAAAATTAAAGGGTGTATATCTTTAAATTAAGTGAAGAACACATGCTTCGACAATGAGGAAGTAATAACTGAGTAAAATGTTGCTACTGAGTCAATTAAGATGAATATTAGAAATAGAATATTAGATTAAGCCATACAGGCTAAGGGAACCTTGAAAAGACCAGTGGTGTTTTCATTGTTATTAAACCTAGTAAGTGGAAAGAATGCTGAATTTGGAGACATGGCACTTGGTTTCAAGTAAAATTTAAAAAAGAGAGACAAAGTATGAATGCTCTCCTCATAGGCTGTTAGGATGATCAAATGATATAATGAAGCTGAACATACTTTGTGGAACATGAAGAGAAATACCAATGTCAATTCAAATTCATCAACGTCACAGGGAGTGTGTAATCATTAAGTATATGTAACTATGTAATTTTATATTCTCAAAGATCACTCAACCACAGACCAGCCCCAACACACACACACACACACACACACACACAGTGTATGTACACAGATTCTCTCAATAATACTAGAGACTGAATATGTATCATGAAGCTCCAGAAGGTTTAAAAGTTAAGCCAGCCTGTTGCAGCTTGGGTGCTGCTGACATTACCAGACAGCATTAATTTAATTCCACTCAGTTATGCTTTTAAATTTGATTTGAGAAATGTGTCGTAAAATGCTATTGAGAAGTGCAGTGCTGCATGCCTAAGCAGGCTGGGAGCCTGTGTCTGTTCTGGGAATCCTTGAGGGAAACAGATTGCATTCGGGTTGAGCCTCTGGACTTTAGGGAGCTTACTGTTTGCTGGGATCCGGTGATGGAGGCTTGCTAATTCTGGATTGCTTGCTGTTGAGAGGCGATCAGAAGCAACACATCACTCTCTGCTGCTGCTGCTGCTGCTAAGTCGTGTCAGTCGTCTCCGACTCTGTGCGACCCCATAGACGGCAGCCCACCAGGCTCCCCCGTCCCTGGGATTCTCCAGGCAAGAACACTGGAGTGGGTTGCCATTTCCTTCTCCAATGCATGAAAGTGAAAAGTGAAAGTGAAGTCGCTCAGTCGTGTCCGACTCCTATCGACCCCATGGACTACAGCCCACTAGGCCCCTCCATCCATGGGATTTTCCAGGCAAGAGTACTGGAGTGGGGTGCCATTGGCTTCTCTGACATCACTCTCTAAGAAATAAGAAAAGAGCTTGCAAAGACTAAGTGAAGGCAAATGAAAAATTATAATATTAACAAAAAACAGGGATAGTGTATAATACCATGCATATACAGGAAACTGAATTTGTTTTAAAGCTCTTTAGCTCACTTATTATTTGGGGTCATCAGGAGTACCTTCTGATTTCTCATTTCTGGCCTCAGTTTCTCTGTACTTAAGCTGAAACTGACAGACCGTTTCAGTTGTCATCAAAGAGAGAAAAGATTCCTCCAAGCCCACACACAATGATCCACTGGGGTGAGGGAAGAAAATTCTGAAACATTGTTTCGTTTGTTTCTAGTGCATCTTCTAGAATCTGTATGCTTTGTGTGTCTTTCTGGAATGTACATAATACAGACGGCAAGTCAATACAGACCCAATTCGATATTGTATGTGTCCTCCCTCTCTATTTACGTCTTGTTTATATTAGCTGACCGACTGATTAATTTGTATATTCTGATGGAGATAAGTAATCAAAATAATTTAGAGAATACTTGCCTGATTGATCTCTCAGAGCTTTTACAGCTTTATTTTTTTAATGATTTTATGGTCCTGAAATGAGTTTTTCTAATCATTGTGATTATCTTAAAGTAGTGAAATGGTTGTTTGACTACTGAATGGACAGCTCAGCTTTTGGCTTACTGGAGATTAAGAAAAGAGCAACTCCCTTTATCAGGAACTTAGTGAAGGTGGTAAGCAGTGAGGGCTAGCTTAGTTTCCCTATGTCAAGGATATCTAAAGTGAAACCTTATATAAAATCCCTGAGTGGTGGCAGTGTGTCTCAGCTATAGCCTTGGGTCTTCCTGTCATGAGGTGTAGGAGCTTGGACTAGTCACTTCCCCATTCCGGCCCACATGATCCAATCTGCAGATTGAACTTCAGACTTGCCCTCGTGTAGATCTTGGCCCGAAGCTGATTTCCTGAGCTAGGTCTTCCCTGACCCCTCTCTCTAAGGTGTACTTCTTCCCCTGCCTGCAGGAACTCTTCCTTGTATGCCCTACGTTACTTTCCTCATTGAACAATGACTATCTCAACTTGTCTATTATTTTGTTCATATGCTTATCATCTGTCTTCTCTAACTAGAAATGTGAGCTCCATGGAAACCACAGGGAGCAGAGGAGATGTACCAGGAGGCAAATGAAGTTTAAGCTGCAGAACCCCTAGGGGTTGCATTAGCAATATGATCATGTTTTTCGTTTTTTCTTTCCTTCAGATTTTCCAAAGGAAAACATTGCATTATATCATTGACCAAGACTGCCATCACTTTTTGCATGGACTCTCCCCTCACTGGGCTTCCCAGGTGGGGCAAGTTAAAGTCACTCAGTCATGTCAAACTCTGCAACCTCATGGATAATACAATCCACGGAATTCTCCAGGCCAGAGCACTGGAGTGGGTAGCCTTTCCCCTCTCCAGGGGATCTTCCCAACCCAGGGATTGAACCCAAGTCTCCCACATTGCAGGTGGATTCTTTACCACCTGAGCCACCAGGGAAGCTCTCAGGTAGTGCCGGCCCTATAGAATCTGCCTGCTGATGCAGGAGACTAAAGAGATGCTGGTTCGATCCCTGGGTTGGGAAAATATCCTGGAGTAGGAAAAGTCAACCCACTCCAGTATTCTTGACTGGAAAATTCCATGGACTGAGGGAGACTACAGTCTGGACTGACAGGCTACAGTCCATGGGGTCACAAAGAGTCAGACACAACTGAGTAAGTGAGCATATACACGCTTCTCTCATTAAACATAACTTCGTGTCCACTGATGTGGGCCTTTTGGCACCCACACAAAGGGACTTTTAATTGGGCATAAAGTGTGTGGAGTTTAGTGGGATTTGTTTTTGTGTAGTTTGTCATCTCTTCTGTGGCTACTTAAGCTATTGTTAGCAAGATTTCACAGATTAGTAAGACGCAGGAGAAGATTCAAATGGATATCTGCCTGCTTCTGATATTGAGGTCTGTATTGCACTTCATCTCTTTTTGTTAAGTTAGTAATAAAACCACACATGCCTGTTTCCAAAATTTGGAAGTATGATGATATGGCTCCAGTCATTTGCCAATACTTAGTACTTTTCCACACCTACATTCCTGTCTTCATTAACCATTGTTGTCCAGCTTCCTCAAAGCACTCTGTCTGAATTAACTTCTTCATTCTGTTAGACCATTCCTTTGTCCATTTCTTTTATTGGTTAGAATTGCCTGACCATATCAAATTTTTGAGTGTTCTTAGTTCTTCCTGATTTGACATGAGTACAGACATCAACAAAGTTAGTATAAAATTTGTAATATACCAATCCAATGTGGTCCTTGCTCATAAACTGGTTAATGAGTATTATTAATGCAAACAATATTTAAGATACATCACTGCATGCTGCTGCTGCTGCTGCTAAGTCGCTTCAGTCATGTCCAACTCTGTGCGACCCAATGGATGGCAGCCCACCAGGCTTCCCCGTCCCTGGAATTCTCCAGACAAGAACACTGGAGTGGGTTGCCATTTTCTTCTTCAACGCATGAAAGTGAAAAGTGAAAGTGAAGTCGCTCAGTCATGTCCGACTCTTCGCGACCCCATGGACTGTAGCCTACCAGGCTCCTCCGTCCATGGGATTTTCCAGGCAAGAGTACTGGAGTGGGGTTCCATTGCCTTCTCCGACATCACTGCAAAAAGGACCTTGAAATTCTCTGAAATCTTAAGGAAACCTGATAGTTTTCAGAGAATTTCAAGGTCCTTTTTGCAGTG
>NW_011494838.1:5026102-5026699 GCF_000754665.1 Bison bison bison | reverse complement strand
GCCACAGGTATACATGTGTTCCCCATCCCGAACCCTCCTCCCTCCTCCCTCCCCATACCATCCCTCTGGGCTATCCCAGTACACCAGCCCCAAGCATCCAGCGTCATGCATCGAACCTGGACTGGCAACTCGTTTCCTACATGATATTTTACATGTTTCATTGCCATTCTCCCAAATCTTCCCACCCTCTCCCTTTCCCACAGAGTTGTTCTTGTTATTTCTGTATCCTTTTCTTAAGGGTGGGGAGGGTGGTTCCAAACTTTATAAGCTACAGACCCACCAAACATGGTCTGCCCCGGCTAGAAACTTGTGTTTTTCCCTAAAGCCTCTGTTCTCAGCTCTTAAAATCAGGACAGAATCAACAAATATTTAGAAGAATCACAAGATGTTCTCTAAGAATCCCTTTTCAACTTGATTTGCTGTTTCTCTTGAGAACCATCTGATAGAAACTCTGACCTTTATTTCTTAGAGGCGACTGAGAATTACTCCAGGGAGATCTGCTCCTGGTGAGGATTATGGAATCCACTTTTAACAAGCACCCCAGTGCATTCACAGACCATACTCTCTGACCCTCTGAAGTAGGTTCTCCAGACTCCA
>NW_011494838.1:5012993-5026002 GCF_000754665.1 Bison bison bison | reverse complement strand
AGGAGTACTGGAGTGGGGTTCCATTGCCTTCTCCGACATCACTGCAAAAAGGACCTTGAAATTCTCTGAAATCTTAAGGAAACCTGATAGTTTTCTCAATATGACATCAATGCTAAATATTTACACTAATTTTCAATAATGAGTAATGAAGACGAATGGACTTTTCAAAATGCCAATTAAAAAAAATAGCACTGGAGAAATAAAACTGAATTAACTTTCTACTCTATAGAAAATAATATAAAAATAATATCATACAAAAATATCAAAAGTATACAGATAAAATATAGACAATATTAGAGAGGTCTGTTATGCAGGTTATTAAAAAATAGCATGTTTTTCTTGCTTTTGTGAAATACACGTCAGCATCAGCATTGTCAGCAGATTAACATTATAATTGCTATGGCTTCAATTTTAAACAAAGATTTACTTCTGTGTCTACATTTGTTCTTGTTATTTCTGTATCCTTTTCTTAAGGGTGGGGAGGGTGGTTCCAAACTTTATAAGCTACAGACCCACCAAACATGGTCTGCCCCGGCTAGAAACTTGTGTTTTTCCCTAAAGCCTCTGTTCTCAGCTCTTAAAATCAGGACAGAATCAACAAATATTTAGAAGAATCACAAGATGTTCTCTAAGAATCCCTTTTCAACTTGATTTGCTGTTTCTCTTGAGAACCATCTGATAGAAACTCTGACCTTTATTTCTTAGAGGCGACTGAGAATTACTCCAGGGAGATCTGCTCCTGGTGAGGATTATGGAATCCACTTTTAACAAGCACCCCAGTGCATTCACAGACCATACTCTCTGACCCTCTGAAGTAGGTTCTCCAGACTCCAACAGCCACTTCCTGTGACACAGAAAGCTTCCCCAGTCTGTCTGACCTTCCTGTCTGATGCACCATTAGGGCTTCCCTGTAAGTAGCATGTCCCAAAGGTTCTGGCTCCCAGCAGAAAAGCAGGTCACATGCTGATCTTCCCTGTAGTCATGGCCCTGTCTCTTAACACTACACCCTGCCCAGAGTCTGGCTTGCCTCTTTGCCCCATGAAACACCTTCACAGATTTCTTGTCCTAGGTTGATGGTCTTGACATCACTCAGTTGTGTCCGACTCTTTGCGACCCCATGAACTGCAGCACGCCAGGCTTCCCTGTCCATCACCAACTCCCGGAGCTTGCTCAAATTAATGTCTATCGAGTCGGTGATGCCATCTAACCATCTCATCCTCTGTCATCCCCTTCTCCTCCTTGATATGCAATACTGTATATCCTGCTCCAATAGCTGGCAATTCACTGGGGGGGATCCATGAGGATTTGTTATAGCATCCCTCTGTAGGAACAGAAGCAACAAAACATAAAGCCAACCAAAATCTTTTCCTGTTCATTCTTTGCAGAATAAAGTTCATACTCCTAGCATGAAAATCAATCTTCTTATCAGGCTTCACCTACCAGACCTGCTGGATTTTGTTGTTGTTTAGTCTCTAAGTCATGTCTGACCCTTTGGGTTTCCATGGACTGTAGCACACCAGGCTCCTTTGTCCATGGGATTTCCTAGGCAAGAATACCAGAGTGGGTTGCCATTTCCTACTCCAGGAGATCTTCCCAACCCAGAGATTGAAACTAGATCTCCTGCATTGCAGTCAAATTCTTTACCTGGTCTGAAACACCAGTGAAATCCTCAGTAATATATTAAGAAAAGTATTATTATCTGTGTTAGGTGAGTTGACTTTGGTTGTAAAAGAATTCACAGAAATATTAGCAGAGGAAAAAAAGAGAGCTTTTACTCCCTATCCAAGAGAGGAAAAGGTCCAGACACATAGAGTGGGGTTGGCCCTGAAAGGGGGGTTTGAATCTTTAATGAGTTTCAAAAGGCAACGTGCAGGCAAAGGGGATGGTCTCGGGCTTCCCAGGTGGCACTAGTGATAAAAAAAAAAACTCACCTGCCAATTCAGGAGACATAAGAGACATGGGTTCGAGCCCTGGGTCAGGAAGATCCCTCCTGGAGAAGGTAATGGCAACCCACTCCAGTACCCTTGCCTGGAGTTTCCCATGGGCAAAGGAGCCTGGTGGAGCTGCAAAGAGTCCATGGGGTTGCAAAGAGTCAGACACGACTGAAGCGACTTAGCAAGCCACATGTGTATCTGGGCTGGCAGAACTTCTATAGGGTATGTTTTTTTAGAGAAACAGACCTGCTGTCTTCAATAATTTTGCAGTCCTTGAGGGTCTGAAAGAGACTTGATAGTGGCCCTTGACAGGCATCACTCCACTTTCAATCATGTTAGATGGGTTTACAACTTTCATCTTTGCAATTCAAGAATCTTCCAAGCATCATCATCATCATCACAATAATAAAAAATCTATAGAGTATTTTCTTGGTGGCATGGACTGTGTTAACCAGTATAGAGGGTTTTATGTCATCTTAAAATGGCAGGTTATTTTATTGTCCCAATTTTACAGATGATTAACTGGTGTTTAAAGAGGATAAATAAATCACTCAAAATCATTCAGTTAATAAGGAACAGAGCCAGGATTTGAACCCAATTTTGAGTGACTCTAGAACTGGTATACCTTATAGCTATGTCTTGCTTCTCATTTGATTAAGAAAGTCAGAGAAATACGCTTATTGTCTGATTTGTATTTGCTCTCCCTTCTCAAAAAAAGTCCCATCTCTGACCTTAGGTGTATAACATGTCCCCGTCATCCTATCTAAGAACTACTTGAGAATTCTTTGCAGTTTTTATTTGCTCTTTCTCTCCATCTCCATGCTTCTGACACCAGAGGAGTTACATCTTTCTTGCAGTTTCCAATCTCAACCAGCACAGAATAAGGCTCTTGGCTCTACAGGCCGACAAACTAACCTTGGCATAATGAATGACCTGCGGCTTCAGAATGCCTCTGGAATGCCAAATGACCAGAGCTCCATGCCTCTGGAATGTGGAATGGCCCCAGCATTAGCCAGGTGACCCACAGCTGCACGCTGCTGGAATGAGAAACAGATTCTGACTCATAGAATACCAAGTAGCTGCTCAAGGAAAAAGCAATGGATAAGCCTTCCTGCTGAGGAGAAAAAAAAAAGGTAGTGATTGACTTTGCTGCCATGAGATAACAATCTGTTAATACTAATGACACCTGAGCCTGAATCGCGGCCACCTCCGTGAACTGCCTGCTGAAAAATTTCTGACCCTCCTCAAATCAGTGAAGCAGATCTCTCACCATAACTGGAAATGTGCTCCCCTCATCTCATGCATCCCGTGCTTTGCCAAAGAGAAGAAATGGAAATCTTGTTTCCAAAACTCATTTCCCAGTGCATTAATTTGGACTTACAAAGCTTCTGAAACCCCTTTAGACAGCGCTGGCATCTACAAAGTTCTTTTTGGAGAGTGCAATTCCCTGGTGAGGGAGGCTGGACCCCTCCTGGAAGTTGCCTGCAAAGGAGAAAAGGTATAAGGATTTTTGCATCCATCATGCTCAGTATCTAGGATTTTAATGAATCACTCTCCTCCTTTTTTCTTTATTGCTTTTTTCAGTGCCATTCCTCAGTGAATTTTTTTTTTCCCCTCTCTCTTTTCCATTGCATTTCAATGCATCGGTTTTAAAAGGAGTATTTGCAAACTGAGCTTTAAAACTCCAGGGCACTACATCTCCTGAAAGCTTCCCTCCTGGTGTCTGTTGAACTTGCAGGCTGGTCTGTAATACCCCTAAGCCGAAGCAATCTGCCCAACACCCCACCCTCACCCTGCCTGCCTAATGCAGGAAGATAAACTTAGCATTAAAATTCCCTATACTTTGGCAAATGAGTACCCAGGAGGCTGCTGACTCAATCACGGCTTGTTTTACTTACAGTGTAGTACTGAGAAAAGGCCATAAACTCCAGCCTGACAGATCCATAATGCTCATTTCAATATGCTTTCCCTGTGTGCGGGCTTACTGATGAACTTTCATATTCTGCCAACAAAATATAACAAACATATTAACGATGTGTGGTAAATTGCCATTGGATATACCGGGTCCTGGTGACGGAAATAATTGTGAGTAAATGAGATTGTCTGGCTGCCTGATACCACTTTGGGAGGCCAAGATGAGGTACGGTCCTGAGGGATGTGGGCAGAGAAGGAGGGGACCGTCAGCTATAGAAGGACACAGATGCCCTTCCCCAGGCAGATGGGCCATTGAAAACCTAAGGCAATAGCATGTCAGAGATAGAAAGGACTGTAGATAGTGTCTTGTTAAACTCATCTGACTTGGATTAAAATCAAGACCCAAGAGGCACTCAAAGAGAAGCCCAAAGCTGTAGAGCAAGTATGAGATTTCTGAATCCCAGTCCAGTGTGCTTATCATTGGTGCATTTGATTTGTACCTGAAGCTGTCTCAAGAGAGCTGTTTTTGTTGTTCAGTAAGTAGCCGAGTCTTGTCTGACTTTTTCGGACCCCATGGACTCTAGCACACCAGGCACCTCTGTCCTCCACTTTCTATTGGACTTTGCTCAAAGTCATGTCCATTGAGTTGGTGACGCTATCTAACCATCATAACCCAGTAGCATATTGGACACCTTCCGACCTTTGGCGGGGGCAGGGGGGTTCATCTTCTGATGTCCTATCTTTTTGCCTTTTCATACTGTTCATGGGATTCTCTAGGCAAGAATACTGGAGTGGGTCGCGGTGCCTCCTGCAGTGGACCATGTTCCATCAGAACTCTTCACTATGACTCGCCGTCTTGGACGGCCCTGCACAGCATGACTCATAGCTTCATATAGTTATGCAAGTCCTTTCACCATGACAAGGCTATGATCCATGAAGGGGTCTTAAGAGAGTAGTTGGACAGAAAGAATATAAGAAATACCCCAGTGACTTGAGTTGGCTCTGCATCCCTGCATTCATCAGGAGTAAGATACACTGCTTGACTTGGCTTTCTCTTTCTTGACAGTGCTTAACCTTTCTTTTGGGCCCATTAAAGGACTCTAGGGGTGGTTTAAGTCAATATAAGGTAGTTTTTCTCTACTGCAGACTCAAAAGGACAAGTATAGTTACCCTACAATTCTCATCAATTTTGAATAAGTCATAATATTCTGACTCCAATACCAATATGTGGGTTTTTCCCTCTATGCCACCAAGTAATTATCTAACACCAGTTAAGTGTCCTGCAATTCAACTCTATTCTGACACTATCTACTTGGAGATAGCATTAGATTCCATATGGTAAGAGCTTAGCCCCACAAGACTACCTTCTATATCAGATGTCAATGTCAAAAACCAGGTTGTTATGTGACCTTCTGACCCACTGGTCACTTGCTGCTAAGTCACTTCAGTCATGTCTGACTCTGTGCGACCCCATAGACAGCAGCCCACCAGGCTCCTCCATCCCTGGGATTTTCCAGGCAAGAACACTGGAGTGGGTTGCCATTGTCTTCTCCAATGCGTGAAAGTGAAAAGTGAAAGTGAAGTCGCTCAGCCGTGTCCGACTCTTAGTGACCCCATGGACTGCAGCCTACCAGGCTCCTCCATCCATGGGATTTTCCAGGCAAGAGTACTGGAGTGGGTTGCCATTGCCTTCTCCACTGGTCACTTATTTCAGTGTAAATTTAAGATTTCAAGCTTTTAAAAGATTTTGTAAACCATTTTTAAGTAGACATAACATAAAGCATAATTATTGTTGAAAAGTTTACTAATAAACTTTTATCTTACTTATGGGCTATCCTGGTAGTTCTCATGGTAAATAATCCACCTGTCAGTCTCCATGGACTGCAGCCTGCCAGGCTCCTCTGTTCAAGGAATTTTCCACGAAGAATTCTGGAGTGGCTAGCCATTCCCTTCTCCAGGAGATCTTCCCAACCCAAGGACTGAACCCAGGCCTCCTACATTTCAGGCAGATTCTCAAATATACATAAACATATAAACAGATGTCAACAGAGATATTATAGGTTTGCTTTAAACATTCAGCTATTAGGTACAATAAATAATGCAAAACTCAGTTGTTTATAAAAGAATAGTTGGATCCCAATTGTGTTTCTGGCAGGTGGAATATAAGTTAAACTTCAGTTCAGTTCAGTTCAGTTTAGTTGCTCAGTCGTGTCCAACTCTTTGCGACCCCATGAACCACAGCAAGCCAGGCCTCCCTGTCCATTACCAACTCCTGGAGTTTACCCAAACTCCTGTCCATTGAGTCCATGATGCCATCTAACTATCTCATCCTCTGTCGTCCACTTCTCCTCCTGCCCTGAATCTTTCCCAGCATCAGGGTCTTTTCCAACGAGTCAGCTCTTTGCATGAGGTGGCCAAAGTATTGGAGTTTCAGCTTCAACATCAGTCCTTCCAATGAACACTCAAGACTGATCTCCTTTAGGATGGACTGGTTGGATTACCTTGCAGTCCAAGAGACTCTCAAGAGTCTTCTCCCAACATCACAGTTTAAAAGCATTAACTCTTCTGTGCTCAGCTTTCTTTATAGTCCAGCTCTCACATCCATACATGACTACTGGAAAAACCATGGCGGATTCATGTTGATGTATGGCAAAACCAATACAATATTGTAAAGTAATTAGCCTCTAATTAAAATAAATAAATTTAAATTAAAAAAAAAAGAAAAAAAATCATAGCCTTGACTAGATGGACCTTTGTTGGCAAAGTAATGTCTCTGCTTTTTAATATGCTGTCTAGGTTGGTCATAACTTTCCTTCCAAGGAGTAAGTGTCTTTTAATTTCATGGCTGCAATCACCATCTGTGGCGATTTTGGAGCCCCCCAAAATAAAGTCAGCCACTGTTTCCACTGTTTTCCCATCTATCTGCCATGAAATGATGGGATTGGATGCCATGATCTTAGTTTTCTGAATGTTGAGCTTTAAGCCAACTTTTTCACTCTCCTCTTTCACTTTCATCAAGAGGCTCTTTAGTTCTTCTTCACTTTCTGCCATAAGGGTGGAGTCATGTGCATATCTGAGGTTATTGATATTTCTCCCAGCAATCTTGATCCCAGCTTGTGCTTCCTCCAGCCCAGCATTTCTCATGATGTTGTCTGCATATAAGTTAAGCTTAGTTAGAAATTTTAAAGATCTTTCATAGGTCTAGTTTTCAAATTTGCCTTTCCTTTACAATTTTTGCTTTTACTGATAAGAATTACATTGGTTGTTGGATGAGACCAGCATCTTTAAAAGTATCTAGAAAGAATGCAAGGGTTAACTAGAAGGATTTTTCTTGTCTAAGTCCACATCTCTTATGAGATCTGCAAGCTTTTGACATGAAAAATGGAATTTGGGGATTGGTAAAAAGGATAGGTGGACTCTGAATTGTTTCTAGAGCCATATTTCTGTTCTTGTCATGTCAATATATGGCAAAACCACTACAATGTTGTAATCAGTCTCCAATTAAAATAAATAAATAAATAAAAATAAATTTTAAAAATGCCATCTCAAATCACAACAACAACAACTTGATTTATAAGACAAGGATGATTGTTTTTAATTCCTCAAAGAACTGAATCACAACCCAAATGTCAAGAGGCTGACACTCTGACAAACTACATTATCTCCAATTCACTTCTTTCTATCAGGAAGATCTTTAACTAAGATGGAAATCAGAAGATTCTAGTGTTCTAGGTTTAGAGCTGTGTGCCTCTGGAACGACTTAGCAAATACGTTCACAAAAGCTTCAGAATTTTTTTTCCCCTTTCCCTCTGGGAACAGAGTTTCATTCTAGCTTAGAAGAAAAGGCCTACAAAAAATTCCTATTAGGTTGTGAATATCAGCTTTCAATTTGTCCAACTTATGACCATAGAGGTACTAAAAAAAAAAAATCCTTTTAAATATCTTGTCATGTTTCAGGGACAAACAGCAAGCATTCCCGGCAGGATGAAACAACCCCATGGACACGAAAGACATGGACAGAGAAGCTACAAAACATACTACCCTCTGAAGATCCAGCACTGCCTACAAAGATAAGCAAAAGAAAAACAGATGTAGACAATTTCCTCGAGAGCTGGCCACAGTTCATAGGATCCTAGCTGCAAGTGGAGTGCAACCCAAATTTCTGTCCAGCCATATTTTGGCGGCCCCTCCAATATGGTAGTTACCAAGCCAAGTTCTCAGGACACAAAATAAGACTAATAAGAAGGCAATAGCCAACCCTGGGAGAGAAAGGAGAGCCAACCACTGGTTACCTGAGAGCAAAGTCATAAGCCGAAATGCAGAGATCTAATTTCTAGAGTTGTTTGTTTGTTTGTTTTTCCCTGCCATTTTAAATCTGGAGAGGAAGGGACAGTATACAATTATACTTCTCTAGACCAGGCCCCACAGATAGGGATCTGGCAGAACTGACAGGTGAGAATTCTTACCCTTTGCCAGCTTCTGCCAGTTTTCCCAAGATGTGGTCTGCAGGCTCTGCAGTGATTGGAGTGCCCAGTAGGTCTCATTCTGGTCCCTAGAAACTGTGCAGAAGGAAGCATAATTTTCCCCTCTACTCTATGGGGAGTGCCTAACTGAGACCCCCCTTCCTCTCCAGCCCCTTATAAACAAATAAGCTTGTCTAAGACAGTAAACGTTTTTAACTTCCAGGACTTTCCTGGTGGTCCAAAGGTTAAGTACTCCAAGCTCCAAATGCAGGAGGGCCTGCTCAGATCCCTGGTCGGGAAACTAGATCCCCAGACTCTGCAATTAGGACCCAGCACGGCCCCAAACAGAAACAAAACAGAACAAAAAATCTTAGGGAAAAAAATGGTTCTCACTGGGGCCATTGAAATTCAAGATTAACTTCGGTAAAGCTAATTAACTTTTCAGTCGTAAAATTTTACTCACTAAGACCTTACACTGGACCTAGTGCAGCTTAAGTCAGACCGCCTCTGAACCCAGACCTAGTTCATTTCTTTTTTTAACTTTATATTTTGTATTGTGCACGCATGCGTGCATGGGAAGTCCCTTCAGTCTTGTCCAACTCTTTGCGACCCTATGGACTGTAGGCCGCCAGGCTCCTCTGTCCATGGGATCCTCCAGGCAAGAACACTGGAGCGGGCTGCTATGCCCTCCTGCAGGGAATCTTCCCGACCCAGAGAGGAACCCACGTCTCTCGTGTCCCGCATTCGCAGGCAGGTTCTTCACCACCAGCACCACCTGTACGCCTCCTGTTTTGTACTCGGGCGAAGTCAATTAACAAACCCTGCTGTGATAGTTTCAGGTGAATGTCAACTAGTTCCGTTTCCTGCCAACCCAAGCTGACCCCTGACCCCGTCCCACTCTAAACCCAGTCCGGTTTCTAAGGTGGGACCACTCTGACCCTGGACTCAGTCCAGGTTTTAAGTCGAAACCACTGTAGCGCCGGACCCGGTCCAGTTTTTATGTGGGACCTGGTCTGGCCCGTTTCCGGACTCAATCCAGAAAATGCAGTGTTCCAAGAAAGTCTGAAAGCTCCTCAGGGAAAAGCTATGGGCCCAGGGTCCAGCATCCGCGAGGGACTTAACCCACCGCATCTAGAGGCAGGGGAGAAGCAGCCGGGATGCAGCGAGCTCAAGGAGCCCCAAGGTGCCTGCGCCGTGTTGCTCCTTGCTTCTGGGGGCTGTCAGGGCCTCCTTTCGTCCCCTCTTCTGTCACCAGAAGTGTTGAGGAAAAGGAATGCATATTTAAATGTTTAAGAGTGTATTTGTGCAAAAAATCTGTTCAAATTGGGCAGCGTCTAATCTAACAGAAAGGAACTCCTAGGAGTTGTACAAAATGAAAGTCTTCAACGGGCAGAAATGAATAGGAATAAGAAAGTTACATTAGGCAAAAAAGCAGGTTTGTTGTTGCCAAGTTTGTTTCCTTTAGTGGATGGCAGGGGTCTTTCTGGGAGATGACTTAGTTGGTACTGATAAGGTGAGTCCTGACTAGTTTAACATTCCACTTCCCAGGGACCTGAAACTGTACCTAAATTAAGTCTCGGTTTGGCAACCTGGAGAAGGAAATAACAACCCACTCCAGTATTCTTGTCTGGAGAATTCCACAGACAAAGAAGCCTGGCAGGCTATTCAGACCATGGGGTCTCAAAGCGTTGGACACGACTGAGTGAGGCAACTCACTCACTCGGCAACATGGGGCTGAGCATAAAGGACTCCATTTTGAGCCTGTTGTCTTGATTTTAACCCTTCCTTCTCTATTCCTTCCTTCTTTCCAGCTCTCTTTTCTTTAACAACTTTTTACTTAGTTGTCTCTTTTTAAAATGTTTCTTTGTTATTTGAAAGGGAAATCCAGATTGATTAAAGGTGAGATGTAGAATATTGGTATTTTTAAAATGGATCAACAAGGACCTCCATACAGCACGCGGGACTCTGCTCAACGTGATGCGGCAGTGTGACCTCTATACAGCACGCGGAACTCTGCTCAACGTGATGCGGCAGTGTGACCTCCATACAGCACGCGGGACTCTGCTCAACGTGATGCGGCAGTGTGGACGGGAGGGGAGTGGGGGTGAGAATGGGTCTATATCTCTGTGTATATGTGTGTGTATCTCTCTCTCTCTCTCTCTCTCTCTCTCTCAAATGCTGAGTCCCTTTGCTGTTCACCTGAAACTCTCACAACATTGTTTGTTAACTCACTGGTGATAAAAAGAACCTGCATGCCAATGCAGAGGACTCAGGATATGTGGGTTTGATCCCTGGGTCAGGAAGAGCCCCTGAAGTAGGAAATGGCAACCCCCTCCAGTATTCTTGCCTGGAAAATCCCATGGAAAAAGGAACTTGGCGGACTACAGTTCATTGGACAGCAAAGAGTTGAACACAGCTAAGCACAGCACAGTACCCCCAATACAAAATAAAAAGGTTTTTTTGTTTTTTTTTTTAAAGATGAGATGTGAAAAATGAAGCCCTTTTAGCAAATATGTACATCATCTCCTGGTAGACATTGGTGTTCAAAAGAGAGCCAGAAGATAGAAGGAAAATGTTTAGCTCTTGTCTGCCTACCCCCAGCCCCACCAAAAAAAAAAAAAAAACACCAAAAACTAAGAGCAAAGACAGCTGGAAAAACAAAGCACAAACTTGGAAAGCATTCCTTAAAACCCAAGGTAAAATAAAGGTTTAATATATTCACTTAGTTTTAGGAACTCAAGAGCATAGCAAAGCAGATGTGATTCCTAACCTTTTGTGCTATGCAATCCATTCATTGTAACACAGTGTTCATACCCAGTGATGGAAAAAGAAAGGCAGACAAGGGAGCCCAGAAGGGCACCTGGTACAGCTGGGTGGAGGTGAGATCGGACACCGTGTTCCTGAGGTGACTTGTAAGCTGAAACTGGAAGTGCTGACGAGAGCAAAGCAGACTGGAGGCGAGAGTGGGGCTGGGGGAGATGCCAGGAAGAGCTAGAGGTGAGACAGAACTTCAGTGTGGGGAGTGCCAGTGGTGTGCTGTGAAATAAATTAAGAAGCTCAGAGGGTAGAAGGGAGCTATAAGATGAAGCCATATAATGGGTTCGAAATTTATTCTAAGGGCAAAGACAATTGAAGGGAGTGACATGGCTGAATTTGGCTTTGGGGAAAGAATTATACGGCTGCAAAAATTATAAAGGCTACTGATAATCACAATATTTTATTGATCTCATATTTTTAAATAAATAAGCTCATAAATAAATCAAACAATGGAAAATGAAGTGGCTTCAAGGATACTTTTTAAGAGTAAGTCTCAAACCCCAAAATGAATCATCCCAGGGGCAACATAAGGAGAGTTGCCTACATCTAGTGTAACAGAAGAAGATAGATTTGGAAACACAAAGCTCTGTACATAGTAGGTGCACAATGTATATTTGGGGTTATGGCACGCTAAAGTGCAGGCGGCTGCGACGGGCACGCTAAGCGCTGCCGAGAGGAGCTACCCCACATCCGAGTTCAGGGGCAGAAGCCGGGAGGACCCCAAGCCTGAAGGGCAGTGGCCAAGAGGAGTTACCCTACGTCCGAGATCAGGGGCAGTGGCCGAGACCGCCAGACTGCGACGGCGCAGGAACTGCCGAGAGGAGCTACCCCACGTCCGAGGTCAGCGGGGGTGGCCGAGAGGAGATACCCCGCATCCAAGGTCAGGGGCCGCAAGGAGAGGAGTTACCCCACGTCTGAGGCCAGGGGTGGTGGCCGGGAGGACCAACCCCACACCGTGGCTGCGAGGGCACAGGAGGGCCTAGAGGAGCTATCCCACATTGAAGGTCAGGAAGGGCGGCGGTGAGGAGATACCCCTTGTCCAAGGTAAGGAGCATTGGCTGTGCTTTGCTGGAGCAGCCGTGAAGAGATACCCCATGCCCCAGTAGGTGTTGCAAGAGGGCATCAGAGGGCAGACACAGTGAAAACATACTCACAGAAATCTAATCACACTAGGACCACAGCCTTGTCTAACTCAATGAAACTAAGCCATGCCCGTGGGGCAACCCAAGATGGGCGGGTCATGGTGGAGAGATCTGACAGAATGTGGTCCACTGGAGAAGGGAATGGCAAACCACTTCAGTATTCTTGCCTTGAGAACCCCATGAAAAGTATGAAAAGGCAAAATGATAGGATACTGAAAGAGAAACTCCCCAGGTCTGTAGGTGCCCAATACGCTACTGGAGATCAGTGGAGAAATAACTTCAGAAAGAATGAAGGGATGGAGCCAAAGCAAAAAGAATACCCAGCTGTGGATGTGACTCATGGTAGAAACAAGGTCCGATGCTGTAAACAGCAAGATTGCATAGGAACCTGGAATGTCAGGTCCATGAATCAAGGCAAATTGGAAGTGGTCAAACAAGAGATGGCAAGAGTGAATGTCATCATTCTAGGAATCAGTGAACTGAAATGGACTAAATGGGTGAATTTAACTCAGATGACCATTATATCTACTACTGCGGGCAGGAATCCCTCAGAAGAAATGGAGTAGCCATCATGGTCAACAAAAGAGTCCAAAATGCAGTACTTGGATGCAATCTCAAAAACGACAGAATGATCTCTGTTCGTTTCCAAGGCAAACCATTCAATATCACAGTAATGCAAGTCTATGCCCCAACCAGTAACGCTGAAGAAGCTGAAATTGAACGGTTCTATGAAGACCTA
>NW_011494838.1:5010953-5011936 GCF_000754665.1 Bison bison bison | reverse complement strand
GAGAAGCTCTCTACAGTCAGCAAAAACAAGACCAGGAGCTGACTGTGGCTCAGACCATGAACTCCTTATTGCCAAATTCAGACTGAAATTGAAGAAAGTAGGAAAAACCACTAGACCATTCAGGTATGACCTAAGTCAAATTCCTTATGATTATACAGTGGAAGTGAGAAATAGATTTAAGGGCCTAGATCTGATAGATAGACTGCCTGATGAGCTATGGAATGAGTTTCGTGACATTGCACAGGAGACAGGGATCAAGGCCATCCCCATGGAAAAGAAATACAAAAAAGCAAAATGGCTGTCTGGAGAGGCCTTACAAATAGCTGTGAAAAGAAGAGAAGTGAAAAGCAAAGGAGAAAAGGAAAGATATAAACATCTGAATGAAGAGTTCCAAAGAATAGCAAGAGGAGATAAGAAAGCCTTCAGTGATTAATGCAAAGAAATAGAGGAAAACAACAGAATGGGAAAGACTAGAGATGTCTTTAAGAAAATCAGAGATACCAAAGGAACATTTCATGCAAAGATGGGCTCGATAAAGGACAAAAATGGTATGGACCTAACAGAAGCAGAAGATATTAAGAAGAGATGGCAAGAATACACAGAAGAACTATACAAAAAAGATCTTCACAACCCATATAATCATGATGGTGTGATCACTGACCTAGAGCCAGACATCCTGGAATGTGAAGTCAAGTGGGCCTTAGAAAGCATCACTATGAACAAAGCTAGTGGAGGTGATGGAATTCCAGTTGAGCTATTCCACATCCTGAATGATGATGCTGTGAAAGTGCTGCACTCAATATGCCAGCAAATTTGGAAAACTCAGCAGTGGCCACAGGACTGGAAAAGGTCAGTTTTCATTCCAATCCCAAAGAAAGGCAATGCCAAAGAATGCTCAAACTACCACACAATTGCACTCATCTCACACAGTAGTAAAGTAATGCTCAAAATTCTCCAAGCCAGGCTTCAGCAATATGTGAAGC
>NW_011494838.1:5010142-5010853 GCF_000754665.1 Bison bison bison | reverse complement strand
ACTCAACAGACATGGGTTTGGGTGGACTCCGGGGGTTGGTGATGGACAGGGAGGCCTGGCATGCTGCGATTCATGGGGTCGCAAAGAGTCGGACACGACTGAGCGACTGATCTGATCTGATCTGATCTGAACATTCACTTTACGCGGATTAAGCACCCTGTAAGTGAAGAACTTAACGCTAACCCCAGTCTCTTACTTCTTAAAGCTTTTATCCTGCAAGAAAGAAAGAATTAGTAACAATTGGAGAAAAAGTAGTGTAAATGACATAGACTTTCCGCATAGTCAAAATGGCTTAGAAACCTACAAAGAGTAACCCATTAATGTCTAAACTGTGAGTAATGTCAATCTTTAAAATAGCTAGAAAGGTTTGGATGGATGTGAAAGCTCACACAAAATGAAAGAACTGGATCGTTAACTGGAATTGAAAGTATCCACTACACACTTAAGTACCAAAAACGAGTGGTCTATTATGCAATTCATTTAGAAGTAAGCATTTTATAAATGTTACTATTCTGCCAAAGTTTATCATAAGGCTGGCTTCATTGGATGGTATCAGTTGAGGTTTGAGCTTAGCTATAATGTACGAAAGATGATGCTGTGAAAATGCTGCACTCAATATGCCAGCAAATTTGGAAAACTCAGCAGTGGCCACAGGACTGAAAAAGGTCAGTTTTCATTCCAATCCCAAAGAAAGGCAATGCCAAAGAATGC
>NW_011494838.1:5009707-5010042 GCF_000754665.1 Bison bison bison | reverse complement strand
TTTCCTGTGGTCATGTATGGATGTGAGAGTTGGACTGTGAAGAAGGCTGAGTGCCGAAGAATTGATGCTTTTGAGCTGTGGTGTTAGAGAAGACTCTTGAGAGTCCCTTGGACTGCAAGGAGATCCAACTAGTCCATTCTAAAGGAGATCAGCCCTGGCATTTCTTTGGAAGCAATGATGCTAAAGCTGAAACTCCAGTACGTTGGCCACCTCATGTGAAGAGTTGACTCATTGGAAAAGACTCTGATGCTGGGAGGGATTGGGGGCAAGAGGAGAAGAGGACGACAGAGGATGAGATGGCTGGATGCCATCACTGACTCAGTGGACGTGAGTCT
>NW_011494838.1:5008831-5009607 GCF_000754665.1 Bison bison bison | reverse complement strand
ATTTGGAAAACTCAGCAGTGGCCACAGGACTGAAAAAGGTCAGTTTTCATTCCAATCCCAAAGAAAGGCAATGCCAAAGAATGCTCAAACTACCACACAGTTGCACTCATCTCACACATTAGTAAAGTAATGTTCAAAATTCTCCAAGCCAGGCTTCAGCAATATATGAACCATGAACTTCCTGATATTCCAGCTGGATTTAGAAAAGGCAGAGGAACCAGAGATCAAATTGCCAACATCCGCTGGATCATGGAAAAAGCAAGAGAGTTCCAGACAAAACATCTATTTCTGCTTTATTGACTATGCCAAAGCCTTTGACTGTGTGGATCACAAGAAACTGTGGAGAACTCTGAAAGAGATGGGAATACCAGACCACCTGAGAAATTTGTATGCAGGTCAGGAAGCAACAGTTAGAACTGGACATGGAACAACAGACTGGTTCCAAATAGGAAAAGGAATATGTCAAAGCTGTATATTGTCACCCTGTTTATTTAACTTCTATGCAAAGTACATCCTGAGAACGCTGGACTGGAAGAAGCACAAACTGGAATCAAGATTGCTGGGAGAAATATCAATAATCTCAGATATGCACATGACTCCACCCTTATGGCAGAAAGTGAAGAGGAACTAAAAAGCCTCTTAATGAAGGTGAAAGTGGAGAGTGAAAAAGTTGGCTTAAAGCTCAACATTCAGAAAACGAAGATCATGGCATCCGGTCCCATCACTTCATGGGAAATAGATGGGTAAACAGTGGAAACAGTGTCAGACTTTATTTT
>NW_011494838.1:4995877-5008520 GCF_000754665.1 Bison bison bison | reverse complement strand
AGTTGGAAGGAAAGTTATGACCAACCTAGATAGCATATTGAAAAGCAGAGACATTACTTTGCCAACAAAGGTTTGTCTAGTCAAGGCTATGGTTTTTCCTGTGGTCATGTATGGATGTGAGAGTTGGACTGTGAAGAAGGCTGAGTGCCGAAGAATTGATGCTTTTGAGCTGTGGTGTTAGAGAAGACTCTTGAGAGTCCCTTGGACTGCAAGGAGATCCAACCAGTCCATTCTAAAGGAGATCAGCCCTGGCATTTCTTTGGAAGCAATGACGCTAAAGCTGAAACTCCAGTACTTTGGCCACCTCATGCAAAGAGTTGACTCATTGGAAAAGACTCTGATGCTGGGAGGGATTGGGGGCAGGAGGAGAAGGGGACGACAGAGGATGAGATGGCTGGATGGCATCACTGACTCGATGGACGTGAGTCTGTGTGAACTCCGTGAGTTGGTGATGGACAGGGAGGCCTGGCATGCTGTGATTCATGGGGTTGCAAAGAGTCGGACATGACTGAGTGACAGAACTGAACTGATAATGTACGAACAAGGCTAATTAAGGGCTTCCCTGGTGTCTCAGATATTAAAGAATCTGCCTATAATGCAGGAGGCCTGGGTTCGATCCCTGAGTTAGGAAGATGCCCTGGAGAAGGGAATGGCTACCCACTCAAGTATTCTTGCCCGGAGAATTCTATGGACAGAAGAACCTGACAAGCTACAGTCCATGGGGATATAAAGAGTTGGACACGACTGAGCAAATAACATTTTGCCTCACTTTCACAAGGCTAATTAAAGAGTTGTAGAGTCTGAATTGGATCAACAGGCACAAACACAGCTGTTAAGGGATGAGGCTACATTGTCACAATAGGTGAGAGAGGATTTCAGAAATAACTCATAGAAGGTCAGTTAGGAGCATACTTTATGGTTATCGGTTCAGTGATCTTTTTATCAACTATTGACTCAGCCATTAGCAAGTTAAATTAATTTACTGACTACCTACTATGTACCTGACACATAATTTTGGGCATGAAGATAAACAATGTTTTCCCACCTTCATGGAATTCTCTCTCTATTGAGAGAGACACATGATAAAAGAATAATAAGAATAAAATTTCAAACAGTGCAAGAAAGAAAATAAAATGCAAGAATAGGATGAAGATGGAAAAGAGGCGTATGGCAACCATGAGAAAACCCCGCTCAGATCTCCAGATGCCCTCCAACATTTACACGGAGGCCACGCTTCCCGAGGCTAGTCCTGGTCACTGACTCAGCTTGGCAGGGATTCCTTCTTAGGACTGGGAGATGTTTGAATCCTCTGACGCACGACTTTGGCCCAAGTATTCCCCCTATGGCCATGACAACTTCCTTTAGAATTTAGCAGTTTAGGATGCTTTTATCCAAACGTCTTTCCTTCCCTCTCTCCTTCCTTCAGAGTCAGAACTGTATTCCTGTGATAATTTTTCCAGCTTTTCATGGGAGGATCCATCTCCATTTTTCCTCAGAAGCACATCCCTTGATAAATTTCTTGCATGTTTAATTCTGTCTTGACACATGCTTCCTAGGAGGGCTCAGTCTTAACAGAGTCCTTTAGCTAAGCTGGAGAGCAAACTAAGAGGAATAAATATTAACAAGAAAAAAAAAAAGCTATATGATGACAAGGATGTTGTATAAAGTACCAGGAGGAAAATATTTCAAGCGGAGGGGACAGTTACACAATTACAGTTAAATGCCCTAGAGAATATACTCAAGTGACAGAAAGAAGGCCAGTGTGAAGAGCATGATGGGAGTGGGGAGGGTGTTACTAGCTCACAGTAGTTCTAGGAAGTTTATATGAGCAGAAGGCTGCAGCGTCTTCTGAAAGTAAACTCTGAAAGTTCACCGTAAAGTATCTGAACGCAAACACCTATAGGAGTCAGAGGTCTGTTCCTGTCTTATTAGTTTTATAACTCTGTACTTTTAGGAAAGACATATCTGAACCAGAGCAAAGAGTGGTAACTGACAAGTCATGAGAATAACTGTAGCTCAGAGTCTGTGGTCAAGCTTGAGGATGGCACTCCTGGTGTCCTCTGGAGGCTTTAGGGTATTTTGCATTTGTTGGCTCTCCTCTGATGATCCTCATCTCTCTGTCCATAAATTGCAAAGCAGAGTCTCACCCGGGGGGTTGCAGTTCTGGGGCTATGACCTGAGCATAGCTGCAGTCTGTCATTTAACCAGCCTTTGATTAATACCTGAAATTGGAGGTTGGCACAATCATAAGATGAAGCTATAATTTCAGGACTCCGTGTACATCACAAGGAAGATAAATAAGCGAACGATCTGTTTCTTCCTCTCTGTGTTCTGGACCTTAATTGACTGAGCATCAAAGGCAAGTGCTGGAGAATCAGACAGGGAAATGAGGTGTAATGGGGGATGTGTCTGCAAATCTATATTTGCATATACTCAGGTCTTTATATTTTTGCAGTAGGAGGACATCCTCTGCTTATTACATTCAAGAACTTGTTTCCTCTTCTGTAAAACAAAGCAGTGATACTGCCAGACACACTTGTCTCATAACAAAGCTGTTGGGGCATCTGAGGGAGCTTAAATAAGAGATTAAATTGCAAATGCTTATCATTTTCCTTTCCCTAACTCCGTAAGAAAAATATCTTTCCCCACTCATTTACTTAATATATTTCAACCCCTAAGGTGAATTTTGCCTTCATTGGCCCATTTTATGGTATTAATCCTCATATAAATCCTGGTATTATTTCCTGGTATTATGATGAATTTAGGTAGGGGTGAGCTAAAATATACCCAAGACAGGGGTAAAATATTGGAAGAAAATGGGATAAGAAAGATAAGATCTATGCATCCTGGAAGAAAAAATATCCCCTTTGATCCTCTTCAAGGTCCTCTAGTAAATCTTTTAAATTGTATAATTATCTATTATTGCTTCACTATATATATTTCTTTGAATATAATACTGTGTCAAGATCATATCATGTAAATTCAAGTTTTATGAGTTACAAATAAAATTATAAAACAGATGGGAAATTATTTTAGTGTTATAAGAATGAGAGCAATTGCTATCTTGGGAGCTAGCATGTTTGATGGTAAATTTTAGACTTTGGATCAGATAATAAGTTCAACTCCTAGCCCTACTACTTAATGATTTTAGAGACTTGGCCACTATGAGGCGTTTCCAGGAGGAATTTTAATCACCAGTTTTCTCTTGGAAGAGCAAATAATATAAAAATTGCTTACTTCCTAAGTCTGTGATGCAGATCACATCTTAGTATGTGAGTTGCTTTGAAACTAGAGATCATTGTGCTGCTGTTAGCCTTATGTATAGATGCACATAAAAACTCTTGAAATGTTCTTACTCTTGGCATATTCCTAAGTTAAATAACATTTTATATTTTTCAGTGCTAGTTTTACTTTTTATTTTTTCCTTATCTTGGTTCTGTATTCAAAACTACACATGATGTTAATAATAAATGGTCAGCATTTATATAAACACATGAACCCATCTCTAGCTACATGTCTGAAGTCTCTTATTTTGTAGTTAGGAGAAAATAAAGAAAAATTCAATTGAAAAAGAGCTGAAGAGATCCATGGGGGAAGAAAACACGGAAAGTGATGGAAAATGGGTGTCCCCCAGAATCTGAGCTACCCAAAACACAAAGCATTGGAGAAGGCAATGGCACCCCCACTCCAGTACTCTGCCTGGAAAATCCCATGGATGGAGGAGCCTGGTAGGCTGCAGTCCATGGGGTTGCTAGAGTCGGACACAACTGAGCGACTTCACTTTCACTTTTCACTTTCATGCATTGGAGAAGGAAATGGCAACCCACTCCAGTGTTCTTGCTTGGAGAATCCCAGGGACGGGGGAGCCTGGTGGGCTGCCATCTATGGGGTCGCACAGAGTCGGACACGACTGAAGTGACTTAGCAGTAGCAGTAAACACAAAGCATTAGTGTTTTGAATACCAGGTGCTATAAGCATCTGTATCCTTCCCCAAATTCATTTGTTGAAATCCTAATGTCTAGTGAGATGGTGTTAGGAGATGGGGTATTTGGGAAGTGTTTAAGTCATGAAAGTGGAGTACTTATGAATGAAATTAGTGCTGGCTTGTATAAAGAGACTTCACAGAGCTCCTTCTGCTCTGTGAGGACATAACAAGAACTCTGTGACCCTGAATAGGGCACCCTCATCTTGGGCTTCCAGCCTTCAGAACTATAAAAAAAAAAAAATTGCTTATAAGCCACCCACTCTGGTATTTTGTTACAGCAGTCTAAATAGACTAAGACATCAAAAGGAGCCAAAATTTGATGCAGAACTTGAGAAGAGCTCTCTCCTCCTATCCCTGACCTTCAGGATCTGTTCTCAACTCACACCTTCTGTCAGCAACACAAGGCCACACTCCATTGGTGGAAAACAGCAGCAGAAAGCAAAGCTTATTCTAGTGCAGGTAAAAGTAGCGATAACTCAAGAGTCTGAGCAGAAAAGAAAAGCCGTGAAAGGTAGCACATAGGGGTAAGTGCATCTCCTGGACAACTCTGTGTGCATATGTGAGGCACCCTTTTGAAGACCCATTTGAGAGTGAGGCCTTCATATTAGTGCTACTTGGGTGATATTTATTAGTTCCACAGACTTCAGGGCTACACTTGAATATAATGTATCTGAGAAGTGCTGCGTAGGAGAGAGAGAAAGAGATAGTGGAGGGAGGGGAAGAGAGCAAGAGAGAGCTAGTGAGCAAGAGAAAGGAAATTATGGAAATGCAAAGAAATACGAGATTAAAGGGCTGTGACAACTGCGTTCAGAATTACTAACTGTCAGATGCAAATGTCAAGCACTGCCACGTGTCTGCGTGTTGAGGGGTGTGCGTGAGCACGGACACGCACGCTCTCAGTCGCTCAGTTGTGTCCAACTCTGTGGCTCCGTGGACTGTAGCCTGCCAGGCTCCACTGTCCATGGAATTCTCCAGGCAAGAATACTGGATTGGGTTGCCATTTCCTATTCCAGGTGATCTCCCCAACCAAAGGATCAAACCCATGTGTCTCCTGCACTGGCAGGCAGATTCTTTACCACTGAGCCAGGTGGGAAGCCCATATATATACTTATTGATATGTTACAAATAATATACAATGATAACATTATACATTTAAATAAATTACATTTTAAAGTTAGTTACATTTAAAATTCAAATAAATTTAAATTTAAAATAAATTTACAGATAAATTATAAATAAGTAGCATATTGTTATATATATGTTATTATATATATGTATGTGTGTGTACATAAACACACATACATACACATAGCATACATACATAATCATTTATTTCCCACAATGTTCCTGAGGTGGGTATATATTAGTATCCACATAATATCATGTCTCTTGAAAGCTGAGACCTGGAGAGACTAAGTAACTTGCCTAATGATATATTGTTACTGAGTAAAGCATCAGGGCTATGAATCCCAGAAATCTTTCTCTTAGGTTCAGCCCAAAATCTTTATATTCTGCTGCCTGGCCTCAAGAAAAGAGTTGTTTTGTTTGTTTTAAGCCAGATCTTGAAAGATGAGAAATGTGGTGATGAGGGCTTCATCTAGCGGAAGGAATGCCGTGGGCAGAAGTGTTTAGAACATGTAATAGAGTGGTGGAAGGTAATGCTAAGTGGCTCTTGGTAGACTACACAGGACAAGTGGTTTGAAAACTCAGGATTCTTTTTTTGCAGACTGTCATCTAAGGCTCAAGGGATTATGTCATATGGTAGTAGAAATTCTAATGATGAAAGCTTTCATCAGTTCTTACTTTAATTACACACGATGAGTTTGGGAACCCTAGCAACTCACAACGAAAATAGTCAGCTATGGTAGCTGTTGCTCTGATGTTTTATCTTCTCACATTTGCATTCCCCAGAGTGATGTCTCTGGACAGAGCTAGTGTGCCCAGACAGTGAAGGTAGCTTCCAACGTCCAATATTTCCCAGGAGATCAAACTCTTGTCTCTCATCACCTCTCTTCTGCCTGCTGCTCTGAGGAGTCCCTGCAACCATTTGTCCTTGAACAGAGGTTGGATCATCTTCTCTCTTATTCCCTAAGCACAGGATTCAGGACTTTGAGGCAATATGACAACATGTGACTGGCCACGGTTCCAAATGGCCCCTCTCTGTGGACTCCTTGTTTTCACACTTTCTGGGCTTAGGAATGTTTCTCCTTTGCAAGGGCAGATGCCAAAGACTCAAATTTTCTGCCAACTTAGTTAACAAGCACTTATTGATCACTTATTGAGTACAGAATGCTAAGTGAGTTGAATTGGAAGATGCAAAATAAATAACAAATATGGTACTTGTAGAAATATAGACACTTATAGGAGCAAAAATCATTCTTGGAAGAAAAGTAAGGTGGTTATAATTTAACAAGATACAAATGCAAAATGGTTCCTTATATTTCATTATTATTATTCTGCATCATTTCTAATGATGGGACCAAAGGGAACTGTGATACCTAATGGCTCCTAAATGCTGCTCTTATGATGGCAAACACTCAACACAGACCCACTGAAGCCAAGAGCATCATGTGACCTGTAGTAAAATCAGTGTGGGGTTGAGCAAAGCAAACACATGTTTACTTCTCTGAACTGTGGAGGGTGATAATCATTCCTGCATCACTTGTGGCTCAGACTTTAAAGACTCCTGATCCAGATCTTCTAGGATGAAAATCTTCAATTTTGTTTCATGAATTCAGGATTAAGGGGATTTTTAGTAGAAGTCTAAGATGTTGACTCATTGGAAAAGACTCTGATGCTGGGAGGGATTGGGGGCAGGAGGAGAAGGGGACGACAGAGGATGAGATGGCTGGATGGCATCACTGACTCGATGGACGTGAGCCTGAGTGAACTCCGGGAGTTTGTGATGGACAGGGAGGCGTGGTGTGCTGGGATTCATGGGGTCGCAAAGAGTCTGACATGACTGAGCGACTGAACTGAACTGAACTAAAGATGTTTTAGTGAAGTGTTTGGGTAGAATGTATATGTGTGGAGCAGTGCAGTATAAAAATGATTAGGGCAGCATTGATCAAGGCCAGTTTCTTATAAAAGTGTGTTTTAAATTCCTTTCTGTGAGTAGTGAAGGGTGTACAATAACCCAAAGATGGGAGGGCATTCCAGGAAACATTCCAGAAAGTCTTGGATTTCCTACAGGCTAATTTGGATACTGGGCAGGGTTAGAAGATTTAAATATGAAGGCAATAACAATTACCTATAAAAGATATGTAATTGGCAGATAAAGGAAGGCCTTAAATATTTGGATGATATTTCTCAATTAATCATATTTACAAAACTAGATAGTTATTCAGAAATTAACACTGGTTCCAAAGTAATTTAGAATGACAAGTCAAACATGTTTAATTAATAGATGTGAAATTATTCTAATCTCTTCTGAGAGCAGACGAGAGACAGAGTTAAAGAACAAGGCTGCTTTCTAACTAATCACAAAATACAATGTCTTTTCTGTTGAATAAAAGGACTCAGAGCTTCAAGTTAAAGGAGAAACAAGCGAGACAATGGTGAGGGTGAGAAATGGAAAAGGGAGAAAGAAAGAAGCTTGAAAGAAAGTATAAATGGAAGACAAGAGGGAAAATACAAAAAGGTTCAAATGGGGCAGAGGTGATGCCAGATTTAGACATAAGCTTTGAAAAAGACCCTGTTCCAAGAAATTGTGAGCTGATCTGAGCTATCTTATCTGGAGAAGCCACATGTAGCATTTTGGAGCTTTTGAGAAGTTGCAGAGAAGCTATGAAATTGATAGATGTGTCTCAGCCATACATACCATTTCTCCTTTCAAATTCACCATTGGAATAATCCACTCTTCCTTCTGCAGGGAGAGTGAGATGGGCTTAGAGGGAGACCAGAAAGTAGGACTAGTGGAGGCCCCTCCACGGAGAGGCCCAAGACTCTGCCAATGACTGCCTTGCTAGGTCTTTCTATGGGCTGATCAGCTTTACTCATCGTTTGCTCCGTTGGTTTGAGTTGGAAGGGAATGGGAACCAGGACCAAATACTAAGAAGTTCAGGCTTTATGGACTTGGGTGCCACAAGAAATTAAAAGCTGGGCTCCAAGAGTATTTAATGTTGTCACCTTTCCAGTCCTGGGTTCATGCTGCTCTTTGTTCTCCTAGAAATCAGTTAGATGAAGTGCTTGCTGCAGAATGCTCACCACTGAGTCAGGGAATGGGATCTATATTCTATGGTCTATCAGGAGATTGACACTGAGACCTTGGTGTCATCCTTGATTCCCTGCTCCCACATCCAGTCAGTCTCTAGGTTTATCCTCCTTTCAAATTATTTGTTCAGTTATCTCCACCTTTAATATCTATGTTCTTGTCACACTGTCACTTTTACTTACCTGGATCCCTGTAAATGCCTCCCAAGTGGTCTTTTTATCTCTATTATCATTTCCCATCCTTAATCTCATCTGTATAATCTGACCTTTCTGCAGCCAGGAAAATCTTTCAAAATGCAAATTGGATCACATCTTCCCTCTGCTTTGCTGACCATCCAGTGGCTGTCCACTGCAGTCATGTACAGACTGCAGGTACCTCACAATGGACCTGCATAACCTGGCCCACTGCTCCCAGCCAACTGGCTAACTGATAGATTTTTTTAAATACCTGTAGCTTTTAACTCTGATTTCCTGCCCTCCCCCTTGCAATCAATACTCTAACCAGGTTCAATTGCTCTCCTTTCCTTGATTATGCAAGCTGTGGTTTCCTTTCTAGTCTTTTGTACTTTCTTTCCCCTTCTCTTCACACACCCCTCCACCTCCCTCCACCTTTGTCTATTTATCTCAATCATTTCCTTCCAAAAGTCTCCCTGGCCGCAGGAATGTGTTAAGTGCCCCTGTAACGTTTTCACATTTGCCCTGATGCTTCTTCTCTTCTACACACTCACACCCTGCAGCGAGTGACGGAGTATCAGACCATGTTTGGCTTCCTCCTCATCATGTGTCAGAATTTAGCCCAGTGTCTAGCGCAAAGCCAGGAATTAACACTTACACATGACTTTAATATATTTCTACCAGGCATTTCACAAATCCTCTAATGTCTTGTAGATAAGCAAGGATTTTATGTCCAAATGAATTGCTAGTTAAATTGATATCCCTTAAGAACTCTCCAGGGGGGGAAAAAAAAAATATATATATATATATGAAGAATATATACACAAACATATACACATATATTCTCCCAAATGCCAAATGCAAGTGACTTTAAATATGTCCTGAATGTGGGCTCACCTTATCTTACAGAGTTAATGAGATGTGGTTTATGGTGTAGTTACAACATGATGTTACATGTTTGGGGGAGAAATGGGGTACATATCATATAACAATATGGAAACAAGTTTCATTTAGTTCACTTATCTCGTTACCACAAGAGCCAACTGGAATAAGTAGAAAAAAGAGGGGCTGCTTTGACATCAGTGTCACTCACACTTGGGTTCAGACCCATACACATCCCCTGAAAAGCCTTAGGTCAGTAATTTAAGCTTTCCTAGTCTCAGTTGCCTCATTTGTAAATAGGAATGAAAACACTTCCTCCAAGAACTAGAGAAAATACGCCTGTATCACCTAGTAAAGCAGTTGGCATGTCGAATTTTTAAAGTTAATAAATATTCTAAATGAAAGTGGAGTGAAGTGATGCAACATAGCTTATTTTTTATTCAACGTGTTTTTATCAAGTTCGCATTGTGTGATAGGCATTTGACTAGACTGGAATACAAAACAACTGTGTCATTCCACCCTTAGGAAGCACGGGCTAAAAAATGACAGGAACGGTGACCTGATAGCCTGAAGTGTGGTGTGGCGTGTGCCTTAGTGCGGGAAGGGCACTGAAAGAGAACTGGAAATCTCACTAATGGCAGGTGTTCAGGCAGTATGGGGATATGATACCATCATTGCATTGCTGGCCGTAGAACACATGGGTAAGGCATTCTGGAGAATATTCCAAGTTACACCCAGTCAAGTTCAGTGTTGGGGTAGTCTTGTTCTGCAAAACTTCTCTGGGTGTGTGTTCAAAAGGAATCTTCATACATGTATATAAAGGGATGACTAAGAGGGTGTTCGTTGCAGGGTTGGGTGGAAGCAGTGTAGAGCCTCTACTTGGAGCAGTAGGCAGCCGCACATCACAGGCCATCAAAAGGGCTTGTGACATGGGATCCCAAATGTACAGCAGCAGCGTGTGTGGGTTTGGAATACAGAAGAAACAGAACGAGAAACACAGCTTGGCATTGATGTATGTGCGTGTTAGTCAGACCGGAGAAGGCGATGGCACCCACGCCAGCACTCTTGCCTGGAAAATCCATAGATGGAGGAGCCCGGTAGGCTGTAGTCCATGGGGTTGCTAAGAGTCAGACACAACTGAGCAACTTCACTTTCACTTTTCACTTTCATGCACTGGAGAAGGAAATGGCAGCCCACTCCAGTGTTCGTACCTGGAGAATCCCAGGGACGGGGAAGCCTGGTGGGTTGCTGTCTATGGGGTTGCACAGAGTTGGACACGACTTAAGCGATTTAGGAGGAGGAGTGTTAGTTAGACAGTCATATTCAACTCTTTGCGACCCTACGGACAATAGTCCGCCACACTCCTCTGTCCATGGGATTGTACAGGCAAGAATACTGGAGTGGGTTGCCATTCACTTTCTCCAAGGAATCTTCCTGACCCAGAGATCAAACCCGGGTCTCCTGCATTGAAGGCAGATTCTTCAGCATCTTAGCCACCAGGGAAGCCCAACTTTTCATTTACATACATTAAAACCATATTAACTACAAAATAATAAACAAAAACTAGGTTACTAGGGTACTAGGTTAAACACATTAATCACCTATAATGTGGGGAAGGAAATGGGGATACAGTGAATAAAATAAATAAAACGATAGTGAGTCCTCGTAATGACAAATCATAAAAAATTGTTATAAGGAATATCCACCGGGGGGGAACAAGTAATAACACATAATTTTTCTTAAGGTTAAGGGGAAAATACCACAGAACAGCTTTCATTCTTTTAACAAATATTTATTTTTTGCTTCATGTTGTCCACTAAGAAAAAAACAGATTACAACATACTACAAATCCCTGAAGCTAATAGCCCTTAGACTTTTGTAGTGGTGAGGCAGTCTATAAAGAGGTACACAGATTAATACACGCTGTGGCTTCATAGGGCAGAGAGGTTACGGAAAAAGGGAAGGGAAGGAGTTAGTGATTGTAAGGAAAAGTAGGGCATACTCAAAATAAGGAAGCCAACAAGGGTCTGTCCAAAAAGGTGACATTTGAAGAGAGATGTAAAGAAAGTCTGGGAAAGACCCATCTGAGAATCCAGGCAGGGGAAGATAGAGTTATGCTGCCAGTTCCAACAGGGAGCAGGGGGTTCCCCCAAACCAGCTGGCAATGCTCAGACACTAGCTGGATGTCGTACAACTCAGCTCAATTCTGACAGTACCTGGCGATAGCATCAGATCCCATAGGTTGGGAGCTCAGTGCTGCAGAACTGTGCTTCCACCCCTAATTCAGACACCAGCAGCAGGACTTGCTTCTTACACACTGGCTCCAACCTGTTTGGCTCCACTGGCACCCAACCCCCATCCTTGTTGTTGTTCAGTCACTAAGTCTTTTCCAAAAACTCACCTTATCAACATAACCAAAACACCTCTAATGCTCTCTTCCTTTAGGATTTTCTGAGGTCTGTGCTCTGAGCTTCCTTGAGGATGGAGACCAAATATATATTTCTTACTATTAATTGCAATACCACAGAGAATAAATACAAGACTACTAAGGCGTGGATGGGTGAGCAATGAATGAGTCCATGGTCCTGAGACAGAAAGAAGGCCAGCATAGTGACAGTGTAAAGAAAAGAAGAGTTAAAATAGAAGGCATTAGCCAGACCGTGTAGAAGCTCAGAGGGAAAGTAGTGGGTTTATATATTATTCTGCGTATTATGAAAAGTCAGTTTAGAGTTTGAGCTGGGCAGTGACAAGATGGGATTTCTTTTTTAAAAAAAGTTCTCCTAGGCTCTTGTTGGGAACCCTTTGGGAGGACAGGGTCTAGAATGAAAACAGGAAAGTCAGGCAAGAGACTATTTCAGTCATCCAGACTGGAGATGATGGTAGTGTCCTTGGGTGTGATCAGGGTTGCCATGGAAGATTCCTCTTTTTTTTTTTTTTAAGTAGATAAGCTCAGGAAAGGACATTTAATTTATTTTTTTAATTAATTTATTTATTTTAATTGGAGACTAGTTACTTTACAATATTGTAGGGGGTTTTTGCCATACATTGACATGAATCAGCCATGGGTGTACATGTGTTCCCCATCCTGAACCCCTCTCCCACCTCCCTCCCCATCCCATCCCTCAGGGTCATCCCAGTGCACCAGCACCGAGCACCCTGTCTTATGCATCGAACCTGGACTGGTGATCTGTTTCACATATGATAATATACATGTTTCAATGCTATTCTCTCAAATCATCCCACCCTTGCCTTCTCCCACAGAGTCCAAAAGACTGTTCTTTACATCTATGTCCCTTTTGCTATCTTGGATATAGGGTCATAGTTACCATCTTTCTAAATTCCATATATATGCATTAGTATACTGTATTGGTGTTTTTCTTTCTGGCTTAC
>NW_011494838.1:4992033-4995777 GCF_000754665.1 Bison bison bison | reverse complement strand
CATTGGGGTACACGTGTCTCTTTCCCTTCTGGTTTCCTCAGTGTGTGTGCCCAGCAGTGGGATTGCTGGGTCATATGGCAGTTCTATTTCCAGTTTTTTAAGGAATCTCCAAACTGTTCTCCATAGTGGCTGTACTAGTTTGCATTCCCACCAACAGTGTAAGAGGGTTCCCTTTTCTCCACACCCTCTCCAGCATTTATTGTTTGTAGACTTTTTGACAGCAGCCATTCTGACTGGTGTGAAATGGTACCTCATTGTGGTTTTGATTTGCATTTCTCTGTTAATGAGTGATGAGCATCTTTTCATGTGCTTGTTAGCCATCTGTATGTCTTCTTTGGAGAAATGTCTGTTTAGTTCCTTGGCCCATTTTTTTGATTGGGTCATTTATTTTTCTGGAATTGAGCTGCATGAGCTGCTTGTATATTTTTGAGATTAATTCATTGTCATTTGCTTCATTTGCTATTATTTTCTCCCATTCTGAAGGCTTGAGGAAAGGACATTTTAGAATGAGGGGCACAATTAGAACTGGCTCAGATATATGGTCTTTCCAGGTCATTTAGGGCATAGAGTAAATGGGGGAGAGAGGAAAATACAGATGCAAGAGAGACTGAGGCCAGTTTAGGAAGAACTGGTTTGATAAACAGGGGTATGGACTCTGTCCTGCAGGAAATGAGGCCACCGGGGAATGGGCTGGTCCCCATCAGCTTTCACAAGATAATCATAGGAGCCTTGTAAACGATGGTTTAGAAGAGGCAGAAGGCAAGAGGTGAGCAAACATAAACTAAAATCGTAGGAATTTATAAGGATAAGAAAAGACATGTTCATATAATTAAGTATCTAAGATATTTTAACATTCTGTACAGTGGATATGGTGGTTATCTCTACTGCATCAGTTTCTTGTACCGTTAAATTAATTAGTGCATAAAAGTTGCTGAGAGTAGTATCTGACACATATATTAGCTAATATTTATATGCTGTAATAACAGTATTTCTGTGTATTTTTCTATGCACCAGTACCATTTCTATGTACTTGGCCTTGCAGAAGTGACACAGAAGACTATGTAAACATTCGTCCTTTGGCTGGTGGCAGAAATTATTACAGTAACTAGGGTCCCAGCTAACTTAGAGCACACCTAAATGCCATAACGGTGGCACACAAATACACACAGTGCTTTGGGGGCTGATCTGGAGGAGAGAGAATGATTTAGAATCGATCAGGTAGAATGCATTTTGGTGGGGAAGAGGAGCATTTGCAAAGGAACTGGATGAATAGGAATGGCACAGGCACTTTGAGAGAGCAAGATATGGTATGGCAGGGTATCAAGTTGAGAACATGGTCTTTGAAATCTACTGGCTGTGATCGAATCTTGGCTGTGCCCTGTCCAATTTTATGATTTAGGTCAACTCCCTCCCTCTAAATCTCAGTATCCTCATCTTGAAAATTGTACTGAAAATTTTATGTGTCTTATGAGAAATCATATGTATTTCATCTGTGATAAAAAAATAAGGTAAGAGCGGGTGAAATGCTTAGCATGGGACCTGGTGCCCCTTAAGAGAACAACACATATTGGTATTATATTTTGCTTATTGTTATGATCAGACATCTCAGTGCAGAGCATTACGAGCATCTGCCCACTGATTTTTCTTATTTGAATGCTAAGTCTTTTACCCTGTGTGCAGGGCAAATCCTGGCCTGACATTTGCATTCTGTTGCCCTGGTTTCCCCTGCCTTTGCCTCAATGTCAAAGAAATCTCCCTTTCAAATTAAAGGGAGATTTAATGTTCTTAAGCATAGCTGCCCCTTCTCTTCTTAAGAGTGTGTGGCATTTCAAGTGCGATTTGCAGACTTTCAGAATGGAAGATGCTCTAAAGCATTAGCTCCTGTGGCAATGAGTTGGTGTCTGTTTTCCAAACCACTGATGAATCAGAACATCTGCATTATATGTGGGGATGTTCCAAAATTGTACTGTTCACACAAGTGTTTCTGAGTTACAAACAGTGAGATGGAGATTTTTTTTTAAGGCAACACAATCAGCTTCCCTCATCTTCCTGTCCCCACGCCTCTGTCTTCACACATTGAGACAAATCAGATGTCTCTGCCCAAAGGAACATTTACACGTGTCTGTTAATGCAATGTTATAAACTATCAACACAGAGTTCGGGAGAGCATTAAATATTTAGTTCGACTCCCACACATTGTTGTGCAGAATAAGCTTAAATGACCCCTGGAGTGAACAGCTTACTACCTTTTCCGGCCTCCGTTTCTATTTTTGGATTGTATGACTACTCAAACGTTCTTTTAATTTTATACTGATCTTAAAATGTGTCTCCCTGTTGCTTATATCTATTTGTTGAAACCCAAAGTTCTAGTCTTCTTTTATTTTGAGCCTCTCAAACATTTTAAAAGCCTGAGCACATCCTTGAGTCTGTCTTGTCTTAGAATTCTTGCCTGGCTTCCCTTGCTCAATCGTCTTGTTCTTCTCTAAATTCCTCACTTACTGTGCATTTGGTCACTTACTGTGGACTAAACTGGGTGACGCTCAGGCACCACTCGCTCATTTCTTTCAGCTACCCGCAGGAGATAGGAAGTAGAGGCAGAGGCAGCTTAAGTGACTTGTGTAGCTCAAACAAATAGTACAGGTGTAAATGGAATTCCAGCCCATGGCTACTTGACCCTGTCGTGCACAGTGCTGAAAAATACACTGTACTGTCCTCTCATCCTCCTGTTATTGAAACTTCTTGTGCAAAACTCAAAACAGAACTGCTGCAATACTCATAATACTAATCTCACTATTTTAGCTTGCAATAATTGCTACGATTTATTGAGAGCTAGAAGAAGGAAAGGGCAATGCCCTCCAGTGTTCTTGCCTGTAGAATCCCCTGTTCTCTCCTAGAACCCCAGGAGAGAAGAGCCTGGGGGGCTACAGTCCATGGGGTTGCAAGAGTCTGACACTATTTAGTGACTAAACCACCACCACCGAGAGCTAACTGATCTAGTACCTTGATTATTCAGTTCAGTTCAGTTCAGTCGTTCAGTCGTGTCCAACTCTTTGTGACCCCATGAATGGCAGGACGCCAGGCCTCCCTGTCCATCACCAACTCCCGGAGTTCACCCAAACTCATGTGCATCAAGTCGGTGATGCCATCCAGCCATCTCATCCTCTGTCGTCCCCTTCTCCTCCTGCCCCCAATCCCTCCCAGCATCAGGGTCTTTTCCAATGAGTCAACTCTTCACATGAGGTGGCCAAAGTACTGGAGTTTCAGCTTTAGCATCATTCCTTCCAAAGAAATCCCAGGGCTGATCTCCTTCAGAATGGACTGGTTGGATCTCCTTGCTGTTCAAGGGACTCTCAAGAGTCTTCTCCAACACCACAGTTCAAAAGCATCAATTTTTCGGCACTCAGCCTTCTTCACAGTCCAACTCTCACATCCATACATGACCACTGGAAAAACCATAGCCTTGACTAGATGAACGTTTGTTGGCAAAGTAATGTCTCTGCTTTTGAATATGCTATCTAGGTTGGTCATAACTTTCCTTCCAAGGAGTAAGCGCGTCTATTAATTTCATGGCTGCAGTCACCATCTGCAGTGATTTTGGAGCCCTAAAAAATAAAATCTGACACTGTTTCCACTGTTTCCCCATCTATTTCCCATGAACTGATGGGACCAGATGCCATGATCTTAGTTTTCTGAATGTTGAGCTTTAATCCAACTTTTTCACTTTCCTCTTTCACTTTCATCAAG
>NW_011494838.1:4984846-4991689 GCF_000754665.1 Bison bison bison | reverse complement strand
AGAAAGCATCACTACGAACAAAGCTAGTGGAGGTGATGGAATTCCAGGTGAGCTATTCCAAATCCTGAAAGATGATGCTGTGAAAGTGCTGCACTCAATATGCCAGCAAATTTGGAAAACTCAGCAGTGGCCACAGGACTGGAAAAGGTCAGTTTTCATTCCAATCCCAAAGAAAGGCAATGCCAAAGAATGCTCAAACTACCGCACAGTTGCACTCATCTCACACGCTAGTAAAATAATGCTCAAAATTCTCCAAGCCAGGCTTCAGCAATACATGAACTGTAAACTTCCAGATGTTCAAGCTGGATTTAGAAAAGGCAGAGGAACCACAGATCAAATTGCCAAAAAATGCTGGATCATCAAAAAACCAAGAGAGTTCCAGAAAAACATCCATTTCTGCTTTATTGACTGTGGCAAAGCCTTTGACGGTGTGGATCACAAGGAAGTGTGGAAAATTCTGAAAGAGATGGGAATACCAGACCACCTGCCCTATCTCTTGAGAAACCTATATGCAGGTCAGGAAGCAACCTTGACTATTACTCTTACTTTTTTAACAGCAACTTTGAGATGTGTTCATTTTACAGATGAGAAAACCAAGGCACAGAAAGACTGAGTCACTTCCCCAGAGTTATGCAGCTGCTGAGTGGCAGAACTAAGATTCAAAGCCTGAAAATCTGCCTTAAGAACCTATACTTCAAAGCCTTATGCTATAACCCTATCTTTCCAAATCTTGCTGTTTATATCATCTTGCATCTCGCTAAGTCGTTTAAGTCGTGTCCGACTCTGTGTGACCCCAGAGACGGCAGCCCACCAGGCTCCTCCGTCCCTGGGATTCTCCAGGCAAGAACACTGGAGTGGGTTGCCATTTCCTTCTCCAATGCAGGAAAGTGGAAAGTGAAAGTGAAAGTGAAGTAGCTCAGTCGTCCCCGACTCTTAGCGAGCCCATGGACTGCAGCTTACCAGGCTCCTCCATCCATGGGATTTTCCATGCAAGAGTACTGGAGTGGGTTGCCATTGCCTTCTCCATTATATCATCTTAATGCAGTCTAAATCTACATATATTTGCATCAGCAATATCAGCGTCTCACTCATGATGCCTGCTGAACTACCAATGAAATGTGTATGTATATGTGCGTGTATATGTTTGCTTTGTTTTATAAGAAAATGTCTCATGCTGTTAAGCCCTGTCTTTCCAATACTGTAATTATCCATGGGGATTTTCGCAGGCCAACCATTTATTCCTATTAAAGGCCAGATTTAGGGATTCAGTCCATTGACTCAGCCTGATGAGACTTGTTTTATTCCCTCTTTGATCATTCCGTACCTACTTACCAAACATTGTGCCAATTACTAAAATGATAAACACATCTTTTAGCCTTCATCTAAGTCATTAACAAAATCTTTTGCACGAGAATGAATTCATATATTCTTAGGGAAGGGATCTTTAGAGTTCTATGACGTCTCTTTTTCCTTAAGCATTTGACAGATACTTATTAAACAACCACCATGTCACAGGCATCCTAGGAACTGTGGTAAATGCAACTTTCAGCAAAAATAAACTATTTCTTCATAGTGTTTTCAGCACACAAGTGGGGGAAATATATTAATCAGATAATACAAATTCATAATAATTATCCCCAAAAGGTGACAAAGGGTCAATAAAAATTGTTTCTCTGAAGAAACAATGGTTTCATAGTGACCTAAACAATGAGCTGAACTAACTAGGTAAGCAAAGGGGACAGGCTGGCAGCGTCTTTAATAAATTGTCTCTGGTTACAGGCGACCTTAATCTGGTGAGGCCATTGCTTACTAGGATGTGGAATTGACAAAGACAGAGCATTGGTGTCAGAATAAACCTCAATATTCCAGCTCACAGTTGTCCAAGCTCGGTGCTTTGTATGATGCAGGTTTATATCATAAATTAATAGTGCCCTCTTCTCTTATAAGTTCCTGAAACTACACTTGGGAAATTCTGAGTGAATCAAAGCTAAACTATTTTCTTAGCTGTAGAACTTTTCAGATCCCTTATTAAATTTAAATATGTTGTGAATCACCAAGAAGGAGTTATATAATACGGTGTTTCCTAAACTTATTTGACTATTTTTTTTTTCCTATGCCCCAATTCTTAACTGTTTTTCCAGTTTCTAGAATGCAGTTTGGGAAACAGTGACCTATTTCAACCCAACTGCTCAACCTCCAGTCCTTGAAGTCTTTCTAAAAAATTCCTATGAGATGATTGTTGCCATTGTTGAATAGCTTCAGTGAATGGGAAATACACGCACTGATTTTTTTCCAGATAAGTGAAACACTTGGTGCTCTGCTAATTGCCTTGGCCCTGTGCCTTCCTCTTATTGCCTTCGTCCAGTCTGTTGGTACCAGAGGCACAGAAATGATCCCTGTGTGTTGTGACTCTCAGGAGAACTGTTTATTCCGAAGTTGAACACTAGGGTGGGAAGAACCATTAGAGCCTGGATTAGTCATATTTTACTTTTATAAGAAAGCCACTTGATGCTCTACAAGAACCACTTTCTAAACTTCATTAATAAATAAAAAATAAAGAGCCTGCCTATGAATAAATGATGAAAGTGCCTCCCTTGGTAATTTTTTTAAGTTTCCAAAAATAGTTCCAATCTTCATCTACAAACTTAATGCAGTTAGAAGAGCCACTGAGAATGTCATTACGTTGCATGTTTGTCCATAGAAGTGGAAAGGCAGAGGAAACCCTATCACTTGAGACATAAGACACCTTTGAATGTGTAGAACACTTATTCAATGCAAATTATTTACAATTTTCTTGATTGCTGTGGAATGAGTATTATCAAAAAGGGGCAAAGTTTATAAATGAAAAGTGCAGAAGAATCAGATGGCCTACTTGAGTGAAGCTGATCACTTTAATATGCTAATATAGTGTCATTGTTCCTAGGATATGCTTCTATTACTACTCATATATTACATTAAATTGTTTACATGTCTTTCTCACTAATAGCCTGAGAGGATTTTTAGATCACGGCTCTGTCTGGTTTAACTTTGTAATCCTAATGCTTAGCCTACCTCCTGAAATAAAGTAAAGATTCAAGAATTGCTTGTTAATTTTATTGCAATGAATGCCATATTCCTTCCTATACTTGTACCTCTAAGACCCAGTAGAGTTTCAATCATGAAAGTTGAACAAAATCACTCTTCATGGTGTTACAAGATCAGTGGGTAGGTTGAAAGCAGACTTTGTGTGGGAGATCTGCACCCAGGAGGTTTGTAAGCATTGCGAGTGACCCCCTCCACCAACCCCTTATGAAGCTGGTGGTTACACATTGATGAGCACGACACTTCCTGCGCTTCACGCATCTGCTCCCCAAGTCCCCTTCCTTTTCTCTTGCTCTCTGATGCAAGCAGTTGGGGGATCTTGTGGGTTTAGGGCTTGCCTTTTCAACCTTGACTAATTCTGTGTCTGACTCTAAAAAGAACCTGACTCTACACATCTCTTTCTCTTCTCTCAAATTTTAGTGGGAGAAAGTCTCATTTAGACATTGGCTTTAACTGAAGGAAATCGATTTAGGCTGGAATCTTGTCCTTAAGGGCCATAGCATGGTGCATAGAGAAAGGCACGGATTTCACGATTGGAGTCAAAATCCTGCCTCCACCTCTTCTTTGTCTTTGAAGGAATTACTTAGCCTCACTACTCCTCAGTCCTATAGCCTGTGAAGGAGACAATACAACAATCACACAAATTTACTGTGAGCATTATACGAGATCATGTATCTAAAATCATCGAATAGTGCAGAATAGGTAGACGATAAACATAGCTATCTTATTATGCCATGTTTTCCTTTTAGGATTAAAACTGGATCTTTACTCCATCAGCAGCACATCTGTGTTTAAATGTGATTTGGAGACAAAGGACCTCGACTACATGCCAGGCTTTGCCACTGAAGGGTTGTATGATCTGGGCAGAGCTCTCTGAATCTCAGTCTTCCCACTTGTGAAGGAGGAAAATGATGTCTCACTTGCCACCCTCATGGCACAATTGAGAGAATCAAATGATATAATAAATCTGAAAGAACTTAGAAAACAAATATGAGAATGCCTACCAAGAGGCAGCTTAAAATATGCATGTATCATTAACAAACATTTCCACTTTTTAGGAATTTAGCTAGAAAACAAATTCTTGGAAAAAGAACACATACAGGATATTCATAAAGAGGATAATTGCAGTGGTATTATTGATCAGAAAATTAAAAAAACACACTAAATACTCAATGAGAGGGAATTCGTAAATGAATTAAAATACATTCACATAGCAGAATGGTCTGCAGACATGAGAGTCGTTTTATAATAAACCTGGAAGAATGGATACCACACTGTTTCCAGAGAAGACATCACTGCCTTGATGGTAGGACTCTTGGTGATGGTTCACTTCTTTGCATGTTCTAATCACGCTATCATTAATATACACCACTCGTATAACAACAACAGTAAAGGCTTTAGAAGAATATTAACATTATATGGAGTCCACAACATATTGTTAAGTAAAATATTACTTATAATAATAAATGTTAAAAAAAAAAAACAGTACCCAGAGTACAAAGACTATAGAGGCTCCAGTGTGTGAACCGAGAGGCTCATGTGTTAAAGACAGTATATTTTTTGCATTTTGGCCTCTTAATGTTCATGTGTTGAGTATATATTATTTTGATAATTAAGGGAGAAGTGCTAAAATACAGCAATGAAATATGGGGGGCTGATTTCTATATTTTGTCATTATTATCATTCAATCAGCAGAAGTCACCATTTAGACAGAGACACTTTTCTGATCGTTTCAGAAAAGCTGATATTCTACAAGGAAACTCTAAAAGGATCATCCCTCAGACATCTTCAGTCTCATAGTTGTAAGACCTTACCCCACACCTTGAAAATTATCTGTATTCTTTAGTGTTTCTCTTTTTTATAGTAACTGGGAGTTCTTTTTTTTTATATTAACTGGAGAGAAGGAGAATAACTCAGTAAGAAATTGGACTTTTCAAGTCAAAGCAACTGTTTTTCCTCCAATTTCAGAAAAAGAAACTTCCTTCCTTTGGGCACTGCCATTCTTATATGTTAAATGCAGTAGTGAAGAAGACATGGCCAAAATGCTGGGGAGAATGCATGTTTGTGTTTGGAGGTGGAAGTCGGCAGCTGAAGGGCAGGCCTGATCTCGAGTGTTGCCTCGGCCTGCAGCAGCTTGGAGCGGGACTTAGGGTTCCCATCTGCCTCCTGCCTTAGGCTTTATGTGAATGCTACTGAAAGGAAGTGTTCCATACATGCTTCTTAAACGGGGATGTGCTTAGTAGACCATCCTACTCATACTTGACTCTGGCAAGGTTCTCCATGCAGAGGGGCCAGGCCCCAGAACCTTTGCACTAAGTAATCCTACTTCCTGGCTGCAGTTTATGGATCATGATGGAGACACATGTTCCAAGGTGACTCACGTACAAGTAAAATTCTCAAGACATGGGTTCTATGCAAATCCAGAAATGTAGTCATAGACTTGGCAATTCCCTTAAGAGAAGATTCAGAAGAGATATAGTTGCTGGGTCCTGGGAGCTCCACTGACTCCTAACACCTAAGGCCTTAATGTTCTATTACATCTTTCCTTTTGTGAACTATCCCACTTTCCTTCTAATAAATTACCCCTCTTTTATTCAAAGCCTTTGTCTGTATGGATCACAATAAACTGGAAAATTCTGAAAGAGATGGGAATACCAGACTACCTGACCTGCCTCTTAAGAAACCTATATGCAGATCAGGAAACAACAGTTAGAACAGGACATGGAACAACAGACTGGTTCCAAATAGAAAAAGGAGTACGTCAAGGCTGTATATTGTCACCCTGCTTATTTAACTTCTACGCAGGGTATATCATGAGAAACCCTGGGCTGGAGGAAGCACAGGCTGGAATCAAGATTATCAGGAGAACTATCAATAACCTCAAATATGCAGATGACACCACCCTTATGGCAGAAAGTGAAGAACTAAAGAGCCTCTAAAGTGAAAGAGGAGAGTGAAAAATTGGATTAAACCTCAACATTCAAAAAACTAACATCATGGCATCCAGTCCCATCACTTCATGGCAAATAGATGGGGAAACAGTGGAAACAGTGGCTGACTTCATTTTTCTGGGCTTCAAAATCACTGCAAATGGTGATAGCAGCCATGAAATTACAAGAAGCTTACCCTTGGAAGGAAAGTTATGATGAATCTAGATAGTATATTAAAAAGCAGAGACATTGTCAAGGCTATGGTTTTTCCAGTGGTCATGTATGGATGTGAGAGTTGGACTGTAAAGAAAGCTGAACACCGAAGAATTGATGCTTTTGAACTGTGGTGTTGGAGAAGACTCTTGAGAGTCCCTTGGACTGCAAGGAGATCCAACCAATCCAACCAAACCAATACTAAAGGAGATCAGTCCTGGATGTTCATTGGAAGGACTGATGGTGAAGCTGAAACTCCAATATTTTGGCCACCTGATGCTAGAGCTGACTTATTGGAAAAGACCCTGATGCTGGGAGGGATTGGGGCAGGAGGAGAAAGGGACAGCAGAGAATAGGATGGTTGGATGGCATCACCAACTCAGTTGACATGGGTTTGGGTGGACTCTGGGACTTGGTGATGGACAGGGAGGCCTGGCATACTGCAATTCATGGGGTCACAAAGAATTAGACACGACTGAGCCACTGAACTGAACTGAAGCAGAATCGGTTTCCATTGCTTATAGTCAGTTTAGTTCAGTTCAGTTCAGTCGCTCAGTCGTGTCTGACTCTTTGCGACCCCATGAATCGCAGCACGCTAGGCCTCCCTGTCCATCACTAA
>NW_011494838.1:4893094-4984746 GCF_000754665.1 Bison bison bison | reverse complement strand
GTTCAGTTCAGTCGCTCAGTCGTGTCTGACTCTTTGCGACCCCATGAATCGCAGCACGCTAGGCCTCCCTGTCCATCACTAACTCCCAGAGTTCATCCAAACTCATGTGCATCAAGCTGGTGATGCCATTCAGCCATCTCATCCTCTATCGTCCCCTTCTCTTCCTGCCCCCAGTCCCTCCAAGCATCAGGGTCTTTTCCAATGAGTCAGCTCTTCACATGAGGTGGCCAAAGTACTGGAGTTTCAGCTTTAGCATCATTCCTTCCAAAGAAATCCCAGGGCTGATCTCCTTTAGAATGGACTGGTTGGATCTCCTTGCAGTGCAAGGGACTCTCAAGAGTATTCTCCAACACCACAGTTCAAAAGCATCAATTCTTTGGTGCTCAGCCTTCTTCACAGTCCAACTCTCACATCCATACATGACCACAGGAAAAACCATAGCCTTGACTAGATGGACTTTTGTTGGCAAAGTAATGTCTCTGCTTTTGAATATGCTATCTATGTTGGTCATAACTTTCCTTCCAAGGAGTAAGTGTCTTTTAATTTCATGGCTGCAGTCACCATCTGCAGTGATTTTGGAGCCCATAAAAATAAAGTCAGCCACTGTTTCCACTGTTTCCCCATCTGTTTCCACTGTTTCCCCATCTATTTCCCATGAAGTGTTGGGACCAGATGCCATCATCTTACTTTCAAGAATGTTGAGCATTAAGCCAACTTTTTCACTCTCTTCTTTCACGTTCGTCAAGAGGCTTTTTAGTTCCTCTTCACTTTCTGCCATAAGGGTGGTGTCATCTGCATATATGAGGTTACTAATATTTTTCATGGCAGTCTTGATTCCAGTTTGTGCTTCTCCCAGCCCAGGGTTTCTCATGGTGTACTCTGCATATATGTTAAATGAGCAGGGAGACAGTATACAGTCTTGACATACTCCTTTTCCTATTTGGATGCAGTCTATTGTTCCATGTCCAGTTCTAACTGTTGCTTCCTGACCTGCATACAGGTTTCTCAAGAAGCAGGTCAGGTGGTCTGGTATTCCCATCTCTTGAAGAATTTTCCACAGTTTCTTGTGATCCACATAATCAAAGATTTTGGCATAGTCGATAAAGCAGAAATAGATGTTTTTCTGGAACTCTCTTGCTTATTCGATGATCCAGCAGATGTTGGCACTTTGATCTGTGGTTCCTCTGCCTTTTCTAAAACCAGCTTGAACATCAGGAAGTTCATGGTTCATGTATTGCTGAAGCCTGGCTTGGAGAATTTTGAGCATTACTTTACTAGCGTGTGAGATGAGTGCAATTGTGAGGTAGTTTGAGCATTCTTTGGCATTGCCTTTCTTTGGGATTGGAATGAAAACTGACCTTTTCCAGTCCTGTGGCCACTGCTGAGTTTTCCAAATTTGCTGGCATATTGAGTGCAGCACTTTCACAGCATCATCTTCCAGGATTTGGAATAGCTCACCTGGAATTCCATCATCTCCACTAGCTTTGTTCATAGTGATGCTTTCCAAGGCCCACTTGACTTCATGTTCCAGGATGTCTGGCTCTAGGTGAGTGATTACACCATCGTGATTATGTGGGTCGTGAAGATCTTTTTTGTACAGTTCTTCTGTGTATTCTTGCCACTTCTCCTTAATATCTTCTGCTTCTGTTAGGTCCATACCATTTCTGTCCTTTATCGAGCCCATCTTTGCATGAAATGTTCCCTTGGTATCTCTAATTTTCTTGAAGAGATCTCTAGTCTTTCCCATTCTGTTGTTTTCTTCTATTTCTTTGCATTGATCTCTGAGGAAGGTTTTCTCATCTCTCCTTGCTATTCTTTGGAACTCTGTATTCAAATGGGAATTTGGCTTATAGCCAAACCAAGGTTAACTAATGAAATGCCTGTCTTTCCCCCTCCCCCCACCCACGAAGCCATCACTTTGATGAAGAACGTGAGATTCCTCACCTTAATATTAACTATGCCATTGATAATGGACATGAATGCACTGGTCATGGTTCTACTTTTAGGAAACATTGAATAGAATGGACACTTAAAAATCTGAAATCAATCACTCAGTGTTGCTTGAGAGGGAATTATTGGAATCAGGGACATGTAGCAGAAAAAGAATCTGCATGCATTAGGTGCGAACCTGAATTGAAATGGAATTGGAAGACAAGGGGAAATGTGGTGGTTGTGAGAGACATAGCTAGATTAGGGCCTGAGGTTTTGTATTTGAGCTGAGCAAGTAGGGAAAATTGTTATGTTACACTTTGTAAATTATATATATAAAAATTAGTTAACACTGTTCTAATATCTCCATGTCCCACATGTATGTTATTTCTGGACCTAATCTAATGCCTGCATGGGGACTCTCCAAAATCTGATTCTCACATAGGCCATGCCATCTTCAATTATCTCTAGGTACACTGAAAATTTATCAGAGATTCTTGAGATAGAATTAAATGTCATACCTGCTAATTATAAAAATAAATGCAGGTGAGAGATCATTTATGTCATGGAATTAAACTGATGGCTTTAAGTGCAGCATGCTCATGGAGGTTTGGAAGTGCTGATTTGGGACCTACAGGATACGGGAAATCTATCAAAAGATGCAGGCAGAGTAAGCCGTGTTTGTGGTGAGGAAAGATTGAGAGCTGGTGACAAAATCTGTTGAGTTGAGAACACCTCGCCACTTATGATAGTTAAGATAGCTTGCCTTGCCTTGGGCTCTTTATTTTAATGTAGATGTGTGAGCGTGAGTGGGTGATTGAGGGAAATGGAGAGAGGTTATGTGTCTTCACAGGGCAAGATGGCAATTGAATGACTACCAAACCCATCCCCTGTGATGTTAATATACGCACTCATCGTTCCGCCCTCTTTTCTAGCAACAGTAAACAACATTTGTCACTTGCAATAGACTACTTTTCACTTCTGAACTGATGGTGAACTGACATTTGTATTTCAAGTACCAAAGCTCAGGCTGCAAGAGCAGGAGGAACCAGAAAAGATGTATGCAGTGGGTGGAGAGAGAGAACAGGACACGGCTCACATGTGCAAACAGGCAGATCCTTCATAAGTCTGGCCTCCATGACAGGAAATGGCCTAATGCCTCATTAATTCCCGCAGAGATGACGATGATATATCACCCCCTTTCAATCTGAAACTAAGTAATGCATTCCAAAAAAACCTAATTTGCACATGTTTAATGCGTTCATTAAGCTATTAGTCTTTCAACAAGAGATTTAATAGCAAATTAGCAATTCTTTTAAATAATAAAAAAAAAAATCACCCCCTCTCCAAGTCCCCAGTTAATACAATTATTTTGTATTTTGAGTAAAATGGGCTACAGGAAAAAGTACTTGGTGCTAGATTGGGGGTGGGAAAGACCGCGTTGAGTTCTTCTCCATTATTACACAATTAGTCACCCTAGGGCATTATTTTCTTTGAATGACAAATATTTCTGGGGAACATAAAGTCTATTGGAAGTAGATCTGAGAAGGTCAAAGACAGAAAATAATCTAAAAGGGCTAATTTTGTGAACTGAATCATGAAAAACAAAAAAATGGCTTACCCTAATCATAAAGTTTGTGGAACAATGAAATTTACTTTGGCCACCATTCAAATATCAGCATTGACCTAATGTTCACTTAAGGGGCTTGCCTGATGACTCAGACTGTCAAGAATTCATCCGCAATGCAGGAGACCCAGGTTCCATCCCTAGGAAAGCAAGACCTCCTGGAGGAAGAAATGGCAACCCACTCTGGTGTTCTGGCCTGGAGAATTCCATGGACAAGAGGAGCCTGGTGGGCTCCAGTCCATGGGGTCGCAAAGAGTCAGACACGATTGGGTGACTAACACTTTCATTGTCACACACTTTCAACATTCACTTAGCTCCTTTTACATGTTGGGCACTGGGCGAGGAGATATAAGAGGTTTAACATAAAGAAACAAATAGCATGTATTCTTTCTCTCAGTAAGATTTTGTTGAATATCAGCTGTGTGATGTATGCCATGTTGAACAAGATGAATAAATCATGGGCTCTTTTCTTGGAGAAGTTACAGATTGTTGACTGAAAAAAAAAATGCACAGTCTAAAAGTTGAAAATTATGCTTTATTCGGTGGACAAAACTGAGGACTTAATCCCAGAAGACGCTCAGATAGCTCAGAGGGACTGCTCTGAAGTAAGGGAGGAGCCAGTTACACAGGAGATTTGCAACCAAAACCAGGTAGTGGGAACATCTACAAGATTACTCTTAATTAAAGAAAACCAAACACCTCAAGTTAATGAATTTAGTGCTTTTCTACATATGGGAAGTTGCAGGAGTCTGGTCTAATTGAAATAATTCCTTTGATATGCACTTCAGGTCTCTAGAGCCAGTATCCCTTTTTGCTTGTTTTTTCCATTCTGAATTCCCTCAAGGGCACAGCTGGGGGCATCTACAGAAGCTGATGAGTCAGTAAACAGCATCATTTGTTTACTGATAAGGCAGGCCACATTCATCTACCACAAGATGAATTTGGAAGATAAGCACATAAGCAAGAAATTCATATTTAATTTGCTAAACCTTAAAAAATATAGGAAAAGACAAAGTGCTTTGAGAGCAAAGATGAAAGAAATTTTAACTCAAACGGGAAATTTAGAGAAATCTTTATAAATAGAGTGCAGTTGAAGCTGGATTGGCACGCATTAGACGTGAAGAAAGGAGTGGAAAGTGTACTCCAAGCAATGACAGACGGGAAAATGCATAGAATGAGGAAAACATAGAATGCATGATTTCAAAAAGGGACTTTGGCGTGCCTTCTGTCTTAGTCAGTTTTGGGCTGTGACAATGTAGCATATACTGTGTAACAGAATAACGTAGACGTGGTGGCTTAAATAACAAGGGTTACTTCTAACAGTCCTAGAGTGGGGGAAGTCCAAGATCAAGACACTGGCAGATTCAATGTTGGCGAGAGCCCTCTTCCTGGTTTCCGGGTGGTTGTCTTCTCCCTGTGCTTCATACGGTAGAAAGAGAACTCTCTTTTATAAGGGCACTAACCCCATTCATGAAGCCTCTACCTCCATGACCTACTTTTGTCGCCAAAGTGCCACCTCCTAATATTATCACATTGCTGGTTAGGATTTAAGCACATGGATTTTAGGGTGATGTAAATATTAGGTGTGTTACAGCTACTCCACTAGATATTACCCATATCCTTTCCTCTGTGGCTTTCAAAGCATTTTGTTATATGACTTTTAATCTGGTTCTCTAGAGAAGCAGAGATGACGTGGAGAACATATTGATGAGTGTCCACAAATAAATTTATATTGCATTCTGAAAATGGGCTCTGCCAAACAATATAACTATTATGCTCCTGTTGAGAAGAAAGTGTTTTTCACTTTCAGTAGTTAACTATCTCCGGGTAAAACAAATTCCAGTGTATTCCATTAAACAAATATGGGATTTCACAGCAGTTTCGACAAATATGGCTCAAGGACATTGCCTCATATTCTTCTATTCCCACCCTCATAAAATTTCCTATTTGTATCATCCATGCACATTATGTGCTTTTTTTAATAGGCTATCATATTGCATGTATTCTCTCCCTTAAGTACATGTCTTCAAAATGAACCAAATGAAATTTTCGTTTTTCTTTAATGAATTATATTTAAAATTAAAATCTGGAGTAAAACATGCTGTATTAGTCAATCTATTTATAGCGCTGTTCATTATTCATCCATCAAAATATACATACTGCATTGGTTTGCAGAAGATCCTTAAATTATTTCTGAGAAAACATTTTATGCTGATTGACAATGGCACAATACTCGTTCTTAATATTATTCCACGTCTGACGGATTTCTCCAACCATGATAAACTTTGCAAGTTCTTGGCATAAACTTTGATTTGTCACCTTGGGGACCAAAGAAAGAAGATATAAATCTTGAAAAAGCTAGAAATCCATCTTTTTGGAAAAGAGTAAAGAATCAAATGAGTAAATAACATCAACATCAATATTCGATGTCTACGTGCAAACCCGAGCCTTGAAGAACATCTGTCTTCCTGCCACTAATGATTTTGCTCCAGATGTAATCCAAATATGTTTGCAAATGGGGAGCAGAGGGCTTAGCACAGTTTACTTTGCAAGCAGTTAGTGGTTATTATAGCAATTTTTTTGGTTTCTTTTAAAAATATATATACATTTCAAAAGTGATATGGCACCCTGCACTGATGTGTTTGAGATGACAGTAAAATAAATCTAAAATTGCCTTTGGCTTAGCTTTGCTGTTCATCTTCTTAAAATGAGAGACGATATTGTGTAGTGGCAACAATGTGGGTTTTGGAGTTAAGATAAAATATCACAAGTAGAGACATGAACAGACTCACCATTTATGCCTCTGATTTCCCATTGGACTTTGTAAAAGCCATTAATAATGGTAACAACAGTGAGGTATGCATTATAGATTAGGTATTCTACTAAGTGATTTACATAATACATCTCTTTGTAGTCATCATGTTTTCGTCGTTCAGTCGCTAAGTCATATCTGACTCTTGGCGAGCCCATGGACTATAGCCCACCAGGTTCCTCTGTCTGTGGGGTTCTTTCAGCAAGAATTCTGGAGTGGATTGCCATTTTCTTCTCCAGGGGATCTTCCCGATCCAGGGATCAAACCCGAGTCTCCTGCATCGGCAGGCAGATTCTTTACCACCGAGCCATCAGAGAAGCCCTGTATTCATCATAGCTGCCCCATAAAGAGTGTGACACTATAATTCCAATGTTCAAAGTAAGAACACCAAGGCGTAGTGAGGGGAGACGATTTTCCCAAGACCCAGACCCAGAGCTAGAGAGTGCTCAACTCAGAGCAGTCACATGCTACCCTATTTTCTTGAGCACTAGGTCTGAGACATCACAAAATGCAGGTGACTAAACAATAACAGTAACAGCACAAACAGGTTGAAAGAAAGCCAAAGTCACTCAGTCGTGTCCGACTCTTTGTGACCCTGTGGACTATACAGTCCATGGAATTCTCCAGGCCAGAATACTGCGGTGGTTTGCCTTTCTCTTTTCCAGGGGATCTTCCCAACCCAGGGATTGAACCCAGGTCTCCTACATCGCAGACGGATTCTTAACAGCTGAGCCACAAGGGAAGCCCAAGAATACTGGAATGGGTAGCCTATCCCTTCTTCAGCAGATCTTCCCAACCCAGGAAATCGAACTGAGGTCTCCTGCATTGCAGGTGACTTCTTTACCAACTGAGCTATCAGGGAAGCCCAAACAGGTTAGGTGCTTACTATGTGACTGCCCCAGCCCTAAACACTTCCTAATTTTAATTTCATAAATCCTCACTAACCCGAGGAAGATCCTCTTATGGAAGAGGAAAGGCGAGGTACAAGAAGTTAAGCTCTAGGCCATAGAGTTATTAATTATTATGACAAAAATATGAATCTAGGTATTCTGACTTCAAATGACGCTTTTTTAAACTGGTAAGGTCCATCTTAAGTACTTGTTGAATGAATGGATACATTTTCCCTTTCCTAGTCCTAATTCTTCATTGCAAAATGTCTGTGATTACTAATAGCTCCCAGTGTAATGAAATATATAGATCACAATTTTGTGAAGGTAAACATCATTATCATGCCCTTTATGAGGGTAGGATCAGCATTTATGCATCTGGGAGAGTGTTTGGTAGTGTTGTCCACTCCACTCATTCAGGAAAGGGTAGAGCAGACAGTTAATCCAGGCTTAATGCTCCGTTGCTCACCTGCTCCATGTTGCCTCATCTAAAGAGGACGGTCTTGTTAAAAGCTCCTTATTTATTGGATGTTTTGTCATTTCAGACTTGTGCTGTTCCTAAGACCACCTGTTCCTTCATTTATTACAACTTAGAAATAAATAAATCCAATTTAGTGTTAGGCAGGGGTAGAGGGTAGAGAGCTGAAGCACTGGGTTGTTGAGAAGATTTCTAAAAGCCATTTGCAGCTTGCAACCTAGAAATCACAGCCTGAGAGACTTGACACATTGAAATTCAAATGTATCTTTCTGGCAGCAGACTGGGTCCTGGGAAGCCTGAGTCTGGGTGAGCCGAGAAGTAATGAAGCCCTGCTTCTCATGTCATTGACTCTGGCATTTCAAGCACCACATTCATAACCGAAGACGCGGACTGCTAGGTCCCTCTCTACTTCACTAAATTGCAAAGGTTCCGCGGGGGAATATGGCAGCAGGGATGAAAGAAAAATAACATTCCTTTTTCCACTGTACAAGAAGGAGGTGCTGACAGTGTTTATTCAAAAGAGTAACCTCTGGAAATGGTGCTGGGACATGGTGACATTATGTCTAGTCGTACTTCAGTAAAGACATCCAGCGTCCTAGAGGGTGCAGAAATAGTGCTGCTATTATGACATCTTATTTATTTATTTATGTTTAGAGTAAGCAGTGAAGAAATTCAGGTCTAAGAAAGTTCTCCCATTCCCACCTCAATTCCCTCTGTGTAGCAGCTTGGAGCTTTGGTTGCCGTTAACAGAAACTCAGATGCAGATTAGATTAGATTCAAAAGATTTAATGGATTCCATGATAAAAAAAAAATCCCAGGATACCAACTTCAGACATGTTGGATATAGGAATGCAAGTAATATAATGAAGATCCACGATTTCCCTGCTAATTGTGTTGTCTCTGCTTCCTCTGTTTTGACTCTATTCTCTTGGTTTTGTTGTCCCACGGTCCCTATATTGTTTCCAGGGTCTCTCAGGGCTGCTGCTTTCTTAGTCCCTGTCCACGTAAAACTGTCCCAGAATTAAGTCCCTTTGTTTCCGATTGGCTTGCCTTGGACCATGTGTCTATATCTGAAACAATTTTGCTATTGAGCTACAGTATTTGATTCCCTTAAGCCACCCTTGGAGTTACAGATAAACTCAAACCTCAATGGAACATAAAATTCAAAATGCAGGAAAGATGCCTATTTATTAAGAAAACCTGGGATTTTTACAAAAAAATAATAAAGGGGTGCTAGGTAATAAGACTATGTCCAATATACCTACTCTTCTAAGACCTCAAGAAAGTAATGACCAATTAACTTTTAATCAGTCACAGAACTGAAAGAAACTTTACATCTTATCTAGCTGAGAGATTGCAAATTCATAATTCAAGGATTCAATTTACCCCAAAGATATCTTTTATATGACTTGTAAAGTTTGTCTTTATTATAATTTGAGTTAATATATAATATCTTAAAAACAAACAAAAAATCTATATATTTTGGTTTCTTCTAAGAAAATGGATGATTAAACATCTCTGAGCCAACATTCTACCTCGGCAATTATCAGCTAAAGTTGAGCAGTTGCTTTCTTCTTTAAGCCAAGGAAAGATGCTCTAGATTACTGCCGTCTGAAAAATGTAATAAACTACTACATTTCTCTATAAAAAGGGAGAGGTTAGCATGAGTGGTTCACATGTATCAAGAACATGAAGTAGACTTATACTTCAGGAAAGCAAAGAATAGCCCTAAAAGTTTGATAAGCAAACACTTGATACAATTTGTTTAGATTAAGGAAAGTAGGCTTTTGCATTGGAACTCTGGATCAGTTTCATGTACCATTCTTTTACAGATGGTGAAATTACGATTTAAGATGACAGAATCTTGCTAAGAAGCTATAATAAGTAGTGGGTCCAGATCTTCTGCCTCCGACCTTTACCTACCATATAAACACACACACACACACACCACACACACACACACATTGTGTAGAAACTTCGGAAAATACAAAAACATTTTTTAAGTTGTAAAAGGAATGTAAATATTTACAGAAAATAACTCGCCTATAATCCCAGACTCTAAAACCAATAAATTAATGTTTTACATTTTTTTGGACAGTTTTAAGTTAATACTAATTATTTTACACTGCAATTGTGATTATGTCTGCAGAAGTACTCTGTGCTTTGCTGAACATCTCAAAAGCATTTCTTTATTATATAGTGTTCATCATTACCAAATATGTATATAATAGCCTAACAGCAAATGTGCTATAATTTTTGTAATCATTTGTCTTTTTTTTTTTTGGACATGCCTCAAACTGTTCTTGCTTTATTATTCTGTCTTCTGCTCCAATCTCCCAGTTAAATGCACAGGCAGTCCTTTCCAGAACTCCGTCATCTTCCCCAAGTCTTCAGAGAAACAGGGAGTGAGCAAGCTTGAGGAGGAATTCATAATGGATGGGAGACCTTAACCTTGGTTTCAGAAATTGGTAAATTAAGAAGAAAAAGTGAAAAGAAAAGTTTCAGATTGGCCACAGGCAAAGAAGTATAAAGGTATAATGTTTCATTTTAGAAATAGCTCCGTATGTTGAAGAGGAATTCAAATATATTAAGCCAGTTCCTGAGGCTCCCATAAATGGGAGTACAGAGGAAGTTGGGGAACAGGCATGTTTTGGTCTAGGACTCAAGCAGTTTGTCCAGTATGCCTACTCTCATGCGTGTTTTCCTCTGTGTATTGGCTCTTCTGCATTTTTTGATGGGTTCCATCCAGTGAGCCCTGGAGAGGGTGACTGCCGGTCTGCTTTGCATTCTTCTCGTATCATAACAACCAAAGAAAGAGATATTATTTCTAGGCAGAAGAGTCCCAGGGAAGTATGTTTGGTTCCTCAAATAAGTATGGTTGTCAGAAAGGTAAATATTCATTCATGTAGTTAATTAAAAAAATATATATTATTTGTTTTTTTTTGGCTGTGCTGGGTCTTTGCTGCTGAGCCAGGGCTTTCTTTAGTTGCCGGGAGTGGGGGTTACTTTTCATTGTGGTGCTCAGGCTTCTCATTGCTGCGGCTTCTCTTGCTGTGGAGTGTGGGTTCTAGGTGCTCGGGCTTCAGCAGCTGCGGCCTGCGGTAGTCATAGCTCGCAGGCTCTAGAGTGTGGGCTCGGTAGGTGTGCATTGGGCTTAGTCGCTCCATGGCGTGTGGAATCTTCCTGGACCAGGGATTGAACCCTTGACCCCTACATTGGCAGGCCAACTCTTCCCTGCTGTACCACCAGGGAAGTCCTGTTTGATTGCTTTGTTCAGATTCATGTCCTGTGATCACTTTTATGATTTGAGGGTATGCAAGGAGATCCAACCAGTCCTTCCTAAAGGAAATCAGTCCTGAATATTCATTGGAAGGACTGATGCTGAAGCTGAAACTCCAATACTTGGGCCATCTGATGTGAAGAACTGACTTATTTGAAAAGACCCTGATGCTGGGAAAGATTGAAAGTGGGAGGAGAAGGGGATGACAGAAAATGAGATGTTTGGATGGCATCACCGACTCGGTGGACATGAGTTTGAGCAAACTCCAGGAGTTCGTGATGGATGGGAGGCTGGAATGCTGCAGTCCATGGGGTCACAAAGAGTTGGACACGATTGAGTGACTGAACTGAACTGAACTAAATGAATTTGCAGAGGAAAGAGAAGCAGAGAGAAGTAGGCAGGTATCTGAAAATACTGCCTACCAACTAGTTCAAACCTGAAGTGACAAGAATGAGTTAACTTTTGAGGGGGCAGGTGAAAGCGAAGAATTAGAAATGGGTGGGCCATTCAGTAAATGTTTACTGAGTCCTTAAAGTGTTGTAAACTCCATTACATGGATTGAAAGATATGCAAATGAACAAAATGTCATCCTGGCCTGAAAAAAATGGTTTGCTTTAGGAAGCAACAAGAGGGGAAATGAAAGTGCTACCAACTAGGTCCTAAAGTGTCAGCTTCAAGTGTGATGAAAGGCAGTGCTGGGGAAATTCTGCTTGGGCTGGGATAGTCAGGAAAGCTTTATGAGAGAACTAAGCCTTTGAAGGACGAATGACTGGATATCACATGGTAGCGACACGCACAGTGTATGGTAAAGATGAGAAAGAGACTTAAAACTGGAGTAGTGGGGAAAAGGGCAGGAAGTAAGTTTAGAAAAGCGGGTAGCACCCATTTCCAGTGACCCTCAAGTGTGAGACCCAGGACGCTGAACGTGATTATTTTTCTTTGGGCTTCCCAGGTGACATTAGTGATAAAGGACCTGCCTGATGACGCAGGAGACATAAGAGACAAGGGTCCGATCACTGGATCCAAAAGATCCCCTAGAGGCAGGCATGGCAATCCACTCCAGTATTCTTGCCTGAATACCCCATGGACAGAGGAGCTTGATGTGGTCACAAAGAGTTGAACATGACTGAAGCAACTTAGACACATGCATGCCTTTAAAAGATTTGACCCCAATGTTTTTGAATTATTTTTTAAATTGTATTATGTTTGGAAAGTAGAATGCACCAGGATGAGAAAAGTTAAAGGCATTATGTTTTGTAACATCTTATAGAAAAACCCAACCAAACTTTTTGGCCAACCCAATATACTCATCAAGCATACACTGTAAATGAGCACAAAAAATATGAAAATAGGTTTAGCCATGCTAAAAATAAAGAGAGAAAGAGAAAGAAAGACATTTATCAAAAGATTCATAATGCCAGGTGTTTATCAAGGATATAATCAAACAGACTTCCTCATACACTTCTTTTTTCCTGAGGGTAATTCCCCAAAGAAAAATAGAGCAATACAGATTAATGTTAAATATGCATATCATTTAAATCAAGAGTTTTAATTCTAAGCAACTATCCTAAGTAAATACTGAAGAGATCACTGGATAAGTATGTTTGAAAAAACATTCTCTGAAAAATGAAAACAAGCAACATAACTAAAATTGAGTTATAAATTTAATAAATGATTTGAAACTGATTCAAATATTAGGATATAATATTGGAAAATAAAGTGGTTATATGTAAAAATTAATAAAATATATTGCATTTTGAAACCCAAAGTTTGAAAGACTGTGTACCAAACTGAACAGTGACTGTCTAAGGGATTGAGGAGTGAGAGCATAGCATGATTTGCTGCTGTTGTTCATTACTAAGTCATGTCCAACGCCTTGGGACCCCACGGACTGCAGCATGACAGGCTTCCCTGTCCACTGTCTCCCGGAAATTGCTCAAACTCATGTTCATTGAGTTGGAAATGCCATCCAACCATCTTATCCTCTGTAGCTCCTTTTCCTCCTGACCTCAATCTGTCCCAGCATCAGGGTCTTTTCCTAAGTCAGCTCTTTGCATCAGGTGGCCAAAATATGAAGCTTTAGCATCAGTCCTTCCAATGAATATTCAGGCTTGATTTCCTTTAGGATTGACTGGTTTGATCTACTTGCTGTCCAAGGGGTTCTCGAGTCTTCTCCAGCACCACAGTTTGAAAGCATCAATTCTTGGATGTTCAGCCTTCTTTATGGTTCAGTTCTCACATCCATACATGGCTATTGACAAAACCATAGCTTTGACTAAAATAATTTGTATTTTATGTTATCTACAGTGATGACTTTAAAATATTTTATTTAAAAAATTGCTTAATTTGAAATCAGCAAAACGTGCACATATAAATTTAGCTAAAAGAGAGGAAATTCTTAAAGAATAGGTAAACCAGGCAGAAACTGATAAAATGACTAACTAGAAAGAAACCATGAAAACAAGTAGAAAGCATGGGGGAAGAGCTCAGTGGTAGAGCATCTGACGCAGCACAAGTGGAAAACAGCCTGGCTGTCGAAGTCCAGCAGATATGGAAGCAATTATCGAAAGAATGCGAACACTGATTTAGAGAACTGAAGTAAAGGTTCCACTTGACAAAGTACGTCTGGTTGATCTATTTGGCAGATATCAAACTGTGTATCAAATTATTCTATGGAAGAAATGAAATAGAAATATTTGACTATGCAATAAAGGTAGGCTGAGCGGTAGGAATGCTGGAAAAAATCAAAATTTGCGTTTGCAAAACATTAATTAAGCCATTAGGATTCATATCACAAAAGGCACTTGCTATTTGTGAAGAGTCACCCTGGGGATCTTTTAAAAAGCACCTGTTTCTAATGCAATTAAGAAGCAACTACATTTACAAACCTTTCATTAGCCCGAAGCTTGTCATGACCACTGCAGCTGCGTGAATAGGGCTCATCTGTTGTTTCCTGTCCGTGTCCCCGTAGTTTCCACTTGGCTGTGGCCTTGAGGACCTGGTGGGCGTTCAGTACTAAACCTAAAATAAAAATGGGATGGTTGACATTTATACGGTGAAATTGATCCATGTAGACAGACACTCTGAATAAATCAACCTTTAAAACTCATAAAATCTTATTTTGTGTAATATTCTGTATATTCAGCAAAATCAGCTTTATAATGCACAGACTTTTAAAACTAGGAGAGCCTCAGACTTCAACTTAGTTCAGTCTCCTCATTTTATATCTTCAAGAAATAACCCAAAGGCATTAGGAAACTTGTCTCCTATGGCCTTTCCCACTTGTGGAAGATGGAGAGCTAGAGCCAAGTCCCATAAGTCTGAATACAAAGTCTTCTCACCAAACAATGTTTGAACTACAGCATTCCTTTCTTACAGCTTTACTTTGATAAAGGTAGGGCAGTGATTGCTTTTACTCTTAGTTTCCGCTATGAATGACCAGTGACTACTGATTACTCCAGTAAAGGGCTTGTTAAATCTTTCCCTGATCAGACACACACACACATACACACACACGCACACACCATAAAACAAATTTTGCATCCATAAAGTCAAATTTTCTCTTTGAACTGAAGATAGCCCTCCTATCTTCTTTAAAGTGCTCACCCATTTCCACATCTTCAATAATTATCTATCTGTATGTAGATAATACTCAAAGATATGCATCTCCATCTCTGGAATCTCTCCTTAAACTTCAGCAATGTATTTCTAATAGACATATGCTTCTTTCCCATTCTGGTGAAACACTGAAGCCAACACAGAGAAGCCCTGAGGTAACAGAAGGAAAGAGCTTGAAGGTATCTGGCTTTCTGGACTTATACTTGAAGTAAGCAAAAACTGGCCCTGACCATTCTGTATTTTGGCACCTAAAGCCATTCATACTATTTTTAATCTTTAGTTAAAACTGAGCTCCTGCTCCTTACATGGTTGACTGTGATACAGTATCGTCTAATCTATACATTTTTAAAAGTCTATCAATCTATCGAATTCCAGCTGTATAAAGATAAGAACATGCATTTTACAAAGATGGTCACAATGATCTCTCCCATTCCACATGTCCTTCTGCGGGGTGACTTGACAATGATCCTATTAAGAGCTTATCTTCACACACTTGAATACGGGTGATTGTTTTGACAAGTAGAATATGGTGGAAATGATGCTGACAGTTTTAACGAGGCCCTTAACTGTTTAAGCGACTTTTTCCTGCTTCTTGGAAGCCAGTCACTCTGTAAAAATTGTGACAACCACCTTGTTGTGAGTAGCCAAAGCTGGGAAAATTATCTTATATTAAAATGTTCAGATGCCATATGGAGAGACAGAGGCAGACAGAACGCCACGTCACTCTAAGGTTCCAGACAAGAGCATTCTGAGGCCATCGTCTTGGAAGTGTACCGTTCAGCCTCAGATGCCTCGCATGGATCCCACGTGGACCACAGACAAGTTGCCCAACCAAGCCCTTCCATATTTCTGACCCACAAAATCTTGAGAAAAGGCAAATGACTGTTTTACAGTACAGAAAGTTAGACAGTAATTTGTTACATAGACATAGAACACTAGAACAAATTACATGGACAAAATCATGTAAACAGGAAATAACAGAAACTGTTCTGAAACTCCCGTGGTCATGTTTAGATGTGAGAGTTGGACTGTGAAGAAGGCTGAGCACCAAAGAATTGATGCTTTTGAACTGTGGTGTTGGAGAAGACTCTTAAGAGTCCCTTGGACTACAAGGAGATCCAACCAGTCCATCCTAAAGGAGATCAGCCCTGGGATTTCTTTGGAGGGAATGATGCTAAAGCTGAAACTCCAGTACTTTGGCCACCTCATGCAAAGAGCTGACTCATTGGAAAAGACTCTGATGCTGGGAGGGATTGGGGGCAGGAGGTGAAGGGGACAACAGAGGATGAGATGGCTGGATGGCATCACTGACTTGATGGACGTGAGTCTGAGTGAACTCCGGGAGTTGGTGATGGACAGGGAGGCCTGGCGTGCTGCGATTCATGGGGTTTCAAAGAGTCGGACACGACTGAGCAACTGAACTGAACTGAACTGAATGCTACAGGAATAGATACAGGGTGGGTTTGATTTGAGGGCCCTCTTAGAAGATAAAGTGGTATTGACAGTACTGTGCACAAAGCCTTGACCCCCTGAACATTGTGATTGTGGAGGTGATGAACATGATCTGAGCTATGAGTTTAGTGTCCAGACTCCAGAAATGGAGTCTATGATGTTTGTCTCTAATCCTGCTCTATCACGTATAAAATGCTGACCTTAGGAAAATTGGGTTTGTCTTGCTGTTTCAGTGTATTCATCCACATATGATAGGGACAATAATGTTACTTACGTCATGTTGTGTATTATGAAGACTAAATGAGCTATTATTTATGCAGCCCTTAGATCAGTGATCTGCATGTAGATACATTATCTTCGTGTTGGTTAAGTTTCTAAAAATGTTATGCAGATACCTATGGATGCATAGGTAGAATACATTCTTTTTGTTTTTTCTTTGGTGTGTGGGAGGAGGTTAGGGGAAGCTTTTCATTGTAGTGTAATATGCACATCACGTGACTTGCCATTTCAAGTGTATAATTTAGAGGCACCAAGAGCGCTGGCACTGTTCCTCACCACTCATCTAAAGAGCTTTCTCACCCTTACAAACTGAACATCTGTAGCCAATAGACAGTAACTCTTTATGCTCTCTACCCTTGGTTTCAGTTCCTGGTAACCTCTATTCTACTTTCTTTCTCTATGAATTTGACTACTCCAAGTACCTCATATAAGTGGAATCATACAATATTTGTTCTTCTGTGTCTTACTTTACTTGGCATAATGTTTCAAATTTCATTTATGTTGTAGCAGGTATCAGAATTTCAGTGCTTTTAAATCTGAATACTATACCCTTCCAGTGTATGTTTGTATATATGTGGCTGTGTGTACATATGTATTCCATTATATATATATATATAAAATGCATTTATGTATATGTGACATTTTATTTATCCATTGATGGATGTGTGTTATTTTCACCTTTTAGCTATTGAGAATAATGTTACTATGTATATTGTTATATAAATATCTGTTTACATCCCAGATTTCAATTATTTTCAGTATATAACCAAAGTGGAATCACTGCATCATAAAGTTTAAGTTTTTAGAGGAATGGCTTTACTGTCTTCCACCACAGCTGCACCATTTCACATCTCCACCAGCAACATAAAACAGTTCCAATTTCTTCCTGCCAATGGTCCTCGCCAATAGTTGCTATTTCCTTCCTTCTTCTTTCCTTCCTTTCTTCTTTCTTTCCTTCTTTTGGATAATAACCATCCTAATGGGTAAGACGTGAACTTCAGTTAAGGTTTCTTATATTCAGTTCAGTTCAGTTCAGTCGTTCAGTCATGTCTGACTTTTTGCAACCCCATGAATCGCAGCATGCCAGGCCTCCCTGTCCATCAGCATCTCCAGGAGTTCACTGAAACTCACGTCCATCGAGTCGGTGATGCCACTCAGCCATCTCATCCTCTGTCATCCCCTTCTCCTGCCCCCAATCCCTCCCAACATCAGAGTCTTTTCCAATGAGTCAACTCTTCGCATGAGGTGGCCAAAGTACTGGAGTTTCAGCTTGAGCATCAGTCCTTCCAAAGAACACCCAGGGCTGATCTCCTTATATTAGGTCATGACAATTTGAGGTTTGAAGAATAAGTAAACTGTAGCTAGGAAATAGCTGGGGGAGGACACTGGGAATGTTCTGGGCAGAACTTACAGCCTGTGAAAGACCCCCTGGCAGCAGAGAGGGCATTGGAAAGTCCATTTATTTGAAAAGGCTTTGTGTAGCCAGAGGAACAGTGGGGAGACTGGTGAGAGACAGAGACTGAAGAGAGTGTTTCATGAGTTGGCTTGTGTTCCCTCTTCTCCCTCCACCAAAACAGATAGGCGGAAGTCTTAAGCTCAAGTACTGCAATGTGTGACAATATATGGAAGTATCATTAGTGTAGATGTAATTAGTTAAGATGAAGGAAGCCTACTGCAATAGGGTGGGTTCCTAATGCAATATTTCCGATATCCTTATAAGAAGACAACTACGTGAAGACAGACACTGCGAGAATATCTCATGGGGCGGGCATGGAGGGTGCGAGGGTTGTATCCATAAGCCAAGGATCCTCAAAGAAGACAGGAAATAACCAGAGGCTAGGAATATACTAGGAAGGATCCCCCTACAGGTTTCAGGGGAACATGGGCACCCTGCTGATATCTTGATTTCAGATGTATAGTCTTCAAATTGTGAGAAAATAAGTTTATTTTAATATGTTGTTCAAACCACTTGATTTGTGGTACTTTGCTATGCCAGCCCTAGGAAGTGAATACATCATATAACAAAGGCTAGGCATTATCCTAAGAGAAATGATGTGCCAGTGGAAAGTGCCAGAGAGAAGAGAGAAAAGCTGGTAAGGATAGTTGAGAGGCTTTCGGCAGGATTTGAATAGGAGGATTAAGAGAGCAGAGTCCGATAGACATATCGCATTGATGGGAGATGTTTAGCCAGACAACTAACCAGGACTCAGTCAGGATAGTAATAAAAACCAAAAGAGAGCGATAACGAGAGAACGGGGGCACGCGTTTACTCCGGGCTCGGTCTCCGTCAAACACCGAGTTAAACACTTAGGAGCGAATCGTTTCGCTTGTTTCATGCGCATGCACTCAGTCACTCAGCCGTGTCTGACCCTTAGCAACCCATGGACAGTAGCCCGCCAGGTTCCACTGTCCATGGGGATTTCCAGCCAAGAAAACTGGAGTGGGTTTCCATTTTCTACTCCAGGGGATCTTCCAGACCCAGGGACCAAACCCGCATCTCCTGCATTGACAGGTGGATTCTTTAGCCACCTGGGAAGCTCCATAAAATACATAATATATATATATATATATAATCAATATATACTATTAATTTTAAACATATAAAATCTTCAAACCTGTGTGCACTGGTATGTATCTACATGGACACAAGTTCTGAAGACCTTTTAATGGATTTATGCAAAAATTAACTACTTTGAGACAATGGACAACAAAAAGGCTGTTTTCTTTTGCTGATCCCTGACAAAGCATTTTAGATTCAGTGTTTAACTTATGGAAAGATATACAAACAGTTAAAAACACTTGTTTCATAAAACATTCCTATAATGTAACTACTATTTTTAATATCTATTATTACAATGAAGGGAGTCTTAAAGAAGAGAACCGTCCGAGGAAGTAGAGGTTAAATTGTTCAAGACAAGAGTCTAACTAATACAGCTTTTCTCCAGAGCCCATGGTCTGAGTTACTTGGCTGTATTTACCTCAATCAGAAGGGGCAGTGTTAGAGAGAGAGCATGAAACAAGGGAGACATTTCCATGGAGTAATCAAAACAATTCTTAAACCTTAGACGATCAGGTGAAGGAGTAGCTGATGCTGTCATCTACACAAAGAGGAATGTTGACGTTTGGAGCAGGTGCCGTCCAATGAAGGAAACTGAGTTCCTTTTAGTCAGGGACAGAACACAGCGTCGTGTCCCCAGGCCTGAATGAGCTTGGTCACTTCCTCTGAACGCTGCCCCCATCCAGTCTCAGTCACTGCATGAATGACACACAGCTGCGTTCCCTGCCTGAGTTCCAGGAAAGCATCTGGAAATAAACAGCACTTAGCTCTGCGGCCGAAACAAAGGCATTGTTTCTTTAATAACACGGCTCTTTGGAAACCATCTCCAGCCCTACTTCAGAAGCCAGGCTGTGCCGACCCTGACATGATGTAGCTTGCTCAGTTCTGCTGGGCAAAGGCCCACGTGGGAGCTGTGTTGGGCACCTAACGAGAATGGAAAATACGGCTTGGTGGTGACTTTTGTGAGCCCGTTAAACTGCAACAGGCAGAGACTCGTTTAAGAATGCAGGTGGCGGACCCTCTGTTTATGTAAATTGTGTCTGTCTGTGTGCACACACAGGTCACTGAACTGCAGCAGGACTGGCTGCTGTCAGCCATGTGTACGCGTCTGCAAGCATGCTGTCTGGAAACCCAGCAGAAGTGAAGCTCTTCCCAACCAGTGTAACAACGAGAGCATATTCCGAATTGACATCTGCTGATATTTATGCTGCGCAGGTGGCGGTGGTGTGGGGAGGCGCTGCTGTTTGCTGCTGTCTGTGCTTAGTCGCTCAGTCGTGTCCGACTCTTTGTGACCCCAGGGACTGTAGCCCCCACCAGGCTCATCTGTCCCTGGGGATTCTCCAGGCAAGAACACTGGAGTGGGCTGCCATGCCCTCCTCCAGGGGAATCTTCCCAACCCAGGGATCAAACCCAGGTCTCCCACATTGTTTATTAAACACAAAATAAATGTTTGGCACATTGTTATCTCACTTCCTGTATACACATCAGGATATGCTGTATATGCAACAGTTACAAAGCTTGTCATGAAACAGTCAACCACAGAACTTCAGAGATACACAAAGTAAACATTAAAGTTGTTCGTGAGTCTAGAGTCGGTTGGTCAGTTCTGCTGTTCTGAACTAGACTTGATGGGGCTCACACAGTAGATGGTCAGCCCTGTGTTGGCTAGGCAACTTCCCAGATCTTACGAGGACTTCCTCACGTGTATGGAGCCTTGGCAGCAACAACTGGGCTGACTCAACTCTGCTCTTCCTGCCTCCTCATCCAGCAGTCTATCCCAGCATGCTTTCCTGGGAAGGATGAGAGGTAACAGAGGAAGCTGAACCACATAAGCACGTTTTGGAGTCATTGCTTGTCACATTTGTTACCCCTTTGTTGACCAAAGAAAATCACATGGTCAAGTCAGAAGTCAGAGTTGGACAAAAGTGTCCCAGGGTGGGAGGGGACAGCAAAGGGTGGGAGGCAGGAGTAGCTTTAGTAGGATCCATTGATGCAATTTATGTACCACAGCATACTTTTCCATTTAATCCTCATAAGAATTCTATAACCAGTTTAGAAATGAAGACACTTAGCTATTTAATGTCCCATCTTATTTAATACGACACAGCTATGAAATTAGGAAGCCAGGACTTGAAGTCAAGATAACTCTTGTCTGTCTGTTTGTTTGTGTTGGTTTGTTCATTTCCATTACATGATGGGAACTAGACTCCAACAGAATGAGGGCAGGGACTCATGAAAATGAGGGGTGCCGTGGTAGTCCAGTGAGCTGTAACTAGGGGAATGGCCAATAAGAGGTCATACTGCAAAGTCTGAGTCAGCTGTGGGTACAAGAAAGATGTGAATTTCAGTTGGACAGCCAGCAAGAACCTATCTAGAGTACTGCTATGAAGGAATAACAGCAAGTTCCCTGGAAGAAGAGTTTTCAGGATCTAGGAAACAGGAAACACAGCCAGGCAGTTGGGAATCAGGGCTGGGTTTCAAGCCAAGGAGATAACTAAGCACGAGGAAGGGAAACCTAGTTTAAAGCTGGTCATTGACTTCCCCTTGCCTTTTGTATGGAATTCAACATCCTTGACATGGTCTCTGATATGTTCCTCAGGTTGACATCATTTTAGACCGTTCTCCTTGTCATTCTCCTTTCCCAGATTATGTCAAATGTACCATGTCCTTTCTCACCTTCTGCCATTTACACATCATTTCCTTTTTTTTTTTCCCCTAACTTTTTACACTTCCTCTATTTGGCTATCTCTTATGCATCTTTTAGTTTTTTATTATTTCAGATTAATTAAATGTTATCCCCTCTAAGACACCTCCAGAGCACCCTGTACTTCTTTATTTGCACATATTTGTTTCAGTCTTTGTCTTTCCTCTAGAGCAAGGGTTGGCGAACCTCTCCTGTAAAGAGCCAGATACTATGTCTTATATCCTTTGTGGGCTACATAATCTCCAATGTTACTACTCTGGTGTTATAGAGTGAAAATTGTATTAACAGTCTGAAAGTGAATGGGCACATCTGTGTTCCAATAAAGCCTTATTTATAAAAACAGATTGTGGGCTGAATTTGATCCATGGGCTATAGCTTGCTGTTTCTTGCTCTGGAGTGTAAGCTCCATGAGACTTGGGAGTTTGTCCATGATGTTCACCACTGGGTCCCAGTAACCAGCTCAGAAATGGTTCACAGTCGATGCAGAAACCCCTTCACGGAGCATAGCCTTGTCCTGGTGAAGGGGCTTGCATAACTCAGTGAAGCTATGAACCATACCATGCAGGGCCACCCAAGATGGACAATGCCCATCAAAAGTAAAGATTAGACTCTAGGGAGGGTCTGGATGGGGGAATCAAGTACAGCCCTTGACTCATCCAAATGTCTAACTAGTTGTATTTATTAGATTTGCATAACTGTCATAAAATTACCTCAAACTTGATGGCTAAGAACAATGAAAATACCTTTCTGTTCTGTTCTGCAGGTCAGAATTTTGGCATGCAATCTCAGTGGGTTAAACTCAAGGTGTTAGCTAGGTTGTCTTCCTTTCCAGACACTCTTGGGGAGCATCTGTTTCAAGGTCACCTATGTTCCTTGGTCCATGGGTCCCTTTCTCCAAGTTCACAGTCCACTCTCTGACCGTTTTCCATCCTCCTATCTCCCTCTCTCACCACAGTCATGAAACATTCTTTACTTTTAAGGATGTATGTAATCAGATTAGACCCAGATAAAAATGTGACATTTAATAATCAAAGGACATGATTTAAAAGCTCATGTAAATATCCAATTACCACAAAATATCTAAGATTCTAAACAGACAATTTTACAAAATTGGCTAAGTGAGCATTGAATGAGGACCCACTATGTTCTTGATATGTTATACATGGTGCTGAATATTTTCCAGCTTTTTTGAAATATCATTGGCATATAACATGTAATTCTAAGGGGTATAATCTGTTGGTTTGATACACTTAACATATTGTGAAATAATTGCCACTGTAGCCTTAGATAACACCTCCATCTTGTTATAAATTACCATTTCTTTTTTGTGTGGATTTAAGACTCTTAGCAATTTTCAAGTATATAACGCAGTATTATTAACTGCAATCACTGTGCTATATATTAGATCCCTGGGACTTACTTACAACTGGGAGTTTGTACCTTTTGACCAACATCTTTCCATTTCCTCCACCCTCTAGCCTTCGTTAAATGTCATTCTAGTCTCTGTATTAACGAGTTTGACTCTTTAAGATTCCACATATAAATGATACCATATAGTATTTGTCTTTCTGTTTGACTTATTTCATTTAGCATTATGTCCTCAAGGACCATTCATGTTGTGGCAAACAGCCTTATTTCCTTCTTTCTTTTGGCTGAATAATAATCCTGTGTGTGTGTGTGTGTGTGTGTGTGTGGTGTGTTTCTATGTATTTATCTATTTATCCATTGACAGACCCTTAGATTTTCCCCATATTTTGGCTGTTATGAATAATACTGCAATGAACATGAGAGTACAGATCTATTTGAAATCATGTTTTTGTTTCCTTGGAATATAAAGTGGGATTGCTGTATCATATGGCAGTTCTGTTTTTAATTATTTTCAGGAATCATCATTATACTGGTTCCCTTAGGGCTGTATCAATTTATATTCCCACCAACAATGCACAGGGGTTTGCTTTTCTCCACATCCTCACCAACACTTTTTTCTTGTCTTTTTAGTCATAGCCGTCTGTGTGGCTGAACCACACTGACTCCACTTGTCTGCTCCATCTCAGGACCTCAGCCCTTCCCTCTCCCTTCCCTTTCTGCATGGCTGAGCTTTAGCCTATTCACAAGGAACGTGCCCAGCCAGATCAGTTTCTTATCAGCATCTCCCCTTGCCTTCATCTGATATGAAAACTGGAAGAATGTCTTTTGCTGAGGAAGCTGGTTAAGTCCAGAGATCCTTGGAAGGGAGGAAATCCCTTGGTTCCTCCTGGTGCGGAGGTGTTTCTCCCTTAGTGAAAAGTGAGTATTAGTCACTCAGTCGTGTCCAACTCTTTATGACCCTATGGACTGTAGCCCACCAGGCTCCTCTGTCCATGGAATTCTCCAGGCAAGAATATTGGAGTGGGTAGCCATTCCCTTCTCCAGGAGATCTTCCCCACCCATGAATCAAAACCACATCTCCTGGATTGCAGGAGGATTCTTTACCATTTGAGCCTGTCAGACTCTATTTTTAGCTTTGGCCCCTTTAAATACCCCTGTAGCCTTTTCTGTGGTGAAAGTGTAGCTGGGAATGCCTCAACATCTTAGGTCACCCAGTTGCAAATTACTCAAGGTAAACTTCATAACTGTTCTTCATGGAGCTGCCTGCTCTGTTGTTTGGTCTCAAAGCTCCTTCTCAGCTCAGAGGATATTATTCATTATCCCCACCATCCAACATCATTCTAACAGGTATGAGATGATATCTCAGTGTGCTTTTCATTTGCATATTCCTGGTGATTACTGAGGAAGTGCATTTTATCCTAAGAATCCACTCCAGTTGATTGATGATGGTCTCCTGGAAAGGCGTGTTGAGAAATTTTCTCAGACCTCATGAAAACGTGTTGTACTTGATTATAAATATCTGGACACTGAAAGAGGCAGTCTGTCTGCCTGATGTGATTTTACCATTCTTGACGTATTTAGGAAATTATATTAAAAGGAGAAACACGAGTTGCCTAAATTTTGGGATTTAACTCCTAAGAAACCTGGACTATGTTTCAAGCAGGAAAAATTGGCTTCAAATCTCAGTTTCTACCTTTGTTATGACTAAGACTTTATTATCATCACTGACTTCTGTGGGTCTCTGTTGTTTCAACTGGAAACTGAAAATAGTAGTAATTCCTGCCTCACAGCTCTGTTATAAAAGTTTAATACGGTCATATCTGCTAAGTATTTAGCATCAGATAATTGTTCGGTAGATATTGGTTATCCCAATTAACTGAAGGACTCACAGCACCAGGGCAGCAGAGAAAGCACCAAATTCAGACATTCTGTTTGCTCAGGGGTAGCTTAAAGGTATTTACATGACAAAAGTAAGCCACAGAAGGAAATCGCTGAGAAACTAGAGTAAGCACATTGATAAATAGTTCTAAGTAAAAGCAATTTTAGCCTAAAACCCTAAGGCTGTCTTCTCTTTCTCTCTCTCTGGGTGACTGTCAAACCCCAGAGATACGGCTTCTTACAGCAACAGACTTAGAGATAAATCATGCTCTGGATGGGCAGTAACTACACTTGAATTCCAGGTGGGTGGACTTGCTGTCAGAAAGAAGCACAAGGAGCCTGATGGACTTAATACAAAAGACAAATCAAGGTGTGAGTGTGTGTGCACATGTGGGCGCAAATGCATGCGTGTGTATGTGTGCATACATAGTTCAAGGAAAACAGGCTAATCCTCAGAAGATAAATCCTGCCCTGTCTTTCCCTGCTAGTACTTATGAAGTCAACCAAGCACTTTTCCAATTCACTTCACTCCCCATTGACCATTTATCCCATTTACTGGATCCTTGGGGAGCTCCAGAGAGCACAACCAGTTGTGCCCCTCACGCCTAGGGCTGACGACTGTCTATTGAGAACCTGAGAGCAAAAGCTCCTTTCACATCTATTATGAAGTAGTTCTTTCTTTCCACTGACTTCTGGTGGCAACTGCCCTGAAAGAACAGCTTAGGAGAGATATTAGTCAATTTGTGAGATTTGAATTTGAAACAAAGGAAATCAAGACAAGTAAAAGCCCTTACTTCTGAGATTAAATATTATACTTTTGACATACACTCTTAATAATTTATCAAATCAATGAACACTTTGTTATTTGTAATAGTTCTCTGGATTTTATGGTGTTTCCCTCATATACATAAACCAAAAAAAAAAAAAAAGCACAATAACCCTGATTCTAGGTAGAACAGATTCTATTACACGCATTTAATGGATTAAAAAAAATTATAACATCTCTCTGAATATCCAGACAGTACTTTCTACTGACCTTCTTTTCTGAATTTGCTCTTGCTATATGTGACTCCCTTGCAACCAACACAGCCTTAGCAATGAATACAAAGCATTTAACCACACCCCTGGCATTTACTTCATTCGTTAATATGAATGAATCACTGCAAGAAGGGGTTATCAGTGGTTTTAAACTTAGGCTATTAAAGCCTTCCTGAGTGGGTATGGAGATGTGTTGGGATGTGCATTTCTGTATGAATGTGTAGTATTTAGCCGGAAATCAGTGCTTGGGGACCAGGGTTGCTAAATACCTGCATCGTGGTGAGAGTACAGTATAAGCCTGCCAAAATCTTGTTTCTCAAGCGTCAGTGGAGCAGCATATGAAAAAGATGTTTTGGAATCCTGATATATGGCTTTTCAACTTGAGCACTCTAAGTTACAGAGCAGGGTCATTTGTATTAAAAAAAAAAAAAAAAATTAGCCCAGAAGATAAAAGAAAAGGTCAGACTATAAAGTCCAAGGAAAATATATACTCAGAGTAATTCCTTGTTAAAGATGTTAATTATAAAGTTCATAGAGGTCAACCCTCACACATTAACACCGGTAGCGGTAAATTAGAACATTCTGATTTTAATGACTGTTCCTGGCAATGTTATTTTGGGTTTTGTTAGTTTGGTGGAGTGTGTGTGTGTGTGTGTGTGTGTGTGTGTGTGTTTAGAAATTAAAGGTCAGCAGAATAGCTGGAGGGAAGGAGAATTTATTCAGATCCTTATGAGTACACCCTTGGAAACGTATTATGGGCATTTTCTGTGGCTACAGCATCCTGGAGGAAGAAAGTACCGTGGTCTCCATGGTGGTGGGCAGTGAATTTAAAGAGTGATTTAGGGCCTGCCCAACCTACATGCAACAGCCTCTCCACAAAGCTTAGGCCAGGCACAGATGTTTCTCTTTTCTCTGTCATTCTCTCTCTTCATCCAGCAGGTGAGGGTTTCATAGTGGAATAATTCAAAGTGAAAGAACCCATGGGTAAGGCAACAGTAGCCGTCGAACGTTCCTTAAGCCACTTGATCTCACTAGAGTATCCACATATCCTATCTGCCTTTTTGCAAATTCCATGCATTTGACTAGACTTAAATCTTTCTCTCCATTCTGCTTTTCTCCTGTTCCTACATCCTGATAGGATTATGTAGCATTTCGTCAAGCACTACAGTGGTGATTCAGTTGCTTAGTCATGTCTGACACTTGCGCCCGACCCCCTGAACTGTAGCCCACCAGGCTCCTCTGTCCCTGGGATTCTCCAGGCAAGAATACTGGAGTGGGTTGCCATTACCATAAGTTTTAAAATAGGCTTTTATAGAGTCTGCATCAGAGTCTCAAGTAGGAACATGATTAGTCCAACACTCAGAATCTCATATCCCTATATTTACCATTGCCTAAATGGAGAGTGAAAAAGTTGGCTTAAAGCTCAACATTCAGAAAACGAAGATCATGGCATCTGGTCCCATCAGTTCATGGGAAATAGATGGGGAAACAGTGGAAACAGTGTCAGACTTTATTTTTTGGGGCTCCAAAATCACTGCAGATGGTGACTGCAGCCATGAAGTTAAAAGACGCTTACTACTTGGAAGAAAAGTTATGACCAACCTAGACAGCATATTGAAAAACAGAGACATTACTTTGCCAACAAAGGTCCGTCTAGTCAAGGCTATGGTTTTTCCAGTGGTCATGTATGGATGTAAGAGTTGGACTATAAAGAAAGCTGAGCGCCGAAGAATTGATGCTTTTAAACTGTGGTGTTGGAGAAGACTCTTGAGAGTCCCTTGGACTGCAAGGAGATCCAACCAGTCCATTCTGAAGGAGATCAGCCCTGGGATTTCTTTGGAAGGAATGATGCTAAAGCTGAAACTGCAGTACTTTGGCCACCTCATGTGAAGAGTTGACTCATTGGAAAAGACTCTGATGCTGGGAGGGATTGGGGGAAGTAGGAGAAGGGGACGACAGAGGATGAGATGGCTGGATGGCATCACTGACTCGATCGACATGAGTCTGAGTGAACTCCGGGAGTTGGTGATGGACAGGGAGGCCTGCCGTGCTGCGGTTCATGGGGTCGCAAAGAGTCGGACACGACTGAGTGACTGAACTGAACTGAAGTAGTTGTAAATAGAGTTAAGGATATTGCAGTTCCTTGCCTTCTCCACAAAGTACAAAGTATATATTTTTAAAAAACTAGTATTGATATTTATTGTAACTTTTAAATATGTGTCTTCAATAATATATAGGGCTTCCCTGATGGCTCAGCAGGTAAAGAATCTGCCTGCAATGCAGGAGGTACAGGAGATGCAGGTTCCATCCCTGGGTCAGGAAGATCCCCTGGAGAAGGAATGGCAATCACTCCAGTATTCTTGCCTGAAAATTCCCATGAACAGAGGAGCCTGGTGGACTACAGTCCAATGGGTTGCAGAGAGTTGCAACTGAGCGACTAAGCACATATGAAACACAGCAATATATGGTATAATGTGTTACATATATTAGGTCCTCAACAAATGCCTTTGCCATAAGTAAAATCTCTTTGAATATATGCTTCATTTGACCAGGAAGTCTTATAAGCTCAGGTACTAAGCTAGAAGCTTAGTCAATAGAGGAACATTCAGTACTGGTAAAGACACATTTAGCCCAAATGATGGAAATCAAATGTTATATCTGTTTGCATTACTTAAAGCATTTCCAATTACAGAAAGAAAAAAAAAAAAAACAATGGATAAAACTGTCACATACATTTCAATGCAATAAAATGGTATATACTCTACTTTTATCTGTGTGTACATTCTTTTTTATTTTCTGTGATATATTCTGGACTGGTTCACGTGGTTTGTAGGAATCAAATTCTGTTTGGATCCTTGGACCAGCAATTAATGCCTTGCCATACTCTGGAAAATCACATTCAGTACCAGGGACAGAGCAAAATTGCTCCTTTCTGAACTACAGCTGTTTCCTGAATTATTTTTTTCTCCTGCTAATACATCCAGACACACGTCTGTTTCTTAATTGCAGGAGGAGTTGTTACAAGACATCTTGAATTTTAACAACCTATTTTAAATGAAGGAAATGGACTAAAAGCAGACTAGGGAAAACTTTAAGTATTTTTCCAGGATTCAAAAATTAACAACCCAGAAGTATGTAAAGACAAACATTGATATTATACAGATGAACAAATGGCTGGGTTGGGGAGAGGAGGGATCCGTCATTAACAAATAGAGGATATCATAGGACAGACTTATCAGAGAATAGGAAAATGAGCTGGACAATGTGGTCATAAACACACCAAGACATACTGGAAGAGTTGAAATTTACATTTAGGATGGGAAAAAGCATTTTGAGAATTTGGTCTTATGGATGGAAAAGGAAGTCCCAATGTTTTCTAGGAAAGAAATAACTAATAATACCAGAATTGTGATTAGCTCATCTTTTTTCAAACAAAGAGGGAATTTAAAACAATTACACAGTGTTTTCATAAAGCCTTAGAATTATAAATTATAAAATACTACAGATTAATGTCACCAACATGTGAATTGATGATCAAAAGGGATCATTTTTTAAGATTGTATCTTAGGACTGTGATGGGTCTTTCTTGCTGCACGCAGGCTCTCTCTAGTTGTAGTGAGGGGGGTGGGGGTACTCTCTGTTGTGGTGTGTGGGCTTCTGCAGTGACTTCTCTTGCTGTGGAGCTCAGACAAGAGCTCTGTTGCGGACAGATGAGTATAGCTGCTGCTCATGGGCTCTAGAGCACTCTCTAGTTGTGATACACAGGCTTAGCTGCTCTACAGAATGTGGGATCTTTTCAGACCAGGACGAAACCAGCGTCCCTTGCATTGCAAGGCAGATTCTTGACCACTGGACTGCCAGGGAAGCCTTGAAATGTATAATCTTCATCTGTGCTGTGCATTTCCTATGGAGAAGGTAGCCACTTATTTTTAGACTTCTCATCTCTTTATGAACACCTGTGTTTGTCAAATATTTATTAAATCTCCACTATGTTTTAAAAACTTCAAGAGGCAATGTCCATCAGAGTGGCCAAGACACAGTGCACATCCCATGGGAACTCCCAGCTGCTGAAACATGAAGATGGTTGTCTTGATCAAGAGCAGGGCATGCGCTGCGGAAAGGAGTTGAGCAAATACTGGTTTTCTTGGTTAGTATGTATTACGTACAAAGTGCATATTTAATCTATTTTCACCGTGTTCTGTCATCTCCATTTGCACACGTGAGTAACCTTCTAATGTTTGCATAAATATCCTGCTTCCCCCTAAAATATAATTTTTTGTTCTTAGAGCCCTGCTTTCTGGTAAAAGTATATATATATATTTATAGCTATCTATTTCACATTTAATGTATGTTTATTTTGGTTATGATGTTAATAAACGGCAGTGGATTATTAGAAAAAAATATCAGTTGAGGCAGCAGCTCACTTTATAAAAATATGAAAAAAAATGTATGTTTTAGTTCTTCCTCGTGATTTCTTCTAAGTATCTTATACTTTTTATGAAGCCCCAAAACCTTATATTCAAAGAAATACTGTGATTCTATAAAGGTTTATATTATCACTTTTGATAGTAGTCTTAGTAACAAATAACTGAAAATACTACCTGACCATTATGTGTAAGATATAGTACTAAGTACTTTCCTTGGTTTATCTCACTCAGTTTGTATTTAATCATCACACTTAGTGGAGATAGATAGATATATATATATATATTTTTCTTCTATATGTCATAGATCTGAAAACTGAGACTTGAGAAACATGTCATTTGTCCAAAGTCAAGCAGTTGTTATGTATGTGTATGTTTTTGTACTTTAACAGATACTTTTGTTGTATTTACTATTTGCCAAGAATGGTTTTAAACAAGTTATGAGAATGAAGTTATTTTGTTAGTATTTTTATTATATCCATTTTATAGATGTGGAAATGGAAGTTTCATGAGGCAAACTCCCTGTACCCAAGACCACACCTTACAAAGGGATGAAATCAAGATTCGAATCCAGACAGTCTGACTTCCAGGTTCACTGTTTCAAATAACATCCTAAGGCTTTTGGAAACGGGACTTTATTCCTTCAAACTGTACTTCTCAACTATTTACTGCTTACACCCATCCTGAATATCCCTTTTAGTGAAGGGGACTTTGAACCCTCACTTTATTTTGTAAAATGATTTTTCTTTATTAAATCCACTTCTCATTTCTTTAGAGACTTAGAAAGCCACTTCTTTACTTCCAGAAGCACTTGCGATCTCGATTCAGTGGTTCTGAAATCTAAAGGGCGATCAGGGCAGGGGCATCCTTGTCTGCCATCAAAATCCAAGCCCTCTCACTGCTCTTCCCCTGCCACACACACAGCTACACATCTTACCGTGTACTTTTGTTTACAATAATCTGTGCCTCCTGCTTTCTGAAATATCCCTTGACTCTTACTTCTGTGCCAGTTATAACCTCAACTCCATTATAAATGTCTCCTTTATGTCAGAAACCTTCTCACAGAATGTTCCCTCACCTTCTTTTGTTTCTGAAACCAACTCTCCCCTGACAACACTTCTTCTTTGAAGCTGGTTTATTAGTTCTCACCTTGTGGTCTCTGAGGTGATGTCACCAGTCTCTAACTTATTTTTGCTTCTATTACAAATCTTTCTCTTGCTCTCTTATAAAAAGCTCTCCTTTGTGTCTCACAATCTCCAACTGTACATTCTACTGATTAATGAATACTTTTAGTGTCTTATATAAGTGACCTGTCCCTCCCCAAAATGCTCAAATGTTTTTAAAAAGATACTTGTGTCCCTAGTTATGAATGTATCTAGTCTCACAGTATCTGCATAGACCCTTTGACCAGAATCCTGGTCTCTAAGCCCCTCTTACTACTCATTAATATCATACACTGACCATTGTTTCACAGCACACACCATATAGGACCTGGATTCTTATCTTCCCCTGAACTCTATGTCTCTCCTTCAGTATGGAGCTGGATCAGCAATATAACCGTACTGCTCTCAACATTTCTCAACCTCTTTGAATCATACAACTTTCAAAATCACTTCGTTAAGTAACTCATGTTAGAGCCATTTTCCAACAATACCAATATTTTTGATCTCTAATTATATATGAGATTCAATAAACAAACCTTTTAATGTGATATAATAGACAGTGTACTAAGCAGCTAACATCTATTAACTCTTAATCTTCATCATTAACTATTAATACTTCCATTTTTAATGAAGAAAGGAAGCCAAGATTGTTTACATTACTTGTGCAAGTTTATGCCTCTATATATAGGATAGAAGGCTTTCCCAGCAACTCAGTGATAAAGAATCTGCCTACTATACAGGAGACGCAAGAGATGCAGGTTTGGTCCCTGGGTCGGGAAGATCCCCTAAAGGAGTGCATGGCAATCCACTCCAGTATTCTTGTCTGGAGAATTGCATGGACCAAGGAATGTGGTGAGCTACAGTCCATAGAGTCACAAAGAATCAGACATGACTGAAATGACTAAGCACACACACACATATAAAATGGACGCTGGTATTTAAACCCTCGAAAATGTGGCTGTAGGGCTCATGTTCTCGACGATATGATTATTGGGCAAGCTTTGTGGTCGAATGAGGAATTCCCGTATGCAGAGAAGTCAGTTGTGTTATATATACAAACAACTTAATTGCCACTGAATGTAGTTATAGCTATAACATACAACCTAAAATACAGAAGGTAAATATTAGTCACCTTTTTTCACATTATTCAGAGCAGCTTCATATAAGGATTATTCTGAAAAAAAAAAGAAGGTAGCAGCAACTGTTTAGACACTGAAGAATATATTTTAAGTGTTTGAAGATTTTAGATGTGCATAATTTAAATTTTCAAGTCTAAGTGCAAAGATTATACATACTACATCGTATCTATGCCAATTGAAAATTCTCATCCAAGCTCCATTTGTTGAGAACCTGAAACTCTGAGAATGTTTCCTTTGACAAAATCCCAACAGCTCTTAAATCATGTATCTTTAAGAAAAGTGAAAGAGAAGGGACACATTGGAGGCATGAAGGGGAAATACCATTTTGAGAGACAGAATCCCCAGGGAAATTGGACTGTTCACCTAAAATGAATTTATTGGCCCCTTGCGATGCCCACCTCGCTAAGTCCATGTAGTGTTTACTCTGTTCTTTTATTCCTTGTCCCCGGGAGGAAATTTCGTATTGTGCTTGCCTTTTCAATGATTTCAAAACTTCTATTCACTACCTACTCTTTAACTGCTCTACCTGCTTCCACCTGATCTGCCATCTTGAAGCACCACTTTATCCTGACACGTTTTTTTTTTCTCCCACAAAGTCTCTCACATAGCCCAGAGCACCTAAAAACAGTTACTTTGCCTGGCATTTAAAGCCCTGAAAATCATAAGATTCGCAACACTGTCCAAATGTTTCACTAGTACAGAATATGAATTTGCCATCAAAATAAGACATTCATTTTCTATCTTTGTTTACATTGTTAATCAAATTATCAAAGCAGAAAGGCTTTTTTTTTTTTTTTGCGTATATTCTCTTCTACAGAGCTATGAAATTTCATAATCATCTGAACTCTTGACAGGTTACAACTGGATGTCTTCAGCTTGCTGCTGTTCAGTTACTCTGTTGTGTCTGATTCTTTGTGACTCCATGGACTGCAGCAACGCCAGTCTTCCCTGTCCTTCACTATCTCCCAGAGCCTGCTCAAACTCACGTCCAGTGAGTCGGTGATGAAATCCAACCATCTCGTCCTCTGTCGTTTCCTTCTCCTCCTGCCCTCAATCTTTCCCAGCATCAGGGTCTTTTCCAATGATTTGGCTCTTCACATCAGGTGGCCAAATATTGGAACTTCAGCATCAGTCCTTCCAATGAATATTCAGGGTTGATTTCCTTTAGAATTGACTGGTTGGATTTCCTTGCAGTCCAAGGGACTCTCAAAAGTATTCTTCAATACCACAGTTCCAAAGTATGAATTCATTGGCACTCAGCCATCTTTATGGTCCAACTGTCACATCCATACGTGACTACTGGAAAAATCATAGCTTTGATTTGATGGACCTTTGTCAGCAAAGTGATATCTCTGCTTTATAACATGTTGCCTAGGTTTGCCATAGCTTTTCTTTCAAGGAGCAAGTGTCTTTTAATTTCATGGCTGCAGTCACTATCTGCAAGGATTTTGGAGCCCCAGAAAATAAAGTCTGTCACTGTTTCCATTGTTTCCCCATCTATTTGCCATGAAGTAATGGGACTGGATGCCATGATCTTCGTTTTTCGAATGTTGAGTTTTAAGCCAGCTTTTTCGCTCTCCTCTTTCACGTTCATCAAGAGGCTCTTTAGTTCCTCTTCGCTTTCTGCCATAAGGGTGGTGTCATCTGCATATCTAAGGTTATTGATATTTCTCCCAGCAATCTTGATTCCAGCTTGTGCTTCATCCAACCTAGGGTTTCACCTGATGTATTCTGCATTTACATTAAACAGAGTGACAACAACAGCCTTGACATACTTCTTTCCCAGTTTGGAACAAGTCTGTTGTTCCATGTCTGGTTCTAACTGTTGCTTCTTAGCCTGCTCACAGGTTTCACAGGAGGTAAATAAGATGATCTGGTATTCTCATCTCTTTAAGAATTTCCAGTTTGTTGTGATCCATACAGTCAAAGACTTTAATGTAGTCAATGAAGCAGAAGTAGATGTTTATTTTCTGGAATTCTCTTGTTTTTTTCTATGATCCAACAGATGTTGGCAATTTGATCTACGGTTCCTCCGCCTCTTCTAAATCCAGCTTGAACATCTGAAAGTTCTTGGTTCATGTACTGTTGAAGCTTAACTTGGAGAATTTAGAGCATTCAAAATCAGCTTAGAACTATATATTCTGAATAATAAATCTGTCTATATAGCTGTTTTGTTTGTATACCCACTTCCATGATCCTTGTCAGTGTCATGCAAGATTGGTTACTTTGATGTCTTCCTTTGGTGAATGAGGAAATGTGTCACAACACTCACCCAGTTATCCTGAAGATTAGAACAACCAGAGTCTAAAAGGCATCCAAGAGTATCTGATATATAATGATTACTGTGGGAGGTATTGCTATTTTCATGCTTAATGTTGTGGTTGTCCTATGTCCAATCTGTAGTCCTTGGCCATAACCAACAACACATGCAAACATCTTTTGTCCCTCAATCTTTCCTATTTGAACAGTATCTCCTGCACTCAGGTGTTCTGGCCAAACTTAGATATTATCTTGAGTTTTCATTTTTCCCTCACTTCAAAAATTTAAGTCACCAACTCCTGTCTATCACAACTTAGAAAAATGTCTCAAGTCCATTTGCTTCTCTTGTTTCCAACTTGTTCCACCGCCTCACTGCCATCCTCCCCTCTCACATGGACCACTGCCCTGGCTCACTAACAGACTTCTGTTTCTACTCTTTTCCACTTCTTCTCATGAAACAGCCAAAGTGATCATTTAAAGTATGTTTCACTTTAGAAAATTCATCTGTTGTTTTTTGTTGTTTTTAGGATAAAACCTGTACATGTTACTATGGCCTGGAGAAAGTTCACTGTTTGCTTCTATGTATCTTCAGCTTTGTTGCATTGCCATTGTCCCTGGATCCCACTGGATATTAGACTCATTAACCGCCCCTCTCTCCCTCTCATGTGCAAGGTCTCTCCTACATCTGAGACATTGCATATCATGTTTCCTTTGTTTGGAAAGTGATTTTATACACTCGTTAATATATCTGCCCAATTTTCATTAAGTTCATAATTACATGAGCTCACAATCATATCCAAACGTCACATAAAATGCCACCTCAGAGAGGATTTGTCTGGTCATTCTATATAAAGTGGCCTCTATCCATTGTGCTTTCTCATCCCCTTAGTTTGAGTTTTCATAGCACGTAGCTTAACAGTAATGATCTTGTTGATTTACAGTATACCTTTTAACATACACCTTCCTCTCTGGAATATAAGTTCCATTAGGGCAGGAGTCCTATCTGTCTTGCTCATGACTACATCCCTACCATCTTGTCCTCAATGAATATTTATTGAGTGAATGAAAGACTCATGTGCATTTTTAAGAAAGCATTCTTTATGCCATCCAACTGATGAAATAGTTTCTTATAATGTGTGATGCATTAAAATCTCCCCCACTTTTAACTTATAATTTACTTTCTTATTCCTCCTCTAGATCTAAATCCCCTGATAGCATAGGCTCTTCATATTTCCCACTGAAATATGAGAAACACATGGTCTCATATATCATGGTGTTTAGTAAGTGATTAATCAGCAAGTGAATGGCCTGTGCTTGGAATATGGTGTATGTCATCATCCAACTGCTCATTTAATCAACACCTATTAAACACAGTCTACGTTAAATAAACAGAGAAACAGGAATGTTTAATAAGACAGACATGCTTTCTGCTTGTGCCAGGAAGCTTGTAGTCTACGGCAGGGTTTCTCAGCTCTTGCCATTTGGAGCTGGGTCATTCTTCAGTGTGGGGTGCAGTCGCACATGTTGTAGGTTGTTTGGCAGCTTATCTGGCCTCTGTCTACTATTTGTCTGTAGTACGCCTCCTCACTCCCAGTTTTCACAGCCAAAAGCATCTTTGGGCTTTGCCAGACGTCCCCTGGAGTGTCAAATCACCTCTGGTGTACAACCATTGGTCTAGTAAAAGAAACCTATGTTGCTATGTAAGCAGATACGTGTGTAACCACAAATTGTGACCAATGCTATGGAAATAAGAGTAAAGACTGAAATCTTAGAATATAACTAGGGAGACTGACTTGAAACCGGTGGGTGGAGGTGGTCAATGAATTCAGTGTTACTGGTGATATCCTGCGGCAAGAGTAGGATGACAGGTAAAAAGTTGGAAGAAGAAGGTTTTGGGCAGAAGGACCAGCATGTGTGGAGGTCCTGAAGCATCACACAGCTTGGATCGCACGGGAGAACTGGCTCGTGCTGACTGAGGTGTGAGGTAGCATGAGAGGGAGCCAGGAAGTTGCAGGCAAGGCCGTGCAGGGGACTGAGAATCATTAGGAATTCAGGATTCTATCATAAGATAGGTATCACTGGGTTTCCCCAGTGGCTCAGCGGTTAAAGAATCTGCCTGAAATGCAGGAGATGTGAGAGGAGCTACAGGTTTGATCCCTGGGTCAGGAAGATCTGCTGGAGAAGGAAATGGTTATCCACTCCAGTATCTTGCCTGGGAAATCCCATGAACAGAGGAGCCTGGTAGGCTATAACCCATGGGGTCGCAAAGAGGTGGACATGACTTAGCAACTAAACAGAATCATAAGATTAAGAGGAAGAAGGGAAAGTTTTAAGCAGCAAGGGTGAAGTAGGGGCATCCAAAATAGAATTGGATTTCTAGAAATGAAATTCTGTGATTGCATAATGGGGAAGGAGGCTATGAGAGGAATTAGGGTGAGACATAATAGTGACTTGATCTGGAGGAGTCATGTTGGACACTGAAACGTGGACGGTGGATAAAATCACCTTGGCTTGTGTGGATGCAAAGTGGCGAGTGTTTACTTCCCTGGGGAAAGTACCCTGTAGTGGAAGGCGTGCTGTGTTGGGAACACCAAGGTGAGGTTTCCTTAGGAAGCTCTGGTTCGTGTTCAGCAACATTCACGCTTCTTTAACACTCAGTCCAGCTCCTGAGTCAACCCACAGGTTCCTGTCTTGCAAAGCTCACAGATGGTCCCCTGTCTTTCTCCCGTCTGGAGAGCCCACTCCTTCTTCTCCTGGAGGTGTGAGCATGTGTGTATGCGCTCTGTGTGGAATGGGGAGTGGGGAGAGAGGAGGTCAAGCAGAATGAGTCCTGGAGTCTAGAGACCTGAAGTACGGGGGATCACGGGGAAAATGGTGGGTTGTTTCCTCTGGCCGTCCACCTGCCTTGCGTGGTATGTTAATTAGCAGTACAGGTGCAAGCTGACAGCTTTGGGAGGAAGCGGTAATGCAGTGGGAGGTGAGGGAAGACAGTCTTGCGGGGGAAGTCGTTCCTGACTTATAAATACACCTGCTTATTACGTGCCACCCACTTGTGATTTCATAGTTAAGGGTCTGCTCGTTGTCCTCATCCAGACGCCTTGCTTTCACAGAGTTCTAACACAGCAAAAGAAATTCACTCCAGCTTCCGATGCAGCATGCCAACCAAGTCCTGTTTTCAAACATTAAAAAACAGAACTGATTGGATTCTCATTTACAAGGAAATAAAGACAAGTTACTGAATTAGCTCTGCTAAAGATAATTTATAATGTTTTTGTTTGTTTTGAAGCACAGAATGTAGTGTCTTTATTGGAATGGACACCAGCTATCAGTTGCTTCAGCCCCCTTGTTACAAGCTGGGAGCAGTAAAGTTCACTATTGAGAGTTTTTCTCTTTTTTCATTTCTTTTCTTCTCTCTCTCCCTCTCTTTTTTTTTTTTTTTAGAAAATGCCTTTATTGATGTGTACATCCATCCAACAGTCATTTCTGGTACAGTTGTTTAGCCTTGAGAACTGGACCAGGAAAGGAGCAGGCAGAAAAAAAGAGTATGTCTTGGAGTAGGTGAAAATTTGGAGGGATACAAATTCAATCATCCCAACCACAATAAAAAACAACAACAACAACAAAAACAAACAAAAAACACAACCAAAGCCAAAGGCAGAGATGTGTAAAGTATTGTGGGTGTCAAAGAGGAAAGTGACGAGCATCCACAAAGGGGAAAAAAAGATTCAAAAGAGGAAAAAAAGGGAAGGTGGGAGGAATCCGATTCTCTTTCTATGTTATTGAACCCTAAGTAACAATAGTGAGGACCAATTTGAATTTTCCATCTGCTTTGATGAAGAAACTTAACTTCTAATTTCAGAGAAGTTGTGGGGTTGGAAGTGAGTAGGACAGAATTCAGGTCTCCCTCCTTCACTTTCCCCCAGAAAAACAGGTCAGACTTAAAAAATTTTTTCCTTCAATATAAGCCAGTCAACCCTTAAAAATTCCATGGATAGAGGAGCCTAGTGGCTATAGTCTATGGGATCACAAAGAGTTGGGCACGACTGAGCAACTAAACCGCCAGCACCACCCCTAGAAAGAAAAGGGAAGCCACTCTAACTGTTACCAATTATTTGAACTTAGTTTATATCCAGGATCTTTCTGATATTCCATCAAGGGCTATTTTGAGAGAAAAAAAAAAAGATTTTTTTTTAAAAATTAAGAATGTTATATCCAAGAAATCTAGTGAGGCTTAGGGAGGAATATTTTAAAGTTTGAACATTAGGCAAGTACTCAAAAATGAGAAAGTAGCCCATAGCTGGGATGGCTATCCACAAAGAAATGAGCATAGAGGTGGCCTCAGAATCTCTGGAAAGTCCATGATTTGAGCTTAGCATCTTTCTTGGCTCCACATCCTTGTCAACTGGTGGCTCCTCTCACATGAAGCTAGGATGTTTGCAACTCAGAAGTCTTCTTCTTTTTCCTGTTAGATATTTAGACTTCACATATGAACAGCTCATTCAATTAACATCAGTCTCCCTTCGACTCCAACAACCAAGAGGGAAAATGATATCCAGTCCATGAGCTTTACTCTTATAGCAGCCATGGTCTATCTTGTAAAGAGGTCTCCGTATAATACCCTTAAAGATGACAGTGGATTAAAGGGAAACCTTGGACTTCGTCTGGGTGAGAGCTCCCACATTTGAACTTAGGCTGAACTGAGAATGCCAGAGAACCTGAGGCAGTGGGGAAGGTTAAGGTTATTGCAACTATTAACATCAATCAAGTTCTTATTATGTGCAAGGTACTGTGTTCCTCATTACATGCACTATCTTATTTAATAGCATTAAATTCCCTTTTTATCCTAATCATATACTTAAGACAACTGAGACATAATGAGAATAAATTTTCTCAAGGTCATATGCCTAGTTGGTAGTAGCAATTCAAATTGACTGTCCAACATCAATATTTTTTTTTCATTGTCTTTGCTGTAACTTATCTTTCCAGGATCATTATATGTTTTTTATAAAATGAGAAAACTGAATGTCCTTGTGTCTTATTTCTTAGTCTTTGTTATAAGGACTTCTCTTTTCCTAGTACAGCCTTTTCCCAAAGTGTTTTCCTTAGAAGAGTCATTCAAAGGGATTTTAATAACCATTCTGTTTGAGGCTGGAGTAGGTAAAAAGATATCTGTGATCAAAAAAGTTTAAAACATGGTAGCGTAAGGGATCACATTTTGTAGCTAAACATTTAAAATTCTAAAGAGAATTGAACATCTACAGATGAGGTAGAGGCTGAGAATGTAAAATGTAGCATTAGCAAACATATTTGAGTCCAAAATACAGAATCATTTTTAAAAATCATTTTGTGAACTTATTTACTTGCTGTGGAATACATCTGGGGACAGACTGGGAGAAAGGATCAAGTCCGCATTTACTAGCCCAGCCTATAACCACTTTTCCTTCAAACTCCAGCCCCAGCTGACCTCTCTTGCCCTGTTCTTCACTTTGTACACAGATGCACACACCAGCATAGCTCTCCTTCCCAGCTCTCCCCAACATAGGTCACTTAGGACCTCTGAGTTCCTTGAAGACACTGGTCTGTCTATCACGCTCAAATGTTTTCACAGAATGCAGCCTCTTCCTAGATTGCCTTTTCAACCTTCCCTTCCCACCTCGGTACAAGTGTGTATTCAGCTGTCTGTGTCTCTACTCAAATGCTAGCTCCTCTTGAACCCACTCCCGAGAAAAGTTTGCCACCTACCTCAGCTCTTTCCTTTCCCCAGCGTGCATTTCCTTACATCTTGGTGTAACATGCCAGCAAAAACCTTAAGTTTGCTGAGAATTAAGGGCTTGGATTAACATCTGAGCTCCTGGGGGCTCTTAGTCCAGATCCCACATACCTTCTGGAAAGCCATTTCTACATATAAATGCACTGGCATGTTACCAATGCTAAGGATGCAAGTGAAGTCTAATTAAATTCTCATTTTCTCATTGCCATCAAACACAGGACACTTTTTGTAACCCTATAACCCACCTAATATGATCATAGCTGACCTGTTCCCCAAATTTAATCTTGTCCATATAACCTTGTCCCAAGCCTAATGCTAAACTAGACATTATATCACTAAACCAATCCCAGCCTCATAACCCATTGGCCCATTAATATACTTCTAATCATTCCTTTATAAAACATAACTCACCCAAACAACCCTATAACCTTTCTAATGGATTCAGAACCAGCCAATTACCAAATTTGATCTCATCTGCATAGTTCCCATCACCTCTTAATGAGCTCTAACTGGCCCTGCAAGTTTCAGCATTAACAAAAGCTATTCCATTCAATTTGTGGCCTTTTATTTGATTTTTTTAAAAAAAAAAACATCAAATACGGTACCATTTTTTAAGTCCATTTTTTTCCCATCTCATTCAGTTCTCTTTTTTCCTGCTTGAGAAAATTAGAATATTCCCTGCCATTATAGTTCATTATCTTTCCCAAAAGAGTTTGAGAGAAGTTATATAAAATATATATATATATTTTCATGTTCTGCCACTGCATTTACATTCTCCATTGGATTTAATGAAGGCATTTCACGTATGGCTGAGGGCAAGCCCTGAATTATTTATTTTAGCGGATGCTTATAAGAAACGCACTTTAGGGTTGCGCATGGACCCAAGGGCCTTTCCATATGGGATTGGATGAACTGAACTCAGAGTATTCCATGAGAAATGTTTCTTCCACTTAGTTACCATAACAAACCACATAGAGCTAAGAAAAAGAAGAAGAAAAAGCAGATGGCGAGTTAGTACCGTTGCTGAAAATTCCGCTTTCCTAGAATTTGAATTAAAACTACGGACTCCTGCTTATGAGGATGGGGGCTGCCATGGGCTCTTTTTGTTCATTTATTCATGTGGCAAACATTTATTGAGTGCCAGCCTTCTGTTAATGGGGCTGGGCGGACTCAGGGCAGAGAATTCTCACTCAGCTAAATTTGTAGCACATCTTTATGACTTGACTGTGTTATTTATCGTCTCTGGATTTTGTGGGGGTTTAGGTGCATAGATGTAAATATTTGATCATTTGATTACACACATACTGTTATATAGTAAATTAACATATAAAAAATTCAGCCATGCAGCAAACATTTATCACTTTGCTCAGCACCCTGAAAAGAAGGTTATCAACCTCATCCACTTTCACTTGAGGGAAGTCATGCTGAGAGAGCTCAGTAAACTTGCTCAAGACCTCACAAGGGAGTGAAAGTCACTCAGTTGTGTCTGACTCTTTGCAGCCCCATGGCCTATACAGTCCACAGAATTCTCCAGGCCAGACTACTGGAATGGATAGACTTTCCCTTCTCCAGGGGATTTTCCCAACTCAGGGACTGAACCCAGCTCTCCCACATTGCAGTTCTTTACCAGCTGAGCCACAAGTGGCTGTGGCAGAATTTGAATCCAGGTCTCTCTGACTTAAAAGCCCAAATTCCTTCTCTCATATCATACTACCTGTCGAGCAGTGATCTCAGAGACATTCATCTATCTATTCCAAATCCCTGATGTCATCACTGAGGAAACTCAATCCAGAGAAGAGTAGTCATTTGCTCCAGGCTTTACAGCTACAACTGTACACAATCTAGAGAAATGTGGTTTCTTTGGAGAAGAAGATGGTTGCTCTATATACACAGCATCCTGGCAACCAGAGGGTTCTGTCCACGAGCACAAGAAGAAGGCCGAATACCCATCACCCAGCCCAGCACATGGCCCTTCTGGCACTGGTTCACCGAGGCATAGGCCTCCCGAGGGAACAGCACATTGTTCATCATGCTGGCCCAGCCTCCTTATGCTTAGATGTGAAGAACCACACATCAAAATTAGCATTTGTGCAAATGATCACACAATTCCTTCAGGCCTGCTGTGCCCCCTTAATAGGCCTATCTTTCAACTGTGAAGTGACGGTCAGTGTTCTTCCATAATCTCATTTTTGTTATGTTGGCAATACAGAAACCTTCTTTTTTTTCCTTCCACTTGAAGCCATGGCTATCAGCATGAGATGGTTATTGAATCAGTAGAGGGGAAAAAAAGGATATTTTAAATTATTACCTATTCTTAGAATAGGAACATCTTTGATATATTCCAGAGTAAGAATAAAAAGGGCTTCCCTAGCGGCTCAGTGGTAAAGAATCTGCCTGCAATTCAGGAGACCACCTGCAATGCAGAAGACACAGGTTCAGTACCTAGGTCTGGAATGTGCCTTGGAGAAGGAAATGGCAACCCACTCCAGTATTCTTGCCTGGGACAGAGGAGCCTGGTGGGCTACAGTCCATGTGGTCACAAGGTCGGACACGACTTAGCAAAACCACGACCACCAAGAATTAAAAAGTCCATATTTAAGACTGCCTTCTTGAGTAGAGTCTCAGGGAGTTACTGACTGACTTAAATAATTCCACCTTTCATTGTTCAGGGGCCTATGTGTGCATGCTTAGCTGCTTCAGTTGTGTCTGACTCTTTGTGACCTTCTGGACTGTTGCCTGCAAGGCTCCTCTGTTCATGGGGATTCTCCAGGTGATAATACTGGAATGGGTTGCCATGCCCTCTTCTAGGGAATCTTTCCCTCTGGAATTGAACCTGTGTCTCCTGCAGCTTCTGCATTGCAGGCAGATACCTTACCGCTGAAGCACTGGGGAATAGATGTTGAACATTTCAGTTTGAGAAGATTTTCGAAATCAGGCAACTTAGAGTTAATGTACAGTGTGGTGTTAGTTTTTGTTGTACAGCATAGTGAGTGACTTATACACATACATATATCTACTCTTTTGTAGATTCTAGTCCCATATAGGTCATTCAGTTCAGCTCAGCCACTCAGTCATGTCCAACTCTTTGTGACCCCATGGACTGCAGTTCACCAGGCTTCCCTGTCCATCACCAACTCCCAGAACTTGCTCAAACTCATGTCCATCGAATCGGTAATGCCATCAAACCATCTCATCCTCTGTCATCCCCTTTTCTCCTATCTTCAATCTTTCCCAGCAACAGTGTCTTTTCCAAGGAGTCAGTTCTTCGCATCAGATGGCCAAACAATTGGAGTTTCAGCTTCAGTATCAGTCCTTCCAATGAATATTCAGGACTGATTTCCTTTAGGATTGACTGGTTTGATCTCCTTGCAGTCCAAGGGACTCTCAAGAGTCTTCTCTGACAGCACAGTTCAAAAGCATCAATTCTTCAGAGCTCAGCTTTCTTTATGGTCCAACTCTCACATCCATACGTGACTACTGGAAAAACCATAGTTTTGACTAGATGGACCTTTGTCAGCAAAGTAATGTCTCTGCTTTTTAATATGCTATCTAGGTTGGTTATAGCTTTTCTTCCAAGGAGTAAACGACTTTTAATTTCATGGCTGCAGTCACCATCTGCAGTGATTTTGAAGCCCAAGAAAATAAAGTTTGACACTGTTTCCACTGTTTCCCCATCTATTTGCCATGAAGTGATGAGACTGGATGCCATGATCTTAGTTTTTTGAAAGTTGAGTTTTGAGCCAGCTTTTTCACTCTCTTTCTTTCACTTTCATCAAGAGGTCATTACAGAATATTAAGTAGATTTCTCTGTGCTATACACAGTAGGTTCTAATTAGTTGTCTAGTTTATACATAGTAGTATGTATATGTCAATCCCACTTACCCAATTAAGATTCTGCCTCCTTGAATCAATATTGGAAACCTCTGTCTTCCATTAGCTGGTTCCTCTTCTGTGCCTGTAGAAATAAATGCGATCACTCTTCCAATAAAAAATACTTAAACTATTTGAAGATATAACCATGACCTCATTTTCAATGTATATTAGGCAACTTTAATAATTTTTCCTCTTTATTAAATGCTCAGTACACTCATACAGTATCAAGCAAGTTACCAGAGTATTTTGTGCATGAGAATGAATTGTGTACGTGGATAATCTGGAAGAAACCCCCCTTCTGTAACTACATGCCATCAGGCAATGTTCTAGTTGGCTTGGAGCAGTCTGTAATTGATAGCATTAGAGAAAGTATCCGTGTAACTTCCTCTATTTAAGGACATGTTTTGGAAGTTGTTTCAAACTTACAGATATTTGCGACAATAGTAGGAAGATAATGTTTTTAATTCCCTGCAGTGCGTGAGAGTCAGTTGTGAACACAGCATCTGATCGCCCTGAGAACACGGGTGAATAAGTCCTACGAACACAAGCTTCCTCCAGCATCACTGCAATGCAGCCTCCAGAATGAAGACATTAATACTGATACACTACTAGCACCTAAATTCATAAACCCTTTCCAAGTACTCTAATTTCACAAACTCTTTCCAAGTACATCTAATTTCCATAAATGTTCTTTGTAGCAGAAAGGTCCATTCCAGAATCACATGTCACATTTAATTGTCATATATTTTTTGTATCCTTCGATCAAGACCAGTTCCTCAGCTGACCTTGTCTTTAACGATTTGGAGACTTTGTAATAACACAGGCCAATTAGTTTGTGGTCTGTCACTCAATATGATTGCTTGCTATTTCTTCATAATCAGGTTTAGATTATAGATTTTCAACAAAAACATAAAATTGGAGACTGTATTTTTCTCACTGTATCCTAACAAGTGGTACACAGTTTCAGTTTGTCCGACTGGTGACATAAACTTTGATCACCTGATTAAGATTGTGACCACAGGTTTCTTCACTGTGCAGAGCCTTCTGTAATTAATAAGTATTATATGAGACTTATATAATACTTATTCGGTTAATACTTAATTGGTTTTTCCAGTAGTCATGTATAGAGTATTATAATAATATATAATTATTACATTAATAATTATAAGTATTATTTTGAGACTAACAAATTTCTGTTCCATATCTAACTCTCACCCACTAGTTTCAACACCATTAATGTTGGTTAGAGAAATTAATTCCTATGCCTACCAAATGGCAATTTTCTGTCACCATTGTTTCTTCTCCATTTATTAAGTGGCATTCTAGTACAAGAAAAGGTGTTTTATTCATCCCATTTATTTATCTTACTAGATAAATAAATCTAGATAGATAGACTCATGGGTTCTTATCTTATTCAATGGGTTATAATCCATCGCAACCTCTAACTGAGCTGGCAGCTTAGGTTGTTGCAGTGAGAGGTCTTTCCCCCCGGTTTCTGTGTCCCTTTTCAATCCCAGTTGTACTTTATATTTCCATTCTTTGTAGTACACCAAACTGTATCAGGCTTATCTCAAACTTTAACACTTAACAACCCCGTGAAATCAGCCATATTTCTAAGGATTCCTGGTTTCTTTCAGTACAGAATAGTTTATAGACAAAGATTTGGGTGCCAGATGTGTTCATTGTTGTGGGATGTCACTGTTTCCAGGCCCTCTCAGTGGACAGAACTTGGATGTGTATGTAAATAACCAACATAGGTTATGTATGTACATAACTGACAAAGAATATACATGTATATAACAACAGACAGAGGATATGTAGGCATGTAACTGACATAGGGTGTGTATATGTACAACAGACATTGGGTATGTGTGTGTGTGTATAGAAGACATAGATACATATGTATGTAACCACTTACATACACATACATACTCCCACTAGCCAACTTCCTCACCCATTCAGGCTCCAGGACACCTCTTAAGCATTGAGCTCCTTCTCTGAGTGATGCAAACTTTGACACATCTCACCTCATGGCTTTTGCATTAAGTGACTTATGAGGGAGTAGATGAAGGGAAACAGAAGGAAGGAAAAGAAGGGAAGGAGGGAAGCTGGAAAGAAGAAAGTATTTTATTCAAGTTTAAAAAGTAAAGTGTTAGTCACTCAGTCATGTCCAACTCTTTGCAACTCCAGGGACTGTAACCCTCCAGGCTCCTCTGTCCACAGAGATTCTCCAGGCATGAATACTGGAGTGGATTGCTATGTCCTCCTCCAGGGGATATTCCCGACGCAGGAATCAAACAGGGGTCTCCTGCATTGCAGGCAGATTCTTTACCAGCTGAGCTACCAGGGAAACCCTTATTCAAGCTTAATTTTACTAAAATTTCTTCAAGAAACAGACAGCTTGAATAGTTTTTGACAGAAAAAAAGTAGAGATGAACCACTCAATAGTCTCATGCTGAACACAGGGGCTTTAAATTAACCATTATTACAGTTTATAATAAACTTTTGGCTGCCATTGTGCTTGTTTCATGAAGTGTGACCTAATTTCAAAGGGATCTTTCCCCCTATAATACCCTGGTGTCCTCCAGATAACTGCCACGATACGTTAAAAAAAAAAATAAAAGCAAAATCTGACATCTCTGCAAAATCTGACATCTCTGTGAACTTTGCTCTTTCTAAACTTAGTCTTGGAAATACTTGTTTGCCAGTGCCGCTCTTAAAATGTGGCTTCATAAACTGCACCCGTATGTGTGTGTTTCTCTATGAATAATGCAATGCTATTATAACTATTTCGACACTACTGTGAATCCTGTCCTTCCTAACAACATGACTGAGTATTGTATTAACAGCTTTATGTGTGTAACAGAATGTTAGAATGGAAGTTTTGACTGAGGCATATTCTAAAATGAGCTTCTAGACCATGAAGCAAACATTGCAAAACAGTGGATAATAATCTGACACCTTTTCAAGCCCTGTTCCTCATTGAGGGTACAAGACGGTCATCAATTGGGGAGTGAAGACAGAGTTCTGGAAACCAGTACTGTGTACGCATTGAGGGTGCACTCGGGGAGGGTGCCCCTGTTCACATCACACCAAGACATGGCCCTTTAGGAAAACCATTTGAAGAGCTTGTTGAATATTCTTCTGGCATTCTAATGTCTGAGTCATAGCTGAGAAACATGAAAGCCAAGAGCCTAGATAGAGTGATTACAGACAATTGTGGTTTTGGAAGTAATGATCCTTCCTGTCTGGTAGAGCAGAGTATATACGGTCTTTACCTTAAACCAGATATAGGCCATGCAATAAAGAACACTGTTTGGAGTTGTCTAGAACTGTCTAAGAGGTTTTCATGGATGGGTATGAGGACCCCAGTGTAGCTGAAGACTGTGGGCTCAGTTTGAGCAGCAAGAGGTAGGTTGACAGAGAGATGCATCACAAAAATTCAGGTGAGAAATACTGCAAATCAGGGGTAGCAGAGCCAGAAGGACCCATGATGGACGCAGATAACATGAAACGTCTTTCCGGCACAAAGAACCCGGAAGCTGTGTCTCCAGCCAGTGTCAGTCAAAGAGAAACTTTTCTGCTTGCTCCCTTTCCTCCGCTCCAAACTTTGCTCTGATCCCAGATCCCAGGGCTTCGGAAGGAATGTAGCAGATGCTGCCCACCTACCCTTCTGCTTCTACAGGGTGTGAGACAGAAGCATGTCAGAAGGAGGGGATGTGGGAGAAGCTTTACTTTTATATCAAGTTCCAGGTTATGAGGATTGTATGGGGCAGGGCATATTAATTATTAAATTGAGACAGAGTTTTATAACTTAGTTACCTTACAGCTTTTTCTGTGGTAACTAGAGTAGATGAGGTATCCTGAGTGCAGGGAAGCACCTAATATACTGGATGAGATTGGCAGTTGCTCTCTGGTTACATCTCCTAAGACATCCTTGATTGATGAAATATTAAATATGCATCTTTGTGTCTTGAGTTCATAGGGAGACACCCTAGTTTTCTAGATGAGGCAAAGAACTCTCAGACAGGCAAATAGCTTTTACTCAGAATCACACAGCTCTTTAGGCAGAAGAAGGATTTGAATGTATGTTTTAACTAGTACTTAAGTCCAAGTTCTTAACTACTGGGAGCTTTGTGAATTTATGTCATTCATGCAGAGATAAATATGAGGACACTTCATCAAGCTTTGCCATGAGGAGTTGAGGCAGAAATCCATGAGACCCAAACCCTGTAGAAGCTGAGAAAGCCCTCTCTTCCTATGAATAGAAAATAACAAAAACAAACAAGAGCCACTGATGAACCTAATAAGGAAATGTTCAACAGATTAGGAACTCTAAAGCTGAATACTGTATTTATAGATAACATATCCTGCTGCTGCTGCTGCTAAGTCGCTTCAGTCGTGTCCGACTCTGTGCGACCCCATAGACGGCAGCCCACCAGGCTCCCCCGTCCCTGGGATTCTCCAGGCAAGAACACTGGAATGGGTTGCCATTTCCTTCTCCAATGCATGAAAGTGAAAAGTGAAAGTGAAGTCGCTGAGTCTTGTCCGACTTAGCGACCCCATGGGCTGCAGCCCACCAGGCTCCTCCATCCATGGGATTTTCCAGGCAAGAGTGCTGGAGTGTGGTGCCATTGCCTTCTCCAACATATTCTGAGTATCCTTAAAAAACGTGTCATTGAAATCCACATTCACCGCCTTCTTGTCACCCCCCCCATCAAGCAGTAAATCCAACTCTACTAACAACAGGCGTGAAAAACTGAGCGTTCATCCTCTTACTCAGAATAGATTCAGACCTTTAGTATCGGGTGCTCCCCAACTATCCGTTTACATCACATCTAGTCTAGAGCTGTCTAGAACTGTCTAAGAGGTGCTCGTGGATGGGCATGAGGGCCCCAGTGTAGCTGAAGACTGTGGGCTCAGTATGAGTAGCAAGAAGTAGGTTGCTTTCCCTTCCTCCCTTCCTTCCTTTCTTCCTTACTCTATTGCTTCCTTTTTCTCCCTCCTACCTCCCTTTTTCTCCCCTCCCCCTTCTCTTCTTTTCTTCCTTTCCATCCCCATGCCATGCAAACATGACAATTGTTTCTGAGAAAGAGAAAGCTCTGTTATTCCACTTGGAAAACAATGTCATACTGGTTATTCAATATTTATAAAGGACCTATATAAGTGATGGCAAAAATCTCTAAATATTGTCCTTACTCTGAAAGCACAAGCCTTAATAGATATTAAGCGGTGCAATGCGTGTACTTGGTACATAGTAGAATTGGAAATCATGGTGCTTCTTCTCCACATGTGCATATGAGCATATATGTCTATCACATCCATCCTTCAGGGGCAAGTTTAAGCATCTCCTGTTCTCCCTGAGATATTCCCTAGTAAGTACTGCCCGCAAGAACTGGTCTCCCTTTTGATATTCCCTCTCATTCTCTTTAATTAGCTTTTAGTTGTTTTTGAAAAATGGCTTTCTTCTGCATTGTATTACTTTAAAGATTCTCCAGAACTTATACAACCATTTTATTCAGCTCTTCGATTTAACAATTTAGGACCTCAGGCCAAAGGAATTAAGAAACTTTCCCCAAATCACACTATGTTAAAGGGAAAACAGTTGCTCTAATTCATCATTAGTCTTTAATTATTTTACTGAAAGCTCCACAAGGACTAAAATTATACTACATTCTTTTATTATCTTTATTCCCTGAGGCTACCAGCAGTGGTAGGATCACCAAGTGGGCACTCAATACATTCTTGCTATGTTAAATTTTACTGATTCTATATACACATGGGTTTTTCAAAATCGGCTGTGCACAAAACTCACCTGGGGCCTTGTTAAAATAGATAAATCCTGTTCCTATCCCCGGAGACTGTAACTCTGGAGATCTGAAATGTGTCCCAGGAATCTGTATTTGTAAGAGATGCTCCAAGCAAGTTGATCTTAATGGTCCAAGAAGTAGTGCTTAGCAACCACTGGCAAGCACAGATACCTTACTCTGGAAAATTTCCAGGAGAAAAGTCTACAATTTTGCTTAGTATTATGTTTTGGTGTCTAATAGACCTTATAGCTAAAGGGAAAAAAAAAAAAAAAGTTCTTTACAATGTTGTAACTAAATTCTCACTGCAGTTTCCTCCCTACTACCCCGGGTGGAGTGGCTAGCAGCTGGTCTTTTAATAACCCTTGAAGATGATTATTAAGTTACTCATCCGCCTTCCTGTTTCCCAGCTAAACAGTCCCAGTCTTTCTAAGCTACCCTACAGGCCCTATTTCCCAAGCCCTCCTTCTCCCCCATAGTTGCCTAACTTTTGAAGTAAGACTAACAGTCTATTATTGTGCTGTGTTCTATGAGGTGTAATGAAAAGTCATTTAAACATTTTGAGAAGAAGCACCATACCAGTGGTGCGTGCGTGCTAAGCCACTTCAGTCATGTCTGACTCTTTGTGATCCCGCGGACTGTAACAACCCGTCAGACTCTTCTGTCCCTGGAATTCTCCAGGCAGGAATACTGGAGTGGGCTGCCATTCCCTCCTCCAGGGTATCTTATGTCTCCTGCATTGGCAGGCAGGTTCTTTATCACTAGTGACACCTGGGAAGCCCGTATACAAGTGGTAGGCTTTGGATTTGAGAGTAATATCCCTATGTGTCTTGTCTGCACACATTTCATTGGAATTTGCTATTCTGGGGAGATAGGCAGTGTCGTGCCCGTGGTAGAATCCCACACAGCCAGGCAGAACACCACAGAGTGCCTACTCACTCACTTGTGCTTTCTACTTACAGGGTGAGTGACTCCAAGCAAGCTATTTTCTCTTTCTATTATTTATTTCCTTATAAGGAAGACAATGAGTATTCTACCTAAGCTCCCACAATCATTATAAAGCTCCAATCAGAGCAGCCCACGGAGCTTTGGAAAGTATGAAGTTCATTCTGTAGCTCGACATTAGGGATTGATACATAGGAGGTTGTTCTTCGGAAAGTATGAAATTCATGCTATAGCTTGACTTCAGGGGTTGATACACAGGAGGTTCTCCCTTGGACTGCAAGGAGATCAAACCTGTTAATCCTAAAGGAAATCAACCCTGAATATTCATTGGAAGGACTAATGATGAAGCTGAAGCTCTCAACACTTAGGCCACCTGATGCAAAGAGCCAACTCATTGAAGAAGACACCGATGCTGGGAAAGACTGAGGGCAGGAGGAGAAAGAGGTGGCAGAGGATGAGATAGATGGTTGGATGGCATCATCAACTCAATGGACATGAGTTTGAGAAAACTCTGGGAGATAGTGAAGGACAGGGAAGCCTGGCATACTGCAGTCCGTGGGGTTGCAAAGAGTTGGACACAACTGAGCGACTGAACAACAGCACAGAACATTGGTTTGCTGGAGAGTCATAGAGAATCAGTAGAGCACCAATAGCTTGGGGATAAAAATTACATGATTACAAAGTCCAGGGTCTGAGACACAATTAGAACAAACCAAAAGGGATATTTCATAGCAAGGTGAATCAAATGCCAAATGAAAATGGTCCTCCTCCAGCAAATAACCAGAGATTTTCTTGAAAGGTGGGTGCTTCTCTGAGGTCTGATATCTGCCTCTGACTACCTGGACCTGATTTCTCAGCCTGATCTCTCAGCGTGATCTTTCTCATGATGCCCAGCTGTTCCATCCTTTCTTTGGGGCATCACCATTGCTGTCCTCCCAGGGCCATTGTATTTCACACCATGATGGTTTAGACAGATTCGTGGCATATCAATATGCACTGTCAAAGAAGAAATTAGATGTAGGTATTGGCTGTAGAGAAACTCATAAAGCATCAAATGATGCTTTATCACCAACCACCCAGGTGATTATTTATTCAGTAATAACTAGAGCATTTATTGAGCATTATTGAGGACCTGATTGACTGTGGTACTAGTTGATGAAGATGCCATACTCTGTTCTAAATGATGCAATGTATCATCTCATTTAATCATCTTACACTGCTATTAACACTCTGTGTTTGCGATCATAATGGTCTCATCTTACAGATGAAGAAGCTGAAATAGAAAGAGGTGATAGAAGTTGATTGAGATTCTATGGTAACCTGAGCCTCAAAGCAGATCACTGGACGTCAGAACCAATGCCTTTGAAAACCACACTATGCAAATTTAAGGTAAGAGATGGAGCCAGGGCCCTGATAAAAAGAAATGGTGACATTTCCTGCCTGTTCCAGAAAGCTGTCAATGCCAACTTTATAACTAAAGATTGAAGCCCTAACTTGCTGGCTTAGCAGCTAAGATTTTTAAGGTCTAGATTCCAATATTTCTCATAGTCTTATCTCTAACAACCCTGCTCTCCACACCCCATATTCAGAGGCAAATGCAACAGCTCCCTGTTCGCCACTTGCACTCCAAGCTTTCCTACTTTCTCATCTTCGTTCTCACTGTTCCTCCTATAACAATCTTTGCAAGATTAGCATGGCCAAATTCTAACCTTTTCTCAATAAATAATGTAAATGTTCCCCCTTAATTTCCTAATTCCTGATATAAGCAAAGACATGTTATTTTTGAGCTTCAAGGCCATTTCAAAAGCTGTCTTTTTACTCCTAGAATTTTCTGTCTTACAATATAATGTGATGCTATCTTATCACTTTTAAAAATCAGCAATGCTGAAGTCATGTGCAATGTGCTAGAGACAATGTCATATGCTTTCCTAACCCTCATGTCAGTCTGATGGTGTTGACATTAAAATCTCCGTCTTACAAGGCTGGGAGTGAGACTCATAGAGGCAACTCAAGGTCGTACAACTGGATTTTGCATCCATATTTTTCTAAATGCAAAAATTTTATTTTCAATAACCACAATATACCACTTTATTAGTCTATAAACTTCTTGAAAACAATGTTTACATCTTACTCATATTTGATTTCTAAACTCATTGCAGATGGTAGTCATCATGTGTTCTTTTTTTCCTTTTTCTTAATTTCTTTGCAAATTGATTTAAACTGAATTCTGTCGTAGATATTGGCTTTTGTGAAGTTGCATACTCGTTCCAGACAACACAGCCTGAAACTTTCTTTCCCTTTGTTCATTGTTGATGAGGGTTTGCTTGTTCTTCTCCTTAAGTTACTTTTTTATTCAATCTGTGCTTTAAACTGACTTTCATGTTCTTGCTGCCAAAATGACAGTCCCTCCTTTCAGCTGTTTGACAGCTTGCACGCTCTGCCTGCCGGCATCAATATTTACTAATGGACCCTTTCTCTTACAAAAGCTGTTTGCAATAAGGAAAGATAATGAAGAAATTACTTGACCCCAGACACACAGTTAGCAGTAATGATGGTCCGTGTCATTGGGCCTCTCTGCCATCTGTGCCCAAGCAAGTGGGGAGGGCAGGGGAAAGATGGAGAGGCTGAGATGGTGGAGGAGAACTCCAAGGAGAGAGAAGGTTGATGGTTCAGAAGCCGGAAGGGAACAGACTTTTGTAAACCTGCTTCTATGGTCCCGGCATTTCACATGCAGGATCCCATTTAGTTCTCAAAATAATGTGCTAAGATCACTATAGCTGATCCTTCTGAATTGTTCTTAAAAGGAAAAAAGAATAACTGAGAGTCAAAGAAAGCAGGTAAAGGAAGAGAGGCAGAAAATAAAGGAAACGGCAATGTGCCAGTTTAAGTCTCTGAAATTTGGAATTGTCCAAGAATAGATCTGAATCTAGTCTTCTGCAATAGAATGGTTGTGTGACCTTGAACAAGGGATGTGTGTGTGAGTGCATGCGTGCACACACAAAGCGCTTGCCAGCTTCTCAACATTCACTTTCTATGTGCAGAAAGTGAATAATAACAGGATCAACTTGGATGTGTTACTCTAAAAGTTAACTGAGATAATGGACATAAAATTTGTAGCCTGGTTTCAGGCATAAGACAACTACTGCATACATGAGAAGTTTTCTATTTTTGTTCTTCTTGTTAGTACTCAGATAAAATGATCACATGATGTGTCCAGCACTCAAATACAAGCCTGTTTCCTTCTTAATTCTTTGCTCTTTCTACTCCAGGACAAGGCTCAACAAGTCATTAGTAAAAGCAAATAGAAAGGGCAAGAATAAAGCATTGAAAGTTCTCTGTGTCATCATAATATATCTCTATAGGTTGATTGGGGTAGAGCCCTCTGGCCTAGATTTGTAATTTCTAATTTTTAGAGCCTGAAGAGTTTAGTCGTCTTTCTGGGTGGAATAATGATAACTTACTGTCATGCTCAAGTTGATGCCTTTATATTCACACATAAAATTAGATCTTGATCAATACATAGGATTTATCACAGAAGTGGCTGAGTACAGAATGCTTGAGTGAAAGAAAAGAACCTCTTTAATCATACTACTGTGAATTCACAGATTCCCCATTGTTATAGTCTTCATATGAAAATGTTTTTTTTTCCCTGAAGTTAGTCCTTTGAAGGTAAAAGAATGTAAAACACCTAAATAATATCCTAATTTCATGGAGTTTTGGATTCTAGTTTGAATTCTGCTCCATACTTACTGTGTGCCCTTTATCATATGGCTCAGCCTTCCTGCTGCCATTTCTCAAACTGCAGAAATGTGGAAAGTGAGCTCTTATATATTTTATAGTCAACTTTGATAACATGTATAAAGAACAGCTCTAATTCATATATTTAATGAACATACATTTTCTTTGTTTGATTATGAACATGACTAGATTTGGTAGCCAAACTGGTCCAAGTTTGTAAAAGGTGGAAGTTGCGTGTTCAGTATTTAATTACTAGGCATGCTACTGTCATTGATCACTGGAAAATTTGACAACATGCACACATCCTCCCTTTGTACAAAAATGTACATGGGAACACGCTCATGAAGTAGGGTCTGAATTTCACTGTGGACACTCAGCCCCTTAAGCCCACCTGTGTGTGGACCCAGATGAGGAAGAAGACTCGGTAAGTACCTGCCTTTCTAGCCCCCACACCCACTGCAAGTGCAATATGGAAGTCTTATTCCACAACAAGTACGCCAGCCCCCTGCTCAGGCTTTATTAAGAGCTGGCGCTTTGCAAGTCTTTGAAAGAGAGTGGTGATATCTGGCTGAGAAGCTGGAAGACATCACATGAGACAGGGGAGTCTCAGTGGATGGGTCACGAAAGGTGACAGCATACTAGAAATCCCTGAGCACCACTCTTGCAGAGTTCCATGACTGTGCTAGTCACTGTCTACAAGAACCAACTGTGCGATTCTCAGGCTTCTTACTGGTAGCTTCCCCCGAAACACCTCCTTCCCTCTCTCCCTCCATGGCATGTATTTTCATGGAGCAGAGGCTCGGAACCTGAGCTCCAGCCCTTTCCCTGCATTGAATTTCAGGATCTTTTTCATGAACTCTCTCCCAAGTAGGGCTTCCCTGGTAGCTCAGCTGGCAAACAATCCAATGAGATGGTTTCACAGACGAGACAGCATCTCTGAATTGATTTAGGGTCTTGTTACGAGTCATAGAGTCATTGGTGAAATAAAATGCTGATTTTCTTCTGAGTCTTTTCCTGACCATCACTCAGGAATGATTTCCCAACCTCTTGTGCATGGCTTCACGACTCCTACTGGACTTCATGACCTTTATTCTTTAAACACCTGCCTTCCTCTATTCTACAACCTGGACCAAGAGGACAGACTTCTAACTGTGTATGCAAAGCACGTTGCTGAAGGCCTGGAGAATAGTTGTGACCACAAAATAGATGAGGATTTAATACAAGAAAAGAAGAAAAACTGAATATATAATAAATACATGTAAGTACACCTTATACCATGCTTAGAATGCAGAAAGCTTGGTAAATACCCCTTCCACAAAGAGGTCTACCTTAACTATACAATGTAGCATTCACAGTAGATTATAATTATATTTTTGTGTCCATTTAGTTAATGATTTTCTTTCATAAACTACACAAAGGGAGTTCGTTGCTGGAATAACCACAGTGCCCGAGATAAGTGTCAATCCTCAATATACATGAACAAAACAAATGAGTCCGTCATCTCTCCTTCATTTCTTCCCTTCCTCCTTTTTTTTCTCTTCATCTTTTCTTTTGTGCTTATTTCTCTTACTTGAATTCCCATACTTACCTCTTCTTTTTCTTCTTCACTCATTTATTTTTATTTTCAAATTTCCTTTCTTCCTTTCCATAAAAAAATTATTTTTAATGATGATATTCATAGTATTCACTTCATGGGGGTGTGCTATTTGCCAGACAATATCCTAAGCATTTAACCTAAATTAACTTACTTAATGGTTCCCCAAATTTTATGAACTAGAGCTACTCTAATCCCCAGTTTGCAGAAGTGGAAACTGAGTCTTGGAGGAAAAAACTTGCTATTCTAGGTTATGGAACCACAAGTGGCCAAGATGGCTGCAAACCAGAGGCTGTGACTCCAGACATCATGGTCTTTAGCCATGGAAATGACTGCCTTCCCAAAGCCTCAGGAGCCTCAAGTAATATTCTATAGGAATCTTTGAAGAGCTCTAGATTTAAAGATTGAAATAGGATCAGATGGCTTTTGAATTTTCTCTCTTACTCTTTCACCAGTTTCTTGGAAAATTCACTTCAAATTATCAACCTGAAAATGGATCTGACTGGATTGAAAGTCTGAACCATTCTAGGCTCCCCTGCTGTCACAGGCAACCTGACAGCCTCCATAGTTCTTGATCTGGGGAATTATGGGAGAATCTTGAATCTGTCAGGATGCTTGACCAGGTTCTTGTCCTCCGGATGAATGACAGCAGCACTGCCTCCGTCTCCACTTGACTTTCTGCCTGGGAGCAGCCAACTCTTAGAGCTCTGTGCAGAACGTCTGCAAGTGAGACCCCCACTGAAATACTTACATTGTGAAGGAAAGTGGGGACAGTGTCGGAGAGGGCATTGGTTGGGAGTCAGCATACCTGAGTTACCATCCTTCCTCAAGGTCCCCAGCTGACACAGGGCAAATCACTGAGCATTTCTCGACCTTCATTTTTCTAACTATTACCTAAAGGGATTTGGCTAGTGCGTTGTTAAAGGTCCTACTCAGCTATAAAGTTCTCTGAAGCTCACTTAAAGCAACACACAAAAGAGGTACAGCAAAATAATGAATTGCCACTGCAGGTAGTTTGACTCCAAGGCAGACAGTTGCAACTCCGAAACTTAAATCAAAGCCCAGATGAGACTATATCCCACCTCTCACCAAAGGCTGCCCTACTGAGTATTAGAATATGAAAAATAATAATAAGCTATGGCTTATTCAGAGCAGTAAAACAAATGAATGTCAGCTATGAAGAAGGTGAGTCAGGGGCTGCCAGGAACTAGAGATCTGTGGAGAGTGAGCATTTAAGTAAGAACAATGAAGAGGGGAAAATGGGCCTAATGTGATCTGAGAGCTTGATCCAGTCTTTATTCTGAGAGCAGGTAGTGAGCATAGCAGAGCTTACTAAAGTCTCAGGCTGAATGTGCTTTTGTATGTGGCTTTTAGTAACAGAAAAATTCCTCTCCAGCTGACCCAAAGGGCAAAGGAAATGCGTGAGCTCATACAGTAGAAATCCAGAGGCAGGATACTCTTCAGGTGGGTTTGATCTGATGGCTCATAGATTTCTAAAAGCATCTTCCATCTATCTGCCTTCTTTTGTGGCAGTTTCAGCTTCCTTTTAAGGCTGATTTCACTCATGGGGTCAAAATTATCAAGTTATTTCTTATAACAAATGCCCAGGAAAAACTAGAGGGATGGTTTGAGGTGGCTCTCCCAGAAAAGCAATGGAACCATTTCTTAAAATCCCTCAGAAAATCTGCTTTCATGACTACTGATCCTACCTCAGTTACACATCTGCTCCTAAATTAAAATCACTGGTCGTGGGCATAGAATGTCTCTATTACCCAGACAAGTCACTATAGCAGGGCTGTGACAGTCTCTTACTAGATTAGATAAGCGGTGAATAGCACAAAAGGAAGATTGCTTAATCTCCCCTCACCTCATGGCCTCTCAACAATGGAGGTGAGGAGACAGGGAAGTGGGGAGTTAACAGTCATGCCCACACTGTGAAAAGAATAGAAGAGATAGCAGCACATTTTCTAAAATTGAGATAAAATTGACATAAGAGTGTATTAGTTTCAGATGACAATATTTGCATGTATTGCAAATTGATCACCACAATGTCTAGTTAAAATCTATCATCAATATAGCTAAAAAAAAATTTTGTCCTTATGATGAAAACCAAGACCTACTCTCTTAGCAACTTTCATGTTTGCAACACAGTATTATTAACCATAGTTATCATGTTGCGTATTACATCCCCATGACGTATTCATCTGGTAACCAAAAGTTTATACCTTTTGACCACCTTCATCCACTTTGCCTACCCCCACCATCCCTGCCTCTGGCAATCACCAATATGTTCTCTGTACTTATGAGCTTGTTTTCTGGTTCATTTTGTTCATTTTTAGATTCCCCATATAAATGAAATTAGACAGTATTTCTTTCTCTACCTTATTTCATTTAGCCTAATGGCACCCCACTCTAGTACTCTTGCCTGGAAAATCCCATGGACGGAGGAGCCTGGTAGGCTGCAGTCCATGGGGTCGCTAAGAGTCAGACACGACTGAGCGACTTCACTTTCTCTTTTCACTTCCATGCACTGGAGAAGGAAATGGCAACCCACTCCAGTGTTCTTGCCTGGAGAATCCCAGGGACGGGGAAGCCTGGTGGGCTGCCGTCTATGGGGTCACACAGAGTCAGACACGACTGAAGTGACTTAGCATAGCATAACGACCTCCAGTTCCATTCAGATTATCACAATGGCAAGATTTTCTTCCTTTTTATGGCTGAATAATACTCCTGTGTGTGTGTGTGTGTGTGTGTGTGTGTGTGTGTGTGTAGTTGGTTAAGGGGGTGTTCCCCTCACTCCTTGTATAATTATTTTGGCTGGTCTAATGATTAAGTTGACACAAAATAGATCAACAGAAGGAAAAAAATAATAATTCATATGTACAGAGATATTCTACAAATGGGACCCCTGAAGTGACCAAAGCAGGCAGGCTGTTTATATATCATGTTTGAACAAGGAAACAATTATCTGTGAAGATGTAACAAGGGGGCTTGTGCTTGGGAGTAGCATACTAATGAAGAAGTAACAAAGTTTGTTTACCCAGCTTTCTTAGCCTTGAATTTCCTAATTCTGTTGACAAGAATTCTTTCTATCTCTCTGGTGTAAGGAGGATACTTTTGCATGGTTGATTTATTTTCAAGGGCAAGCAGGGGAATCAGTATTTTTTAACACCTTTTTTTTTCTTTTACCAGCTATTTATCAAGTACTTTTAATTCAATATAATCAATATGCCATTGTGGCATATCTTGGAGCAACCTGATCTGCTCTTTATCCACTCGCCCATCTGTGGACACTTAGGTTGCTTCCAAATCTTGGCTATTGTAAATAATGCTTCATTGAACATGCGGGTGCATATACCACTTTGAGTTATTGCTTATATTTCATTCAGATAAATACCAAAAAGTGGAATTGCTGTTATGGCAGTACTATTTTTCAATTTTTGAGAAACCTCCATACTGTTTTTCTTAATGACTATTCCAATTTTCATTCCCACCAACAGTGCACAAGTGTTCCCTTCTCTGCATCTTTGCCGACAATTGTTGCTTCTTGTTTTCATTTGTTTTTGTTTTTTTCTTTCAATAATAGCTAACTAACAGGGTGAGGTGATATCTCATTATGATTTTGATATGCATTTTCCTGGTGACTGGTAAAGGAGCACATTTTATCTTGGGAATCTACTCCAACTGATTGATGATGGTCTCCTACAAAGATGTGTTGAGAAGTCTTCCAAGACTTCATGGGGATGTGCTCTATTTGATTACAAATATCTGCCCTGGGCACTGAAAGAGGCTGTCTACATGACATGGTTTTGCCATGCCATCTTGATTTATCAGAATGTTATGTTAAAAAAGAGAAAGGCATGTAGCCTGAATTCTAAAGTTTACTTCATTCAGAATCCAGAAGAGATGAAGGCATCTGCAAGTAGCACTTAGTCCTGTATCTTATACCATGGACCCTGATACTATTAAAAGTTGGGCTCACTGAAAGGAGCTTTCCAAATTCTGAACACTTTTGCCTATAGACACACTAGGATGAATGAAAATAAAATACATTTAGTGCAGCAAATGAAGTGAGACATAACTAAATTTGATGCATACAATTGTTATTACACCTAGGAAGCAACAGTATTTTAGAGCGAGCTGTGTAGGAGACGGACTGCAGCCGATAATCATTCATGGTCATTGGTAGCTGTATGTCTATACAGCCTTGGAGAGGAGGTGGGGACATTGCTCACCCAACCTTAGGCTTAGATCTAGCCTCCAAAATGGGACAATGCTCATGATAGTAGGAACAGGAAGAAGTTGGTAAATCACTACGCTCAAAATATTGAAATCAATAAATGTATGTCTAGTAAATCCCAGGGAAGGGGGAGCCTGGTGGGCTGCTGTCTATGGGGTCACACAGAGTCGGACACAACTGAAGCAACTTAGCAATAACAGCAGCAGCAGTACTGAGTGTATACTTTGCTATAAGGAAATCCAGGAGGCACAGACATAGTCTCTATTTTCAATAATTTGCAGTCTTCCTAGGGTGTGGGTCCTGGAGTAGGAAATAGCAACCCACTCCAGTATTCTTGCTTGGAAACTTTTATGGATAGAGGAGCCTGGTGGATTACAGTCTGTGGGGTCACAGAGTGTCAGACACAACTGAGCATGCGTTGTACACAAGATGTGGACTATGCAAATCAGAGTCTAGCCTAGAAAACAGAAACCATGCTTAGAGGAGATAGGGAGCAGGGCATTTACTGCATAGATGATGGTTTATAGCCAAAGAAGTAAGTGAGGCAACCCAAGATTGGCAAGAGTTGAAATCCACTACCATTTCTAAACTTTTAAGAGAAATAGAGAGAAGTCATGCTAAGAAACCTGGGCTAAGATCACAAGGAACCACAGAAAATCTTTCCTGAGAACATCGAAAAATAGTAGGAGCCAGAGGAACACAGGAGACCCAGTCACTGCAGCTGACACCAACACAAGGTAGCCGTAGAGGTGGGTGGAGGTTGGCAGAGCATATGCCACGCTTCCTCTTTATCACCCTCCAGTCTCATATAAGTTCTTCTGTTGGCTAAATACATCTATCAGTTCACATGGGAATTAGGAGAATGCAGAACGTAGGGCTCTGTAGCACAGAGGAGGGACACAGATGATTCTAGAAACTGCCAGGACCAGCACAGGCACTGTCATAATAGCTACAATTTATGCTATGTGCTGCTGCTAAGTCACATCAGTCGTGTCCGACTCTGTGCGACCCCATAGACGGTGGCCCACCAGGCTCCCATCCCTGGGATTCTCCAGGCAAGAATACTGGACTGGGTTGCCATTTCCTTCTCCAGTGCATGAAAGTGAAAAGTGAAAGTGAAGTCGTTCAGTCATGTCTGACTCTTAGCGACCCCATGGATTGCAGTCTACCAGGCTCCTCTGTCCATGGGATTTCCCAGGCAAGAGTACTGGAGTGGGTTGCCACTATGCTAAATAATCTGCATCATGTTACCTAATCTTTGCTATGGACCCCTGAGGCAAATCCTATTAGCATCCCCATCTTTTGAAATGGAGAAATGGGCTTGAAGCAGTTAAGGAACTTCCTCAACTCATATAGCTTGTAACAGGCGAAGCCAAGACTCAACGGCACGTCTGTTTATTTCTCTGTCTGTCGGGTGTGGGTTCTCCACCACACATTGGCAGGACCTTGACTACCATAAAGCAGGATCTAGAAGTGTTATTAAGTGCCTGTGCTCTTCAGGGCCAATGGCAAGGGTTTTCAGTGGACTTATATAAGAAATAATCATGGAGGCTGGGACATTGGATTTACTCCCTCAAAAATGAGAGCACAGAATGCCGTCCACAGTGCTTTGGCACATGCCCTAACTGCATGGGCTGGCCCTGGCCCTTCACATTTGTAACTCTGGTCCAAGCGCAGAGTGGAGGTTGCTGCATGCAGTATCCTATGAGCAAGTGAAAGTAGATGAAGCACAAAGGAAAAGGGAGAAAAAAAAGGGTCCAAAGAAACCAGAGGCTGGAGATGTTGGTCTAAGCTCTCAAGGTGATAAAGTAAGAACCAGGACAGAGCCTTGGTAGTCCCCACCTCATGCTCTTCTGGGAGCCTAAGACCTGGAGTTAGAAGAGACAGCAGTTCAAATCCTGGTGACACCATGTCCAAGCTGGGAACTAGATCAAGACCTGAGCCTTTGGAGTGGGAGTACTGACACCAAGGCCCTAGACTACCAGAGAACTAACCCTATGGAGTATCACATAGTGAGAACTCACACAAAGGAAACCACTTGAATACAAGACTGGGCATCGCCCAACCACCAGTAGCACCATGTTCAGGATGCCTCATCTAAACAACAAACAAAACAAAAATACAAACCCAATCATCAGCAAACAGGATTAACACTTCACTCAGCCCTTGCCCGTCAGAGGAAAAGCAAGCAAACAAAAACTCAGCACAAATCTTACACTATAGGAAGTATACACAAACCACTGGACCAACCTTAGGAAGCCAGAAACCAAAAGGAAGAAAGAATTCAACCTTGAAGCCTGGGAAAAGGAGACCTCAAACACAATAAGTTAAAAAAATAATAATGAAAAGGCAGAGAAATACTGCACAAATGAAGAAACAAATTAGAAACACAGAGGTCCAAATAAATGAAGAGGAAATAGGCAAACTACCTGAAAAAGAATTCAGAATAATGATAGTAAAGTGATCAAAAACCTTTGAAACAAAATGGAGAAAATTCAAGAATCAATTAGCAAAGACCTATAAGAATTAAAGAATAAATATACAGGGACAAACAACACAATTATTGAAATTAAAAATACTCTAGAAGGAATTAATAGCAGAATATCTGAAGCAGAAGAATGAATCAGTGAGCTGGAAGATAAAATGGTGGAAATAACTTCTGAAGAGCAGAATAAAGTAAAAAGAATGAAAAGAACTGAGGATAGTCTCAGAGACCTCTGGGACAATATGAAATGCACCAACACTTGAATTATAGGGATCCCTGAAGAAGAAGAGAAAAAGAAAGGGTATGAGAAATTTTTGAAGAGATTTTAGTTGAAAATTTCCCCAACATGGAAAAGGAAACAGTCAATCAAATCCAAGAGGCACAAAGAGTCCCATACAGGATAAACCCAAGGAGAAACATGCCAGTTCAGTTGTCAGTCAGTTATGTCCAACAGTTTGGACTGCAGCATGCCAGGCCTCCCTGTCCATCACCAACTCCCGGTGTTTACTCAAACTCATGTCCACTGAGTCAGTGATGCCATGCAACCTTCTCATCCTCCGCTGTCCCCTTCTCCTCCCACGTTCAATCTTGGAAACACACCAAAACACATACTAATCAAACTAGCAAAGACTAAACACAAAGAAAGACTATTTAAAGCAGCAACGGAGAAGCAACAAGTAACATACAAGGGAAACCCTATATGCTTAACAGTTGATCTTTCAGCAGAAACTCTGCAGGCCAGAAGGGAAGGGCAGGATATATTTAAAGTACTGACAGGGAAAAATTTACAACCAAGATTACTGTACCTGGCAAGGATCTCAGTCAAAATTGATGGAGAAATAAAAAAATTTTCAGCCAAGCAAAAGTTAAGAGTCAGTACCACCCAATCAGCTTTACAACAAATGTTTAAAGGGATTTATATAGTCAAGAAATACAAGAGAGAAAAAAAGATCTACAAAATCAACCCCAAACAATTAAGAAAATGGCAATAGGAACATATACATCAATATGACTTTAAATGTAAATGGATTAAATTCTCCAACCAAAAGGCAGACTGGCTGAATGGACTAAAAACAAGACCGCTATTTATGCTGTCTACAAGATACCAAGTTCAGACCTAAAGACACATATAGACTGAAAGCAAGAGGATGGAAAAATATATTCCATGCAAATGGGAAGCAAAAGAAAGTTGGAGTAGCAATCCTCGTATGAGACAAAATAGACCTTAAAATAAAGAATATTACAAAAGATAAGGAAGGACACTATATAGTGACCAAGGGATCAATCTAAGAGGAAGACATAACAATTATAAATATCTATGCACCCAACATAGGAGCACCTCAATACATAAAGACAAACACTAACAGACATAAAAGGAGAAATTGATAGTAACACAATAATAATAGGAGACTTTAACATCCCAATCACACCAATGGACAGGTCATCAAAACAGAAAATTAATAAGAAAACACAAGTCTTAAATGATCCATTAGATGAGATGGATCTCATTGATATCTTCAGGACATTCCATCCAAAGGCAGAAGAATACACCTTCTTCTCAAGTGTGCATGTAACATTTTCTAGGATAAACCATATCTTGGGTCACAAATCAAGCCTCAGTAAATTTAAGAAAATTGAAATCATATCAAGCATCTTCTCTGACTACAATGCTATGAGACTAGATATCAATTACAAGAAAAAAACTGTAAGAAACACAAACACATGGGGATTAAACAACATGTTTCTAAATAACCAGCAAGTTACTGAAGAAATAAAAAAATTTCTAGAAAAAAATATAGAAATAAAAAATTTTCTAGAAACAAATGACAATGAAAACACAACTCAAAAACTATGGGATACAGCAAAAGCAATTCTAAGAGGGAAGTTTATAGAAATACAATCCTACCTCAAAAAAACAAGGAAAACATCGAATAGATAACCTAACTCTACACCTAAAACAACAGGAAAAAGAAGAAAAAAACCCAAAATTAGTAGAAAGAAATCATAAAGATCTGAGGAGAAATACATGAAAAAGAAATGGAAGAAATAATAGTGAAGATTAATAAAACTAAAATCTGGTTCTTTGAGAACATAAACAAAATTGACAAGCCTTTAGCCAGACTCATCAAAAAAAAAAAAAAAAAGAGAGAGAGAGAGAAGAATCAAATCAACAAAATTAGAAATGAAAAAGGAGAGGATACAACAGACAATACAGAAATACAAAGGATTATAAGAGACTGTTATGAACAACTTTATAGCAATAAAATAGATAACCTGGTAGGAGTGTACAGATTCTTAGAAAAGTTCAGTCTTCCAAGATGAAACAGGAAGAAATAGAAGGTATGAATAACCCAATTACAAGCACTGAAATTGAAGCTGTGATCAAAAATCTCCCCAAAAGCAAAAGCCCAGGACCAGATGGCTTCACAGGAGAGTTCTATCAAACATTTAGAGAAAAGCTAATGCCTATCCTTCTAAAACTCTTTCAAAAAATTGCAGAGTAAGGAACACTTCCAAACTCATTCTACGAGGTCACCGTTACCCTGATACCAAAATCAGACAAAGGCAACACAAGAAAAGAAAACTACAAGCCAATATCACTGATGAACATAGATGCAAAAATCCTCAGCAAAATTTTAGCAAACAGAATTCAGCAACACATCAAAAAGCTCACACACCATGATCAAGTTGGGTTTATTCCAGGAATGCAAGGATTCTTCAATATACGCAAATCAATCAATGTGATACATCATATTAACAAACTGAAAGATAAAAACCATATGATAATCTCAATAGATGCAGGGAAAGCCTTTGACAAAATTCAGCACCGATTTATGATTAAAACTCTTCAAAAAATGGGCACAGAAGGAACCTACCTCAGCATAGTAAAGGCCATATATGATAAGTGAAAGTAAGTGAAGTCACTCCAGTCGTGTCAGACTCTGCGACGCTCCATGGACTGTAGCCTGCCAGGCTCCCCTGTCCATGGGATTTTCCAGGCAAGAATACTGGAGTGGGTTGCCATTTTCTTCTCCAGGGGATCTTCCTGATGCAGGGATCGAACCTAGGTCTCTTGCACAGCAGGCAGACTCTTTACCATCTGAGCCACTAGGGAAGTCCTATATATGATAAATGAAGTCGCTCAGTTGTGTCCAACTCTTTGCAACCCCATGGACTGCAGCCTTCCAGGCTTCTCCATGCATGAGATTTTCCAGGCAAGAATACTGGAGTGGGTTACCATTTCCTTCTCTAAGCCTACAGCAAACATTATTCTCAGTGGTGAAAAACTGAAAGCAATACCCCTAAGATCAGGAACAAGACAAGGGTGTCCACTTTCACCACTATTATTCAACATAGGTGCATTCCTGTGCACTAATAATGAAAAAATAGAAAGAGAAATTAAGGAAACAATTCCATTCACCATTGCAACAAAAAGAATAAAATACTTAGGAATATATCTACCTAAAGAAACTAACGACCTATATATGCTATGCTAAGTCACTTCAGTCGTGTCCAACTCTGTGCGACCCCATAGACAGCAACCCACTAGGCTCCCCTGTCCCTGGGATTCTCCAGGCAAGAACACTGGAGTGGGTTGCCATTTCCTTCTCCAATGCATGGAAGTGAAAAGTGAAAGTGAAGTCGGTCAGTCGTGTCCGACTCTTAGCGACCCCATGGATTGCAGCCTAACAGGCTCCTCTGTCCATGGGATTTTCCAAGCAAGAGTACTGGAGTGGGGTGCCATTGCCTTCTCTGATATATAGAAAACTATAAAACACTGGTGGAAGAAATCAAAGAGGACACTAATAGATGGAGAAATATACCATGTTCATGGATTGGAAGAATCAATATAGTGAAAATGAGTATACTACCCAAAGCAAACTATGCTGCTGCTGCTGCTAAGTCGCTTCAGTCATGTCCGACTCTGTACGACCCCATAGATGGCAGCCCACCAGGCTCCCCTGTTCCTGGGATTCTCCAGGAAAGAACACTGGAGTGGGTTGCCATTTCCTTCTCTTCCTTTCCTTTCCTGCCATTTCCTTGCATGAGAGTGAAAAATGAAGTCTCTCAGTTGTGTCTGACTCTTCATGACCCCATGGATTGCAGCCTACCAGGCTCTTCCATCCACTGGATTTTCCATGCAAGAGTACAGATTCAATGCAATCCCTATCAAGCTACCAACGGTATTTTTCACAGAGCTAGAACAAATAATTTCACAATTTGTATGGAAATACGAAAAACCTCGACTAGCCAAAGCAATCTTGAGAAAGAAGAATGGAACTGGAGGAATCAACCTGCCTGACTTCAGGCTCTACTACAAAGCCACAGTCATCAAGACAGAATGGTACTGGCACAAAGACAGAAATATAGATCAATGGAACAAAATAGAAAGCTCAGAGATAAACCCACACACCTATGGACACCTTATCTTTGACAAAGAAGGCAAGAATATACAATGGAGAAAAGACAATCTTTAACAAGTGGTACTTGGAAAAGTGGTCAACCACTTGTAAAAGAATGAAACTAGAACACTTTCTAACACCATACACAAAAATAAACTCAAAATGGATTAAAGATCTAAATGTAAAACCAGAAACTATAAAACTCCTAGAGGAGAACATAAGCAAAACACTCTCCGACATAAATCACAGCAGGATCCTCTATGACCCACCTTCCAGAATATTGGAAATAAAAGCAAAAATAAACAAATGGGACCTAATTAAAATTAAAAGTTTCTGCACAACAAAGGAAACTATAAGCAAGGTGAGAAGACAGCCTTCAGAATGGGAGAAAATAATAGCAAATGAAGTAACTGACAAACAACTAATCTCAAAAATATACAAGCATCTCCTGCAGCTCAATTCCACAAAAATAAATGACCCAATCAAAAAATGGGCCAAAGAACTAAATAGACATTTCTACAAAGAAGACATACAGATGGCTAACAAACACATGAAAAGATGCTCAACATCACTCATTATCAGATAAATGCAAATCAAAACCACAACGAGGTACCATTTCACGTCAGTCAGAATGGCTGCAATCCAAAAGTCTACAAGCAATAAATGCTGGAGAGGGTGTGGAGAAAAGGGAACCCTCTTACACTGTTGGTGGGAATGCAAACTAGTACAGCCACTATGGAGAACAGTGTGGAGATTCCTTAAAAAACTGGAAATAGAACTGCCTTATGACCCAGCAATCCCACTGCTGGGCATACACACTGAGGAAACCAGAATTGAAAGAGACACATGTACCCCAATGTTCACCGCAGCACTGTTTATAATAGCCAGCACATGGAAGCAACCTAGATGTCCATCAGGAGGTGAATGGATAAAAAAGCTGTGGTACATATACACAATGGAGAATTACTCAGCCATTAAAAAGAATACATTTGACTCAGTTCTAATGAGGTAGATGAAACTGGAGCCTATTATACAGAGTGAAGTAAGCCAGAAAGAAAAACACTAATAAAGTATCAGTTCAGTTCAGTTCAGTCGCTCAGTCATGTCTGACTCTTTGCGATCCCCATGAATCACAGCACTCCAGGCCTCCCTGTCCATCACCAACTCCCGGAGTTCACCCAGACTCACGTCCATCAAGTCAGTGATGCCATCCAGCCATCTCTTCCTCTGTGGTCCCCTTCTCCTCCTGCCCGCAATCCCTCCCAGCCTCAGAGTCTTTTCCAATGAGTCAACTCTTTGCATGAGGTGGCCAAAGTACTGGAGTTTCAGCTTTAGCATCATTCCTTCCAAAGAAATCCCAGGGCTGATCTCCTTCAGAATGGACTGGTTGGACCTCCTTGCAGTCCAAGGGACCCTCAAGAGTCTTCTCCAACACCACAGTTCACAAGCATCAATTCTTCAGTGCTCACCCTTCTTCACAGTCCAACTCTCACATCCATACATGACCACAGGAAAAACCATAACCTTGAGTAGATGGACCTTTGTTGGCAAAGTAATGTCTCTACTTTTCAATATGCTATCTAGGTTGGACATAACTTTCCTTCCAAGGAGTAAGCGTCTTTTAATATCATGGCTGCAGTCACCATCTGCAGTGATTTTAGAGCCCAAAAACCTACTAACACATATATATGGAATTTAGAAAGATTGTAATGATAACCCTGTATGCAAGACAGCAAAAGAGACACAGATGTATATAGAACAGTCTTTTGGACTCTGTGGGAGAGGGAGAGGGTGGGATGATTTGGGAGAATGGCATTGAAACATGTATAATATCATATAAGAAATGAATCACCAGTCTAGGTGTGATGCAGGATACAGGATGCTTGGGGCTGGTGCACAGGGATGACCCAGAAGGATGGTATGGGGAGGGAGGTGGGAGGGGGGTTCAGGATGGGGAACACGTGTACACTGTGGCGGATTCATGTTGATGTATGGCAAAACCAATACAATATTGTAAAGTAATTAGCCTCCAATTAAAATAAATACATTTAAATTAAAAAAAAAAGAATTTTACAACGTAGTTCTGAAAGTCCTAGCTACAGCAAAGAAGAAAAATAAATAAAAGGAATCCAGATCAGAAAAGAAGTAAAGCTCTCACTGTTTGTGGATGACATGATATTGTACATAGAAAACCCTAAAAATAGTATCAGAAAATTATTAGAGCTAATCAGTGAATTTAGCAAAGTTTCAGGAAACAAAATCAACACACAGAAATCACTTCCACTTCTACATACTAGCAATGAAATATCAGAAGGAGAAATTAAGGAATCAATCCCATTCATCATTGCAACAAAAAGAATTAAATATCTAAGAATAAACTTACCTAAGCAGACAGGAGAACTTTACACAGAAAATTGTAAGACACTAATGAAAGAAATCAAAAATGACATACACAGATGGAGAGATATTCCATGTTCCTGGGTAGGAAGAGTCAATATTGTGAAAATGACTATACTACCAAAAGCAATCTACAGATTCAGTGTGATCCCTATTAGTTTACCAATGGCATTTTTTTCAAATAACTAAAACAAAAAAATTCACAATTCTTATGGAAACACAAAAGACCCCAAATAGCCAAAGCAGCCTTGAGAAAGAAGAATGGAGCTGGAGGAATCAACCTTCCTGACTTCAGATTATACTACAAAGCCACAGTCATCAAGACAGTATGGTACTTGCACAAAAACAGAAATATGGACCAATGGAACAAGATAGAAAGCCCAGAAATAACCCCCCCACCTATAGGTAGCTGATTCTTGACAATGGAGGCAAGAATATAAAATGGGCAAAGACAGCCACTTCAATAAGTGGTGCTGGGAAAACTGGACCGCTACATGCAAAAGAATGAAATTAGAACACTTCCTAACACCTACACAAAGATACACTCAAAATGGATTAAAGACCTCAATGTAAGACCAGAAACTATAAAACTCTTAGAGGAGAACATAGGCAGAACACTCGATGACATAAATCAAAGCAAGATCCTCTATGACCCACCTCTTAGAGTAATGGAAATAAAAACAAAAGTAAACAAGTGGGACCTGATTAAACTTAAAAGCTTTTGCACACCAAAGGAAACTATAGGCAAGGTGAAAAGACAACTTCATAATGGGAGAAAATAATAGCAAATGTAACAATTGACAAAGGATTAATTTCTGAAATATACAAGCAGCTTATATAACTCAATACCAGAAAAACAAACAACCCAACCAAAAAGTGGGAAAAAGACCTAAACAGACATTTCTCCAAAGAAGACATACAGATGGCTAACAAACACATGAAAAGATGCTCAACATTGCTCATTATTAGGGAAATGCAGATGAAAAGCACAATGAGCTATTACCTCACAGCCGTCAGAATGGTGATCATCAAAATGTCTACAAACAATAAATGCTGGAGAGGGTGTGGAGAAAAGGGAACACTCTTGCACTGTTGGTGGGAATGTAAATTAATACGGCCACTATGGAAGATGGTATGGAGATTCCTTAAAAAACTAGGAATAAAAGCACCATATGACCCAACAATCCCACTTCTAGGCATAGACCCTGAGAAAACCAAAATTGAGAAAGACACATGTATCCCATTGTTCACTGCAGCACTATTTACAATAGCTAGAACATGGAAGCAACCTTGATGTCCGTTGACAGACGAATGGATAAAGAAGTGGTGGTACACATACACAATGGAATATTACTCAGCCACAAAAGGAATGCATTTTTGAGTCAATTCTGATGAGGTGAATGAACCTAAAGCCTTTTATATAGAGTCAGAAAGAGAAAGATAAATGTCGTATTCTAATGCATATATACGAAATCTAGAAAAATGGTACTGAAGAGTTTATATACAGGGCAGCAGTGGAGAAACAGACATGGAGAACAGACTTATGGACATGGGGAGAGGGAAGGAGAGGGTGAGATGCATGGAAAGAGTAGCATGGAAACGTACCATATATAAAATAGATAGCCAATGGGAATTTTCTGTATGGCTCAGGAAACTCAAACAGGGGCTCCGTATCAACCTAGAGGGGTGGGCTGGGACAGGAGATAGAAGGGAGCTTCAAAAGGGAGGGGATAGATGTATACCTATGGCTGATTCATGTTGAGGTTGGACAGAAAACAAGAAAATTCTGTAAAGCGATTATCCTTCAATAAAAAAATAAAAACAAAAAATGAGAGCACAGAAATAACTCTGGATAAAGGAGAAATGGTGATTAGAAGAGGAGGGAGGTGGTTACTGGAGATACTAATGAAGAAGGGAGGGACGGACTAGGAACAAACAATGAAAGGGAAATGAAGACATTTTAAAGAAAAGGTGTACGTGCAATCGAGCTTGGTTCTTGTACAGAAATATGGCCAAAATACCTTTTAAAGTGTGAGGTTAGAGGGCCTCTGATGTAGACTACAGATCTTTTTTTAGCAGAAATACTTTAAGTACACATCTTTTATAATAATCTTTCACATTTGCATCATTCACAAAACTCTTCTAAATCTCTTCCTATCAGCCTCAAGGTAGCTCAAGTTTTGCCTTTTTTTTTTTTCCTGAATATAAGTAAAAAAAGAAAAACCAAGGCTCAAGAAAAGTAAGCAACTTGTCAACAAGCACATAGAAAGTATTACATACTTAGTAAGTAAGTATAATAAGATCACATACACAGTATTATGTGAGACTGCAGGACTGGATCTCATGCTGTCTCCAGACCAGAATACTGGAATTCTCCAGGCCAGAATACTGGAGTGGTTAGCTTTTCCCTTCTTCCTTCTTCCCAACCAGGGATCAAACCCAGGTCTCCCACATTGCAGGCGGATTCTTTGCCAACTGAGCCACCAGAGAAGCCCATAATAAGATCACATACACGATATTATGTGAAACTGCTAAACTGGATCTCATGCTCCTCAGGCCCCCAATCTCGGATCTCTTCTCATGTAATCCCTGTGGATTTCTGAAGAAATTACATAGTTGGTTTCAAACAACAGCAACTACCTCTGGGTAATTTAAAATGAAAAGAAGCCTTATTCTAAGCACAAGACAGAGATTCATAGAACCTTGAGGCAAAGATGCAACTGGATCTTGGTTATTAATATTGAGATTCAGATGGAAGAAACCATCTTAATTCTAATCTTGGTGTGTTTTATCTTTCCCCAGCCCCAAAGCTCCCTTTACTCTTCCAGTCCACTCAGAAAGTGAAAGAAAGGGAAAGGAACCCACATCAGAGAAAGAAGTTGGGCTTGCCTGTCTGGACACTCAGGAGATATCCTCTCTGTCTCCCAAACTCTCAGGTAGGAATTATGACTGGGTCCATTTTGATGAGGTGTTTCTGTTCAGTTCAATCACCAGTGAGAAGGAGATGCATAAGATCCATCTCTTCAAGATGCTCGCAGGGAAGCCCTTTGTCAGTGAGAGCAGAGTTTACAGGACAGTATTACTTCAGATGGTATTTAACCCAGCACAGCTGTGTCAGTGGAGAGATTCGTGTACTGTCAGATGGAAGAAAAGGCTGGGCTTCCACTTAGCAGTGAAGGTGAGCCATGCACAGAAGAGATGCAGGGTGGTCCCTTGCTCCCCTTCCCGTAGAAACCCATGCCTCCCCTGGAGCACAGGCCTTCAGGCAGAGTAAACAGAGGGCGTGCTTTTACTTCACATCCTGTCCTGGAGACTTAACCCTCCAGAGTCTTCTGCTCAGGCGAGAGGAAGGCTACCACACAAAGACCCATTTGCAGTTTGCAATTTCATTCAGAGACCCAAGAGCCCAGCTCTCTGCGATGTACCACTCTGTAAGAGACAGGATCACCACCGTTTCAGGCACTCAGAAGTATGGCTTTAAAATAAACGTGTCCTTATGTATGCACAGGTAACAATGCACCCACACAGCCCTCATCCCATTGATTCTCATAGTGACTTTTTATAACAGGAAACATTGTTTCCCTGTTTTAACACATGGTCCACTGAGGTTTGCAAAGACTCACATCATCTCAGGCGCCACCATTTCGATTAGGTGTCAGATCTCTCTCTCTCTCTTTTTTTTCCCAATCCAATGTCCCTTCCTGATATACCACAATTTTCAACGCACAACAAACCTCATCTATTTCCTCCTCTTCCTAGATTTTATTGCCGTCCTCGCTTCGGCTTCACATTATCTCTTTGAATGTCTTTTTCCTTCTAGAGCTTAAAATTGTGAGTTATAATCAAGTCTCTTTATCTACTACCATCTTCTCCCTTTCACTGCTGTGTCCCTATCACAAATATTTTGGGGGATGTGAGGTTAGCATCACAACAGGTATCTATTTTCCAGTGTGTGAGAAGAAGGCCACATATGATGAAATCCCAACTCCTGTCTTAAACAGACAACCAGAATAAAACAGTAGGAGACAACCCTCCCCCTCCTTGGACACTGAGTTGTTTTGGTTCCTTATTAAAATATTACTTCCAAAACTCTTTGTTTCCCTCTCTTTCCTCATCATCCTTAAGTTTATCCTTATATAAATGTCTTTCAGGTTTTTTAAAAATAGTTTAGATATGAAGGAGTGGTACCTGATACTTTTCAAAATCTGATGGCTTGACATTGAAGAGACTTCCCTAATTCACTGTCACATAATCCTGCTACTGTTTACCATCTTCGGGAACATCGTTCTTCTCCATAACCCTCCTTAGACATGCATGCTTTTGGAATTCACCTACCATTATCTGAAGCAAGAGGACAAGAGTGGTGGTAATTTTTCAGAAAGGTATACTATATCCATATAATGGACACATGAAACAGAAAGAAAGTCTCCAGAACATATCTGTATTAACCAGAATAGAGTTTGGAATTCTGATCGCCAAAGCCAGAAGCAATGACAGACACCCCTTGGCATTGTGCCATCCAGGAAACTGAGGTGAAGTGCAGGAGAGATTTGCTGAGAGTCAACCTGCAGAATAGCAGGGCATCCAGGAAACCTCACTGCCTCCCTTCGGTTCACAGGCCAGCTGCCCTATTGTGTTGAAATGAAGCATTCAGGAGGATTGAGAGCAAACCTCTTTGGAGATTTCCAGCTGGGTTGCACCCTCCTAATACCAGGGTTAAAAGCACAGGGTGGGTGTAAAGAGCATTTCCAAAGGGCAGACTCCAGGGGTGGTGAAGTTTGGGGTGGAGAGGAGAGAGATGGAAAGAAAAGCTTTTTGTGATGAGACTTGCACTGGGAGCCAAACTCATCCACTGGGGGGAGTTGTTTGATGTATATTTAATCATGGATGTCTATTTTAGCTGGGAGTGTGAATTCATGGGGTGGGCTGCCTCTCCTGGGAGCTGGTTCAACCTTTCCTTCTCTTTTCCTCAGCAGGAACTAAGAGGAAGGGAGGGTGTGAAGATGGGTGGGTGGGGTTGAATGCAATTGTAAAGTTGGCCAGGATACAGATATTGGGGCTCAGCAAATCATGGCCTCTCCTTGGCACCAGTCTAAGCAAGATGGCCTGAATAAGGAGGAAAGCTGTAGACTTGCACATGTGTAAGTGTGCAAGGAACACTTATTGAGAGAAAGAAGGCAGGGCAGAGTAGGTAATCCAAAAAGGCCAATATCGGGGTGAGAGGGAGTGATGGGATGATTTGGGAGATCAGGGTTGACGTATATACACTGCTATGCATGAGATGGCTACAGTCCATGGGGTTGCAAAGAGTCGGACATGACTGACTAACACATACACACACGTTTAAAGTAGATAACTGATGAGAATTGACTGTATAGCACAGGGAACTCTACTCAATGCTCTGCGGTGACCTAAATGGGAAGAAAAATCCCCAAAAGAGGTTAGGCATGTAAATTCGAGTTGACCCACTTTGCTGTACAGTAGAAACTGACACACCAGTGTAAAGCAACTATACTCCAGTAAGTTTTTTTTTTTTAAGGGTTGATTGCAAAATATAATAAGAGAATGATGGAACTATGTATTGAAACATTAATAATAAGCCGACAAATATGGACAGAGCCCGACTATGTGCCAGGCTTTGTACCCGGTGCTTGACCTCAGTTGTCTCCTTTAACCTTCACATCGACCTTCTCTCTGAGAGTAAGTAGTGTTATCTCCGTGACAAAGAAAAACAGGGCCAGGGAAGTTAGAAAATGGCCAAGCTCACAAAACTGGTAAGAAGAGAAATGGTCTTTTAGGCCAAGTTAATCTGTTCCAAGGCCTGCACTGGGCAGTAGGAAGAGATAATTGACAGTGTTCTTGCATAACAGAAACATCTTGATTTTTTTTACAGCCAGATTCGAGGTTCTCTCTGACTCCTGAATCTGCACTTCTAACCACTAAGCCACATGGTTTCTTTTTAAACTCCTGGCCATTCCAAAGTGACAGAGAAAATAAATCAGCAAATGGGAGTCAGACAGGGTTGAGTGCATAGCAAAGTCTGGCAAGACGGGAAGGATCAAAGAAAATGGTTAGGAAAGAACAAAACAGTCTTGAGGAGGCAAGCAGGCAAGCTGAGAATAAAAACCTCATGGTTATGACAAAGAATTCACTTTAACAGGCTTGTTTTTTTTCCATTTTCTGCCCCCAGCTGATCTGATGACAATCTCATTCCAAGTAAATTCTCTAGTGTCATACATCTCTGTTTTTCCATCTCATTTTCTCTCACCTGTTCCATTTCCATTCCATTAAGCACCACCTCCTCTTCCTTCCTGACCACTCCATTTTCTGCTCGGCCTCCAGTTACTCCCCAAGCAGCAGGCTCCCTCAGACAGCTTGTTTTCTTCTGCTGCTGGGCGACTAATCACTTTTTTGCTGATCGGCTGGTCATCAAGGGTGCAGAGCAGCCTCTATCCCACCCAGAGTCTGCGAGGGGATCCAGAGTAGGTGGCATGAGAGGGCACAGAGGAAGAAGGGGAGGAAAAGAAATACCAGGAACGTATCAGGGAGATGACAGAAAAAAGACAAGATGAGAGAAAAACAGAATGGAGAGGATGAAAAGAATCAAGAACAAAAGCTTTAAATCCAAGTAAGGAGGCAAAGTTATAAGATAGAAAAGGATGAGAGGGAGCCAGTAAGAAGAGACAGGTGATAAAGAGAAATAGAAAGTGAGAGCGAGAAAAAAGAAAATAAAGAAAAGGCAGAGACGAGAGAGGGAAAAAAATATGAAAATAGGAAATGCAAGGGGCCAGAGTGGGAGGATATGAAGTGAGGCTAAAGGGGGTGAAAAGCAAAATGAAGTAATCAAGCAAGTTGGGAAAGCAGTGAGAGACACAGATAGCAGCAGATAGAAACACGGAGAGGCAAGGAAAACAAACCCAGCAGGAAGAAGATAGATGGAAGCAAAGCAAGATTGAGAGAGATTCTTGGATAAAATGAAAAGATTATTTTTTTCGAGCTTATCTTTTCCCTTGTATCAAGAAACATGCCATTTTATTTGACAACAAATGAGCACATTAAAATAGCTAAAAAACAAGTAAAGCCATGGAGCTATGTATCCAGAGAATATTGTGGGCTCAGGGATGTCTCCCAGGAGATCTCAGGGCTTCATTTCAGCTTTGGGAAATATGCAGTCACGGTCATAATACTAATATTAACTGAAAGTGTACCATGAGCGTGCACTGGGCTTAGCACTTTGCATATAATGCCTGTAATTCTCTCAACAAGCCTGTGATAGAGTTACTGTCCTTAGTTCTGAGATGAGGGAAAGGAGAGGGTTAGAGTAACTTACCCAAAGTTGCCTAAGGGTATGTAGGTAAGTTACTTTAAGTTAATGAGTTACTTTAATAAGCCCAGCATCAAACTCAAGTAGTCCAATTCCAGAGCCCAGGCTCTTAACCACCAAGGTTCAGAACAGGAAGCATGGCAGCTAAAAGCCAGACTTGTAATAATTCATAACAGAATACAGTCTGAGAAATATATATATATGTAAAACTGAATTCCGATACTTTGGCCCCCTGATGCAAAGAGCTAACTCATTGGAAAAAAAAACTCCGATGCTGGGAAGGATTGAGGGCAGGAGGAGAAGGGGGCAACCGAGGGTGAGGTGGTTGGATGGCATCACTGACTCAATAGACATGAGTTTGAGTAAACTCCGGGAGACAGTGGAGGACAGGGAAGCCTGGTGCACTGCAGCCCATGGGGTTGCAAAGAGTCAGACACAACCGGGCGACTGAACAACAATGTGTGTGTTGATGTATGGCAAAACCAATACAATATTGTAAAGTAAAAATAATAATAATAATAATAACAAAATTTAAAAAAATAAAAAATAAAAAAATTTCAGCACTTTAAAAAAAAAAAAAGAAGAGGGAATATGCCCATAACTCCCATCTTGTTCAACTATTTTTCTGTTGTCTGTCTATAGCTTAGGGCATGACTGAGGTGGGGCAGAAATGTATGTTGGGGCCAAATTATGAGGCAGGTAGAGTGAACGACAGGGAGGCCTGGTGTGCTGAAGTCCATGGGATTGCAAAGAGTTGGACAGGACTTGGCAACTGAAAAACAAGAGTAAGGAACTTGAACTTTATGACAACTGGGAGTCCTTGAAATAAGTTTTAAGTAGTATTTACCACATCCCAATTTAGTTTTAGAGAGGTTCCCTGGTGGCTCAGCAGTAAAAAAAAATCTTCCTGCAATTCAGGAGACTTGGGTTCAATCCCTGGCCAGGCAGATCCCCTGGAAAAGGAAATGGCCATTCCAGTATTCCTACCTGGGAAATCCATGGACATAGGAGCCTGATGGGCTACAGTCCCTGAGATCATGAAAGAGTCGAACACAACTTAACAACAATTAAACAATTAATGGGGAGGTGGAGACTTTAGGATTAAAGACCCAAAATAGGCAGGAACAACCGATTTGGGAGCAGGGCCATTCTGAATGTTGTTTATAAGGTGAAATTGACTGGTTTGATGGCTGAATGGATGAGAGACATAGGAAGCGATATACACAGTTATTACAGGTTTACATCCTTCGCATTTCACCGAACATTTTATTCTGTTAGTATTACAATATTAATTAATATTATAATCTTAATATTTATGTTATGATATTTAATGAAAAACTCATTTCATTTGTATCCCTTTTGTGATGTCAGGATGGCTGAAATAAAGCTAACTGATCATGTTCAAAGTGGAGACAGACTTCAGCAGGCACAGACACAGCTCATAGTCTTGGGGAAGGCAGGAGTTGGGCACAGATAAACACATGTTCTATTATATTAGAAGTCAACTCATGAATTGGTGGGCTGCTGAAGCAAAGCCACTAAGACTTTATATATCCTAGCTTTAGCCACTCAACCTTTTAATTTTTCCTTTGAGAGCTTAGTGTAAATAATGAAATGTTTTTTTGACTTTGGATGTTATAGAAATGAAAGTCTAATTTTTAATTAATGAGCATGTCAACTGTTATTGCTACCATGCCAAAGTCTATAGTATAGCTCCACAGAGACCAGGATAAAAGGAGATGAAAAAGTAATATCCCCATTTGGAAAATGGTATCATCTGAAGTGAAACATTCAAGCAGTCATAGGATTCAGGAGGATGAAGGGTTATCCTCCTTGGGCTCAGGACAGCGAGGTGGTTTAGTCACTAAGTCCTGTCCAACTCTTGCAACCCCATGGACTGCAGCCCGCCAGGCTCCTCTGTCCATGGGATTCTCCAGACAAGAATATTGGAGTGGGTTGCCATTTCCTTGTCCAGAGTTGGATCTTTTTGACCCAGGGATTGAACAGGTCTCCTTCATTGCAGGCAGGTTCTTTACAGACTTAGCTATGAGGGAAGCCCTACAGAATAACCTGCTAATGAGCAAATCTATAACTAGCAAGGTCAAATTCTAATGATGAATAATCTATTTTGCTTGGGGCAACCATCTCTTCTTTCTTCTAACAGTCTTACTACGTATGCAGTTTAAAGTTAATACTCCTGTCACCAAATTATGTATCAAACTCAAGCAGTGTTGACCCAACTCTAGGGGGAGGGTTATGTTATCTATCCTGATTATCCCAGTGTTGTCATGTAAATAAATATTTCTAAATTTCATGGTGTGGACACATGGCCCCAAAGAGATTTTCTACTTTTGCTCCACCAGAGAGCAATATAGTGAAGAGTCAGGTGAGTCCCAAGGAAGAACCTGTGGTTTCCATTAGGGGTAAAACAGTGTGGAAGTACTTATGACTAGCTTCCTAGAGGAAATGGAACCTACTCTGTAGGGTTTCAAGTTCCAATTCATGTTTAATTATCTACGAAACTATATGGCTAAGAGCTTGCTCTAAATAAAGTTAAACTACCTGATTTGAATCCCAAGTGTGATGCATTCTAAGAAAGAAGCCTTGACAAAGTCCCTTAACTTTTCTTTATGTTTTTGATAAAACGAGGCTAAGAGCATGCAGTCATCATGGAGTTTCTGTGAAAAATACATGCAATAAAGCATGAAAAGCAATTTACACAGTGTCTGGCCCATGGCAAATGCCTCCTACATGTTATTCAGTTTTGCCAAGCATTTGAAATGCTAAATGGCATTTTCAAAGTTGTCTTCAATCTTGAAACACCCGGAAAGTTTAACATTTACTTTAACATTTTATTGACTGACAAATTTTCTAAAACATACATGGAAAAATAAAAATTTCACAAAGACCTAAGTGAATTTTGCAAAAGAAGAACAAAGGGAGGATTGTTCCTATCAGACATGAAGACAGAATTATAGTAATAAAAGTGATGGATTTAAATAGCAACGGTCAAACAGACTAAAGGGAAATAATTTAAAGAATCTTGATAAAGAATATTAAGAGTTAAAAATCTATCCCAGTCATGCGTAGCAACTTAGTATATGGTGGAGATGGTACCACTAACCAGTGAAGAAAAAACCAATTATTTAATAGATGGTGCTGGGCAAACTGGGCTTCCCAGGTGACGCTAGTGGTAAAGAACCTGCCTGCCAATGCAAGGGACACAGGAGATGTGGCTTTGCTCCCTGTGTCAGGAAGATCCCCTGGAGGAGAGCATGGCAATCTCCTTCAGTATTCTTGCCTAAAGAATCCCATGGACAGTGGATCCTGGTGGGCTACAGTCCATAGAGTCACAAAGAGTTGGACATAACTGAAGTGACTTACCACACACACACACACACACTGGGAAAAATAATGTTAAAGTTCTGCCTTTCACAAGATGCATCAGGGGCTTATATATAAAAGAAAAAATAATATTGTATAACCAATAGGTCATAGTAGCAGAGAATTATGACCCTGTGGTTGAGAGATTCTTGTTAAATATGACCCCAAATGTATAAATGATAAGGTTTTGGGACAAATATGAAATTTTATATCAGAATTGTAGATTTTCATTGAAAAATTGATACCACAGACAAGGCCAACAAATGAACTATATCTGGGGATATAGTGGTACTTACAGTAACAAAATGTGACAGCATCCTTGCTTTGTCCTGTTCTTAGGGGAAAGTGTTCAGTTTCTGATCATTTAGTATGATTTGAGCCTTGGTTGTTTTGTTTTCTGTAGATATTCCTTATCAAGTTGAAGAATCTTTCTTCTATTATTCTCGGTTTGCAAAGAGTTTTTGTCACCATGAGGTGTTGGATTTTGTCAAATACGTTTCCTGCAATAATTGATGTAGTCGTGTGATTTTTCTTCCTTACTCGCTGATTACTGGATTACATTGATTACTTTTGGGACCAGTCTTGCATACCCGGGATAAATCCCACTTGATCATATGGTTTCAGTTCTCATTTACATTGCTAGATTTTGTTTGGTTTTTTTTGTTGAGTACTTTTTTATTTATGTTCATGTGAGATATTGTGCTGCAGTTTTCCTTTATTCTAATATCTTATCTGGGTTTCTTACTAGGAAAATGCTAAACTCATAGAATGAGTTAGGAAATGTCCCCTCTGCCTCTGTTTTCTGCAAAAGTCTGTTTTATATATACAGTACTAGTAGCTGGCAGAATTCACCTGTAAAACCAGCTTGGATTGGTGATGCTTTTTGAAAGTCTATCAATTATTGAATTTTTAAATATATATAATTATATTCAGATGACCAATATTTCCTCAGTCAAACAAAAACAAATCTGTAGATACAGGGAACAGAGTAGTAGTTACCAGAGGGGGAGGAGTGGCCGGGAGGACAAACTGGATAAAGGGAATCAACCATGTGGTGACGAATTTAAAATAGAGTTTTGGTGACGAGCATGTTGCAGTGTATGCTATGCTGTGCTGTGGTTAGTCACTCAGTTCTATCTGACTCTGCAACCCATGGACTGTAGCCCATGAGGCTCCTCTGTCCATGGGGATTCTCCAGGCAAGAATGCTGGAGTGGGTTGCTGTGCCCTCCTCCAGGGGATATTCCCAAACCAGGGTTCAAACCCTGGTTTCCCTCACTGCAGGCAGATTCTTTACTTCCTGAGTCACCAGGGAAGCCTATTGTAGTGTCTAAAGAAGTTGGAATAAAATGTTGTAACATGAAACTTATACAATGTTATAAATCAATGTTACCACAATTAAAAAAAAAAAAGAAGTTTTGGTATTTTGAGTCCTTCAAAGGTTTGGTCAACTTAATCTATGCCAAAATTTCTGGACTTCTGATTTTTCAATTTTTCCTTTAACATTCAATATCCAATGTATCAGTCATCCAAGATATCAGCACTCCACTTATATTTATGATCCCTTCATAATTTGTGCCTTCTTTTTTTCATATTTAGCCTGTCTAGATTCATATCAATTTCATTAATCTTTTGAAATACATAGTTTTTTCTTATTGTTGTTGCATTGATTTTCTCTATTATTTTCCTGTTTTAAAAGTCATTAATTTATTCTCTGGCTTTTATTCATTACTTTATTCTTGTTTTAGACTTAATTTGCTCTTACTTCTCTACTGGAAGTATTCTTAGTGATTTTATACCTTTCTTCTTTTGTAAAATACAGATTTAGAGCTAGAAATTTAACTCAACATGGTTTTCACTGAATCCCACAAATTTTAATTGGATGTATTTCCATTTTTATTTAGTTCAAAATATGTTTAAAATTTTCCCTTGTGACTTTGTCATTGACCAATGTCTTATGTACAAGGATGCTCTTTAACCTCAAAATATCCAGGCATTTCCCCTTTGTCTTTCAGTTATTGATTTCTTATTTAAATTGATTGTAGTCTGAGAGAATGCTTTGTATCAGTTCAGTTCAGTTCAGTCACTCAACCATGTCCAACTGTTTACAACCCCATGGACTGAAGCATGCCAGGGTTCCCCGTCCATCACCAACACCTGGAGATTGCTCAGACTCATGTCAATCAAGTCAGTGATGCCATAGAACCATCTCATCCTTGTCGTCCCCTTCTCCTGTATTCAATCTTTCCCAGAATCAGGGTCTTTTCCAATGGGTCAGTTCTTTGCATCAGATGGCCAAAGTAGTGGAGTTTCAGCTTCAGCATCAGTCCTTCCAATGAATATTCAGGACTGATTTCCTTTAGGATTGACTGGTTTAATCTCCTTGCAGTCCAAGGAACTCTCAAGAATCTTCTCTGACAGCATATGTGAAAAGCACCAATTTTTTGGCATTCAGCTTTCTTTACAGTCCAACTCTCACATCCATACATGACTACTAGAAAAACCATAGCTTTGACTATATGGACCTTTGTCAGCAAAGTAATGTCTCTGCTTTTCAATATGCTGTCTAGGTTGTTCATAGAGCTTTTCATCCATGGAGTAAGTGTCTTGATTTCATGGTTGCAGTCACCATATGCAGTGATTTTGGAGCCCCCCCAAAAAGTCTCTCATTGTTTCCATTGTTTGTTTGCCCATCTATTTGTCATGAAGTGATGGGACTGGATGCCATGATCTTTGTTTTTTAGAAGGTTGAATTTTAGGCCAGCTTTTTCACTCTCCTCTTTCACTTTCATCAATAGGCTATTTACTTTTTCTTCACTTTCTGCCATAAGGGTGGTGTCATCGCATATTTGAGGTTATTGATATTTGTCCCTGCAATCTTGATTCCAGCTTGTGCTTCATCCAGCCCAACATTTCGCATGATGTACTCTGCATATACGCTAAAAAAGCAAAGTGACAATATGCAACCTTGATGTATTCCTTTCCCAATTTGGAACTAGTCTGTTTTTCCATGTCTGGTTCTTTTTTTTTTTCCATGTCTGGTTCTAACTCTTTCTTCTTGACCTTCATAGAGATTTCTCAGGAAGCAGATAAGATAGTCTGGTATTCCAGTCTCTTGAAGAATTTTCCACAGATTGTTGTGATGTTGTGAAAAGCTTTGGCATAATCAATAAAACAGATGTTTTTCTGGAACTCTCTGGCTTTTTTAATGATCCAGTGGAGTTTGCAACTTGAACTCTGGTTCCTCTGCCTTTTCTAAATCCAGCTTGAACAGCTGAAAGTTCTCGGGTCACATACTATTGAAGTCTAGCTTGGAGAATTTTGAGCATTACTTTGCTAGTGTGTGAGATGAGTGCAATTGTGTGGTAATTTGAACATTTTTTGGCATTGCCTTTCTTTGGGATTAGAATGAAAATCGAGCTTTTCCAGTCCTGTGGCCACTGCTGATAATTCCAAATTTGCTACCATGTTGAATGTAGCACCTTAACAGCATCATCTTTCACGATTTGAAATAGCTCAACTGGAATTCCATCACCTCCACTAGTTTTGTTCATAGTGAGGCTTCCTAGGGCCTACTTGACTTCTCATTCCAGGAAGTTTGGCTCTAGGTGAGTGATCTCACCATTGTGATTATGCGGATCATGAAGATCTTCTTTGTATAGTTCTTCTGTGTATTCTTGCCACCTCTTCTTAATATCTTCTGCTTCTGCAAGGCCCATACCATTTCTGTTCTTTATTGTGCTCATCTTTGCATGAAATGTTCCCTTGGTATCTAATTTTCTTGAATAGATTTCTAGTCTTTCCCCACTCTATTGTTTTCCTCTACGTCTTTGCATTGATCACTGAGAGAGGCTTTCTTATCTCTCCTTGCTATTCTTTGGAACTCTGCATTCAAATGGGTATATCTTTCATTTTCTTCTTTGGCTTTCACTTCTCTTTTTTTCTCAGCTATTTGTAAGGCCTCCTCAGACAACCATTTTGCCTTTTTGCATTTCTTTTTATTGGGTATAGTCTTGATCACTGCCTCCTGTACAATGTCATGAACCTCTGTCCATAGTTCTTCAGGCACTCTGCCTATCAGATCTAATCCCTTGAATCTATTTGTCACTTTCACTGTATAATTGTAAGGGATTTGATTTAGGTCATACCTGAATGATTTAGTTGTTTTCCTTACTTTCTTCAACTTAAGTCTGAATTTGGCACTAAGGAGTTCATGATCTGAGCCACATCAGATCTGAGCCTGGTCTTGTTTTTGCTAACTGTATACAGCTTACTCCTTGGAAGAAAAGTTATGATCAACCTAGACACCATATTAAAAAGCAGAGACATTACTTTGCCAACAAAGGTCCGTCTAGTCAAGGCTATGGTTTTTCAGTTGTATGCATGTATGGATGTGAGAGTTGCACTATAAAGAAAGCTGAGCACTGAAGAATTGATGCTTTTGAACTGTAGTGTTGGAGAAGACCCCCTTGGAGTTCCTTGGACTGTGAGGAGATCCAACCAATCCATCCTAAAGGAAATCAGTCCTGAATATTCATTTTAAGGACTGATATTGAAGCTCAAACTCCAATACTTTGGCCACCAGATGCAAAGAACTGACTGATTTGAAAAGACCCTGATGCTGGGAAAGATTGAAGACAGGAGGAGAAGGGGACAACAGAGGATGAGATAGTTGGATGGCATCACTAACTCAATGGAGATGAGTTTGAGTAAACTCCAGGAGTTGGTGATGGACAGGGAGGCCTGGCGTACTGCAGTCCATGGGGTCACAAAGAGTCAGACACGACTGAGTGACTGAACTGAACAGATAGAGCTTCTCCATTTTTAAATGCAAAGAATATAATCAATATGATTTCAGTATTGACCATCCGAAATGATGGTCTACACATGATGTCCATGTGTAGAGTCGTCTCTGTGTTGTCGGAAGAGGGTGTTTTCTATGACCAGTGTGTTCTCTTGGCAAAATTTTGTTAGCCTTTGCCCTGCTTCATTGTGTACTCCAAGGCCAAAATTGCCTGTTACTCCAAGTATTTCTTGACTTCCTACTTTTGCATTCCAGACCCCTATGATGAAAATGACATCTTTTTTGTTGTTAGTTCTAGAAGGTCTTTTAGATCTTCATAGATTTGTTCAACTTCAGCATCTTTGGCAATGCAGGTTGGGGCATAGACTTGGATTACTGGGATATTGAATGATTTGTCTTGAAATGAACAGAGATCATTCTGTCATTTTTGAGACTGCATGCACGAATTGCATTTCAGACTCTTTTGTTGACTGTGATGGCTACTCCATTTCTTCTAAGGGATTCTTGCCCACAGTAGTAGATATAATGGTCATCTGAATTAAATTTCCTCATTCCTGTCCCTTTTAGTTCACTTATTCCTAAACTGTCGATGTTCACTCTTGCCATCTCCTGTTTGACCACTTTCAATTTGCCTTGATTCATGGGCCTAACATTCCAGGCTCCTATGCAATATTGTTCCATAGCATCAGACATTACTTCCATCACCAGTCACATCTGCAATGGGCTGTTGTTTACACTTTTGCTCCATCTCTTCATTCTTTCTGGAGTTATTTCTCTACTCTTCTCCATAGCATATTGGGCACCTACTGACCTGAGGAATTATCTTTCAGTGTCATAGTTTTGCCTTTTCATACTATTCATTGGGTTCTCAAGGTAAGAATGGTAAAGTGATTTGCCATTCCCTTCTCCAGTGGACCTTGTTTTCTCTGAACTCTCCACCATGACCTGTCATCTTAAGTAGCCCTATACGACATGGCTCATAGTTTCATAGGCAAGACTGTGATCCATGTGATCAGTTAGGTTAGCATAGTTTCTGTGTTGTTTTTTTTTTTTTTTTTCAATTGCTTGATGTGTGTTTTATGGCCTAGAATGTGGTCTATCTTGGTGAATAGTCCTTATGAACTTGAGTAGAATATGTAGACTGCTGTTCTTAAAGGAATAGTCTATAAATATCAGTTAGAGAAAGTTGGTTGATAATGCCTTCAGATCAACTATACCATTACTGATTTTCTACCTTCTTAATCTGTCAATTGTTAGAAAAATTCAACATTGAATTTTTCAATAATAATAGTGGGTACATCTCTTATTTTTTAGTTATATCAGTTTTGCCTCATGTATTTTGACTCTTATTTGTACTTGGCTCTGTTGTTATATGTATATACTTTTAGGATTGTTATTTTTTTTTTTTCTTGAGGAATTGATCTTTTTATCATTATATGATATCCTTCTTTATCCATGACAATTTTCCTTGTTTTGAAATCCAGAAATCTGCATTCTCTTTAATCTGATGTCCTGAATATTTTAACTTTACCATATAGGTCTCTGATCTTTTGCTCCTTGAATCTGACCTCTCTTTCTTTATCCTGTTGCCCTCCCTTCCAGTGATGATTTCTAGAACCTCTCTCAGAGTTTCCATTGAAGGACTCTGTGAATGCCTTTATTTTTCTCCAATAACCATATCCAGCCCCTGGCTGTGCTTCATTTCCTACAGAAATGCAGCTGCTTGGGTATTTATCAGGAGCAGCTGTTAGACAATCTGGAGGGCAAGTCAATGATGCTTTACTTGGGGCAGGATCGCTGATGGAGAGGAAAAGCAGAGGCATTGGGGGCCTCCAGAGGCCTTGGATGGAGGGCTTCAAGGGGGATATCACAGAAAAATAAGACATGACCAGAATTCTCATCATCTGTGGCCTCCAGCCCTTGGGGTGAGGGCACTGTGGACTTTGCAGGCATAAGGCTGAGAGGAAGTGAGTCTCAATGAGCTGGCAGTAGATGCCAGTCATAGCAGCCACACCTGTGAGACCTGCTTGTCTCTAGGAACAGATAACACTTCCTACTGGCCTGGGGACAACATTGTCACTCTCTGAATCCACCTTCTCACTTCTCATGCTGAGAATGACCTGTGGGCTAGAAGTAAGATGAAAGCAGAAAAATAGTAAGCTGTTAAAGTAATCTCTATAGAACTGCAGTGTGGAAGCAGTATACTCCATTGAAAGCAGCTATTGTCTGGTTTCTGGGCCTGAAACCTTGGCCCAACTTTGGCATATATTTGCACAAAAGGCAGAATATCTGTTGGACTTTATTTCTTTATCCTATTGGATTTGATGAAATGTATGCTTAGCAGGTAAAGAATATTGCTGCAATGCAGGAGATGCGGGTTTGATCCCTGGGTTAGAAAGATCCCCTGGAGGAGGAAATGGCAACCTGATCCAGTATTCTTGCCTGAAAAATCCCATGGACAGAGGAGCCTGGCAGGTACAGTACATGGGGTCACATAGAGTTTGAACATGACTGAGTGACTGAGCACACACACACACACACACACACACTTTAGTAACAAAACTTAAGAACAAAGAAAAGAAAAACCCTTTGTAATTAGTTGTCTATAAATGCAATATTAATTCATGACAAGAAATAATTGACCTAGGTAAGCTGATGCTCAGTTGTTTAAGTTGGGAAGTTTCTGTTCTGTTCTATTTTACACTGGTCAGACTGTCTGAAATACAAAGGCTAATTCTGAATCAGGGGAGAGAATGTGGGAGAGTGAATGAGAAAACTCAAAATCAGGGAGACAGTTAATCCAGAGTAAAGAAGACCAGGGGAGAACATCAGATTTTTATTAATATTTTATTATAGCAATGTTTAAGGCATGGCCACAACTTAGTAAATGTTTTTGTGTGTGAGTGTGTGTAAGGCACTGTGTTATGAACTTTTTGCTATTTCATTTAAATCTCACAACTTGATCTGAGGGAAGCTGTGTGCATGCATGCGCATGTGCACACATATGCATATTCCTATAGTAAGAATGATAAAATTGAGACTTTATGAGTGAGGTAACCCCACTATGAGGAGATACCCGATGCCCAAAGTCAAAGGAGAAGCCCCAGCAAGATGGTAGAAGGGGCAAATTCATGTTTTGAATCCCACCAGAGATGCTCAGAGGGCTCAAACAAAACTTGTGCACATCAGGACCCAAGGAACCCACAGAGAGTGAGACAGAACTGTGTTTGAGTGTATCCTGTGGGTGTACGAGTCAGCAGTGGACTGCCACAGGGACAGGGGCTCTGGGTACAGCAGACTTGGGTATGGCATAAGCCCTCTTGGAGGAGGTCACCATTAACCCCACCACAGAGATGACAGAACTTACACAGAACTGGGAAATAGACTCTTGGAGGGTACAAACAGAACTTTGTGCACCAGGACCCAGGAGAAATGAGCAGTGACCCCACAGGAGACTGACCCAGATTGCCCAGCAGTGTCCAAGAGACTGCAGTGGAGGCGTGGGTCAGTGATGACCTGATTCAGGGTTGGGGGCAGTGAGTGTAGCAGTACATGCATGGGATCTTTTGAAGGAGGTCACCATTTTCTTCATTACCTCCACCATAGTTTGTCATCAGGTAAATAGCAGGAACGGAACACAGCTCCACCCATCTCCAGAAAATTGGATTAAAGATTTACTGAGCATGACCCCTCCCATCAGAACAAGAAACAATTTCCCCCCTCAGTCAGTCTCTCCCATCAGGAAGCTTCCATAAGCCTTTTATCCTTCTCCATCAGAGGGGAGACAGACTGAAAACAACAATCACAGTAAACTAACCAATCTGGTCACATGGACCACAGCCTTGTCTAACTCAATGATACCATAAGCCATGCCATGTAGGGCCACACAAGACGGACATGTCATGGTGGAGAGTTCTGACTAAATGATGTCCACTGGAGAAGGGAATAGCAAACCACTTCAGGATTCTTGCCTTGAGAGCCCCATGAACAGTATGAAAAGGAAAAAAGATAGGACATTGAAAGGTGAACTTCCCAGGTTGGTAGTTGCCCACTGTGCCACTGGAGATAAATGGATAAATAACTCCAGAAAGAATGAAGAGATGGAGCCAAAGCAAAAGCAGCAACCAGATGTGGATATGACTGGTGATGGAAGCAAATCATGCTGTAAAGAGAAAAATTGCATAGGAACCTGGAATGTTAGGTCCATGAATCAAGGCAAATTGGAACTGTTCAAACAGGAGATGACAAGAGTGAACATTAACATTTTAGGAATCAGGGAACTAAAATGGACTGGAATGGGTGAATTTAACTCAGATGACCATAATATCTACTACTGTGGGCAGGAATCCCTTAGAAGAAATAGAGTAGCCATATAGTCAACAAGAGAGTCTGAAATGCAGTACTTGGATGCAATCTCAAAAATGACAGAATGATCTCTGTTCATTTCCAAGGCAAACCATTCAATATCACAGTAATGCAAGTCTGTGCCCCAACCAGTAATGCTGAAGAAGCTAAAGTTGAAAGGTTCTATGAAGACCTACAAGAACTTCTAGAACTAACACCAAAAAAAGATGTCCTTTTCATTATAGGGGACTGGAATGCAAAAGTAGGAAGTCAAGAAACACCTGGAGTAACAGGCAAATTTGGACTTGGAGTACAGAATGAAGCAGGGCAAAGGCTTATAGAGTTTTGCCAAGAGAATGCACTGGTCATAGCAAACACCCTCTTCCAACAGCACAAGAGAAGACTCTACACATGGACATCACCAGATAGTCAACACCGAAATCAGATTGATTACATTCTTTGCAGCCAAACACGGAGAAGCTCTACACAGTCAGCAAAAATAAGACTGGGAGCTGACTGTGGCTCAGATCATGAACTCTTTATTGCCAAATTCAGACTTAAATTGAAGAAAATAGGGAAGACCACAAGACCATTCAAGTATGACCTAAATCAATCCCTTACAATTATAGAGTGGAAGTGAGAAATAGATTTAAGGGACTAGATCTGATAGACAGAGTGCCTGATGAACTATGGACTGAGGTTCATGACATTGTACAGGAAGCAGTGATCAAGACAATCCCCAAGAAAAATAAATTAAAAAAGGCAAAATGGTTGTCTGAGGAGGCCTTACAAATAGCTGAGAAAAAAGAGAAGTGAAAGGAAAAGGAGAAAAGGAAAAATATACCTATTGTAATGCAGAGTTCCAAAGAATAGCAAGGAGAGATAAGAAAGCCTTCCTCAGTGAATAATGCAAAGAACATTTCATGCAAAGATGAGCACAATAAAGAACATAAATGGTATGGACCTTACAGAAGCAGAAGATATAAGAAGTGGTGACAATAATACACAGAACTATACAAAAAAGTTCTTCATGAACCAAATACCCACAGTGGTGTGATCAGTCACCTAGAGCCAAATATCCTGGAATGCGAAGTCAAGTGGGCCTTAGGAAGCATCACTATGAACAAAGCTAGTGGAGGTGATGGAATTCCACTTGAGCTATTTCAAATCCTGAAAGATAATGCTGTGAAAGTGCTGCACTCAATATGCCAGCAAATATGGAAAACAGCAGTGGCCACAGGACTGGAAAAGGTCAGTTTTCATTCCAGTCCCAAAGAAAGCCAATGCCAAAAATGCTCAAACTACTGCACAATTGCACTCATCTCACACACTAGTAAAGTAATGTTCAAAATTCTCCAATCCAGGCTTTAACAGTACATGCATAGTGAACTTCAAGATATTCAAGCTGGTTTTAGAAAAGGCAGAGGAACTAGAGTTCAATGCCAATCAAAAAAGCAAAGGAGTTCCAGAAAAACACTTATTTCTGCTTTATTGACCATACCAAAGCCTTTGACTGTGTGGATCACAATAAACTGTGGAAAATTCTGAAAGAGATAGGAATACCAGACCATGTGATCTGCCTCTGGAGAAATCTGTTTGCAGATCAGGAAGCAACAGTCAGAACTGGACATGAAACAATAGGAAAAGGAGGAC
>NW_011494838.1:4844086-4892994 GCF_000754665.1 Bison bison bison | reverse complement strand
GCTGTATATTGTCACCCTGCTTATTTAACTTATATGCAGAATACATCATGAGAAATGCTGGACTGGATGAAGCACAAGCTGGAATCATGATTGCTGGGAGAAATATCAATAATCTCAGATATGCAGATGACACCACCGTTATGGCAGAAAGTGAAGAAAAAATAAATAGCCTCTTGATGAAAGTGAAAGAGGAGAGTGAAAAAGTTGACTTAAAGCTCAACATTCAGAAAACCAAGATCATGGCATTTTGTCCCATCATTTCATGGCATTTAGATGAGGAAACAGTGGCTGACTTTATTTGTGGGGGCTCCAAAATCACTGCAGATGGTGATTGCAGCCATGAAAGTAAAAGATGCTTACTCCTTGGAAGGAAAGTTATGACTGACCTAGATAGCATATTAAAAAGTAGAGAAATTACTTTGCCAACAAAGGTCCATCTAGTCAAGGCTATAGTTTTTCCTGTGGTCATGTATGGATGTGAGTGTCGGACTATAAAGAAAGCTGAGCGCCAAAGAATTGATGCTTTTGAACCATGGTGTTGGAGAAGACTCTTGAGAGTCCCTTGGACTGCAAGGAGATCCAACCTGTCCATCATAACGGAAATCAGTCCTGAATATTCATTGGAAGGACTGATGTTGAAGCTCAAACTCCAATACTTTGGCCACCTGATGCAAAGAACTGACTCATTAGGATTCTTAGACTCTTAAAAAAGACCCTGATGTGAGGAAAGATTGAAGTCAGGAGGAGAAGGGGATGACAGAGGATGAGATGGTTGGATGACATCACCGACTAAATGGACATGAGTTTGAGTAAAGTCCAGGAGTTGGTGATGGACAGGGAGGCCTGGCTTGGTGCAGTCCCTGGGGTCACAAAGAGTTGGACATCACTGAGAGACTGAACTGAATTGAATAATATTTCCCATCACACAGAGAATAGAAGATGCCTTTGTTTTAACCAGTTTCCCTCAGGCCAAACTCTGAGGCCCTGACTCGTAACTGCTACAGTATAGAGCAGCAGTCTCCAAGCCCTTCCATAGTATTTGGCTGTGCTCTGTTTGTGTTTAGCTACAAAACCAGGGCCTACGGTTGGAAGTTACATGGTGAACAAATTCCCCTGATCTAATTATAAACATATTCACAAATAAAGCTTTAAAATAATTACATTGGTGTCTTACTTGAGTAGTATCTAATGTCTCCCCCACTGATTGGGAGGCATTGAAACGTAAGCAAGGCAGATAATTGCCTGGAGTATCATCATGGTCATTGATGCGCAATTCAGAATGGGCTGGATGACCACCAAGGTCCTTTTCCAAATGAAGGGTTTCTGATTCTCTGATTGCAAAGTTTTAGCTTGTTTTAAGACAGTTCGTAGTTTTAAGACTTCACAAAGCATGCAGTATTTCTCTAGACTAAGATTGGTTGATATCATATCCCTGCTTAACCATAAGAGAAACATAGTAAATTAAATAAATAAGTAAAACAAAACAAAGAAACAAACAAAAAAATGGAGAAGGAAATGGCAACCCGCTCCAATATTCTTGCCTAGAGAATCTTGTGTACAGAGGAGCCTGGCGGGCTGCTGTCCATAGGGTCACATAGAGTTGGACATGACTGAAGTCATTTAGCATGCATACATGCGTTGGAGAAAGAAATGGCAACCCACTTCAGTATTCTTGCCTGGAGAATCCCAGGGATGGAGGAGCCTGGTAAGCTGCCATCTATGGGGTCACACAGGGTCGGACACGACTGAAGTGACTTAGCAGCAGCAGCAAAACAAAAATACACCATTTAATGATCCCACACACAGTTCCAGATGCTAAGTGCTTTGCATACTTTAATCCTCACAACTCCTTGGGAAATCTATGTTGTAATCATTTTATAAAGGGAAAGGGGAACCTGAGATTTTAAGAGATTTGTATAGCTTTCTCAAGTTCACAAGGTTAATGGGTGGCAGAAGAGGAATGGGAACCCAAGCTTGTCTACTGCTATAACTTTGTTCCTTATCAGTCTACTAATTCTATCCAAATGGTAAAAATTTCCTAATAATAATAAATCTGCTGCTGCTGCTGCTCCGTGTCACTTCAATTGCGTGTGACTCTTTGTGAACCTGTTGACTGTAGCCTGCCAAGCTACTCTGTCCATGGAATTCTACAGACAAGAATACTGGAATGGGTTGCCATGTCCTCCTCCAAGGGATCTTCTCAACCCAGTGATTGAACCCAGGTCTCTGATGTCTCTTGCATTGGCAGGAGCGTTCTTTACCTTTAGCACCACCTGGGAAGCCCAGTAAATCTGAGATTTAGATGAAAAGGGATCTCTCAGAGGAGCCTGGTGGGCTGCCATCTATGGGGTTGCACAGAGTCAGACATGACTGAAGTGACTCAGCAGCAGCAGCAGCAGCACGGACTACTGGTTTCCAAGGTGCCCTGTACTCTCATTGGACCTAAAAAGAAATCATTTAAAATTCACAATGATCCTCTAAAATCATTATTATGTTTTATTTTGTTTTTTAATTAATTAATTTATTTTAATTGGAGGCTAATTACATTATAATATTGTGGTGGTTTATGCCATACATAGACATGAATCAGCCATGGGTGCACATGTGTCCCCCATCCTGAACCCCCTCCCATCTCCTTCCACCCCATCCCTCTGGGTTGTCCCAGTGTACTGACTTTGAGTGCCTTTCCTCATGCATTGAACTTACCCTGGTCATCTAGTTTACATTTGGTAATATACATGTTTCAGTGATGTTCTCTCAAATCATCCCACCCTTACCTTCTCCCACAAGTCCAAAAGTATGTTCTTTACATCTGTGTCTCTTTTGCTATATTGCATATAGGGTCATTGTTACCATCTTTCTAAATTCCATGTATATGCATTAATATACTGTGTTGGTGTTTTTCTTTCTGACTTACTTCACTCTGTATAATAGGCTACATTTTCATCCACCTCATTAGAACTGACTCAAATGTGTTCCTTTTTACTACTGAGTAATATTCCACTGTGTGTATGTACCACAACTTCCTTATCCATTTGTCTCTTGATGGACATCTAGTTTGCTTCCATTTCCTAGCTATTGTAAATGGTGCTTAAATGAATATCTGGGTCCATATGTCTCTTTCAGTTCTGGTTTCCTTGGTGTGTATGCCCAGTAGTGGGATTGATGGGTCTTATGGCAGTTCTATTTCCAATTTTTTAAGGAATCTCCACACTCCATAGAGGGTGTACTAGTTTGCATTCCCACCCACAGTGTAAGAGGGTTCCCTTTTCTCCACACCCTCTCCAGCATTTATTGTTTGCAGTAAAGTCATTATTATTTTATAAATACAAAACTGAGAAACAATGAGAATGAAGATGTATCACTCATGTGAGAATTGGCAGAATCAGATACCTTAACAAATCTGTATATTGTTACACTGAACCACTCTGACTTGACACATGAGACCAGGAAAGCCCACAGTTATAAGACAAAGTTACTTGCTTGAACTCTCAATACTTGGCAAATCTGAACCTAAAATGCATTTTTCTTCACGTGTTAGTTAATTTTCTCTTTTTTTTCTCCACACCAGCAGTGCTGATCATAAAAAGTCAATATGCCTGTATGGCTCTGTTTATTATAACTAGCACTTCGAATCTCATTGTCTCATTTATGCATACTGTCTATACAAATGTAATAAGTGTTTGCTGTGTGTGTTATACAAGTTGCTAACATTAAGTAGTCTTGGGTAAATCTGTCTAAGAGCAAAAGAGAACCTATGCCTGGGCTCTGATATAAGAATCAAGTCCAACGTAGGTCCCATACCACCAACAGAGACATTGATAGCAAAAGATGACTTTTTCCCTCTGAGTTCAGACTCAGCTCTTAGACTCAGCAAAAGAGAAAAGGGAATGAAATGATTCCGTAGCACCTTTTGAAAGAGGAGCAGTATTTCTCTCTTTGGATTTTTTGAAGCATCGAAAGAATTCTTAGACACATAGGGGTGACAGGGTCAGCCTGTGGAAGTCCCATGATTGCTTCAGTCTTCTGCACATCTCATAAGTAGAGTTTCTCTCAGAAACCAAGTAGAATGCAAAACAAGCTCAGCAGTCCAGTAAGCTGTCACTAGAGGTGAGTTGGCTTCATCCTCATGGACCAGAGCCTGGGGAGGCTACTGGCTCAGCCAGTAAAGAATCTGCCTGCAAAGCAGGAGATGGAAGAGGCATGGGTTCGATCCCTGGGTTGGGAAGGTCCCCTTGAGAAGGAAGTGGCAACCCACTCTAGTAATCTTGCTTGGAGAATCCCATGGACAGAAGACCCTGATGGGCTACAGTGCATGGGGTCAGAAAAGTCGGACAGAACTGAACGACTAAGCACACACAGTGAGGAAAGCTGAGGGTCAGGACATCTGGATGGTTTCCATATTCTAACACAGTCTTCTCAAAAGGTGTTTTGTACCTTGGATGTCTTGTAATTCACATTTCTGAATTCACCTACTCACTAAGATTTATTTGCAACCCCAAAATCCAGAATTGCAGCATTTTTGCAGTCCTTTGTGGACATGTGCTGAATGGTGTGAAAAAATTGAGTCACCCCACATGGACGGTCCCAGCTGAGCTTGAACACGGGGACACTCTGCCTTCCTGTCTCAGATGTCATAGTGCAAACGCATTTATCATGGTCTATTCAGTGACACATTTTTCTCTTTATTGTGGTGTGTGTGGGGGGGGTTGGTTAGTGATTTTTGTGTTTAAAATGGCCCCTAAGCATAGTGGTCATGAAGATCTTTTTTGTACAGTTCTTCTGTGTATTCTTGCCACCTCTTCTTAGTATCTTCTGCTTCTATTAGGTTCATACCATTTTTGTCCTTTATTGAGCCCATCTTTGCATGAAATGTTCCCTTGGTATCTCTAATTTTCTTGAAGAGGTCTCTAGTATTTCTCATTGTGTTTTCCTCTATTTCTGTGCATTGATTGCTGAGGAAGGCTTTCTTATCTCTCCTTGCTATTCTTTGGAACTCTGCATTCAGATGCTTATATCTTTCCTTTTTCCTTTGCTTTTCACTTCTCTTCTTTTCACAGCTATTTGTAAGGCCTCCCCAGACAGCCATTTTGCTTTTTGCATTTCTTTTCCAGGGGGATGGTCTTGATCCCTGTCTCCTGTACATTGTCATGAACCTCCGTCCATAGTTCATCAGGCACTCTAACTATCAGATCTAGTCCCTTAAATCTATTTCTCACTTCCATTGTATAATCATAAGGGATTTGATTTAGGTCATACCTGAATGGTCTAGTGGTTTTCCCTACTTACTTCAATGTAAGTCTGAATTTGACAATAAGGAGTTCATGATCTGAGCCACAGTCAGCTCCCAGTCTTGTTTTTGCTGGCTGTATAGAGTTTCTCCATCTTTGGCTGAAAAGAATATAATCAATCTATTTTTGGTGTTGACCATTTCGTGATGTCCATGAAAGAGGAGAGTGAAAAACTTGGTTTAAAGCTCAACATTCAGAAAACTAACATCATGGCATCTGGTCCCAATGCTTCATGGGAAATAGATGAGGAAAGAGTGGAAACAGTGTCAGACTTTATTTTTTTGGGATCCAAAATCACCGTGGATGGTGATTGCAGCCATGCAATTAAAAGACACTTACTCCTTGGAAGGACAGTTATGACCAACCTAGATAGCATATTCAAAAGCAGAGACATTACTTTGCCAACAAAGGTCTGTCTAGTCAAGGCTATGGTTTTTCCAGTGGTCATGTATGAACGTGAGAGTTGGACTGTGAAGAAAGCTGAGTGCCGAAGAATTGATGCTTTTGAACTGTGGTGTTGGAGAAGACTCTTGAGAGTCCCTTGGACTGCAAGGAGATCCAACCAGTCCATTCTAAAGGAGATCAGTCCTGGGTGTTCTTTGGAAGGACTGATGCTAAAACTGAAACTCCAGTACTTTGGCTACCTCATGAGAAGAGTTGACTAATTGGAAAAGACCCTGATGCTGGGAGGGATGGGGGCAGGAGGAGAAGAGGATGACAGAGGATGAGATGGCTGGATGGCATCACCGACTCGATGGACATGAGTTTGGGTGAACTCTGGGCTAGCGTTTCTAAGGCATAAGAACGTGCATGTGTTAGATAAGCTTCATTCAGCATGAGTTACGGTGTTATTATCTGTGAATTCATCAGTAATGAACCAATAATATGTATTAAATCAAGTACACAAGTTACCTAAGGTGTCTTTAAATAGAAACACACATATACAAAGGTTATACATTGATTGATTGATGAAAATGTGTGACCAGGGCTCTCGGGAACCTAACCCTGCGTTTCCCTTAGGTGCAATGGTTCATTATTTGCTAGTCTGTGCTTGTGGAGACTATAGAACATTACTGCCACGGGTAATGAGATCCGTTATGCTACTGTTTTAGGCAAGGGATTTGAACCTTCCTTCTATGATGGTGCTATTTAAAGAATCCTTTAAAATAAATTTAAGTTAGAAAGCATCCTGTTAAAAATAAATAGTACAGATTGTTTGCTATTACAGCCAAACTTGAACTCCCTGAAGGAAAAGCTGAAGTTTTTGCATCACCGTTCTGCTTTTTTGGGTAACTTGCCCACATATTGAATTAATCACTGAGTCTCCACATACTTTTCTCTAAAGTGACACTACTCACATAGTGAAGTGTTTCTGAGGGAACAAACAGAGGAGCACTTTGAAGGGTATAAGGGCTTCCCTGGTGGCTCAGATGGTGAAGAATCCACCTGCAGTGTGGGATACCTTGGTCTGATCCCTGGGTTGGGACAATCCCCTAGAGAACAGCATGGCAGCCCACTCAAGTATTTGCCTGGAGAATCCCATGGACAGACGAACCTGGCAGCCTACTATTGTGGAGTTGCAAAGAGTCGGACACGATTGAGCAGCTTTCATATTGAAGCCTATAAACAGCCTTCCCAATATGAATGAGGCATCCTCACAATCATTGTTACTGCCTGTTGCTGACAAATTGTGAGGGCTACCTCTGCTACTGCAGTTGCATCTGTCAGAAGAGACAGAGAAAAATGTATTTGATATGCCCCCCACCTTCATTACCCACTAATAATGAAAAAATAATGACCTCTTTCCCCACGTTGGTGAATACTTTTCCTGTCAACTCTGATATGCTCATAATGTGGGCAGACAGATTATTTATGACCGGGGAAATTAAATATTATTTCATTTCTCCTAATACAATCTGTGGCGTCTCCCAGCTCCCAATTCCTTCCCATTAAGGTTATTGTCTTTTCTGCTCCAATTGGCCGCGTGCTGTTGGGTTGTAACAGCACTGGCAGGATGCTCAGAGCATAATGGAGGTAGAAGAAATGGTGTAATTTGCAAGACTGCCTTTCCCGTCTCTCCTAAATGAAGACATTTGGTCCCTGCGAGTCAAAACCCATTTTGATGAGTCTAGATGCATTTGGACTAATGGGAAAGGACAGTGACGGCTGTAATGGGTTTCCTGAACTGGGTTTTCTTACTCAGAATCACAGATTTCAGAATCGGGAGGGTCATTTAAGGCCATCTGTTTCAAGTCTCTAATTTTGCATATGAGGAAGCTGAGAGCTGGGGGCTTACATAATGAAGTCTCTGGTGAGAGAGCACATTTTTCATTGCCAAACCCCATTCCAGTAATTATTCTGGATTTTGATGTATATGTGTTTCAGGGGCCCATGCTTTTTCTAAGCACTGGGAGATACGATTACATTGTGTAAGGCCCAGAGACAGGAATGTTTTCTTCGTGACTGTGTGCCTTTGCTTATTCCATTCCTTCAGGCAGTTCATGGATGGGCTGGGGTTTTGTTGGGTTTGCATGAAAGCTCAACTTTTCCCTCTGCTTGATCTGGCTTCCCTCCCCCACTTTCAAAAGTGTTTACCCTACTCAGCGCCTGCTCCAGGAGAATTTCACCTGTGGCCCAGATGAGGTGAAATGTAAGGTCCTTCCTTCCTTATTCTTATATTTATTTCACACCTCAATGTTCCAAAGTAGATGAAGGCCTAGTATATAAGATGCAGTCCCTGCCAGCTTAGAGATCACAGCGTGATAATAAAGATGGACAAGTAGGAACAATGTTGTTAAGCCACAATTTAATCCAGACCACTCTTATCTTTTGACTGGACTATGCAGTATGGCCTTTGCTTGATTCCATTTCTCATCTTGCTCCCATTTTTCACCCAAATCAAAACCCGAATCTGATTATGTCACTCTCTGGCTTAAGGTCTCTCAGTCAAGCACCACTGCAGCCCAACAAAGCTCTGGTGTCTTATTTAGCCCTGCCTATTTCCCCAATATGGTTTCTTTCTAATTTATTATTCCTTAGTAACACTGAACTGTTTTCATTTTCTCAAAACTATATATTATCCCCCCTCCTCTCAAAGTCTCCATACCTGCTTTTTCTTCCATCTAGGACATTCTTCCTCTGCCTTCTCTGAGAGGCTGACACACTCTCATCCTTGACAGCTTTATTTATTTGCCATCTCCCTAAGGTTTCCAATTGAGTTTTTTAGGTTCTATACTACAAACCCTGGACTTCTCTGGCAGCCCAGAGGTAAAGAATCCACCTGACAATGCAGGAGATGTGAGTTAATCCCTGGATCTGAAAGTGAAGTGAAGTTGCTCAGTCGTGTCTGACTCTGTAGCCCACCAGGCTTCTCCGTCCATGGGATTTTCTAGGCAAGAGTACTGGAGTGGGTTGCCATTTTCTTCTCCAGGAGATCTTCCCAACCCAGGGATTGAACCCGGGACTCCTGCATTGTAGGCAGACGCTTTACTGTCTGAGCCACCACTGGCATCTGGATCTGAAAAGGAAATGTCAATGAACTCTAGTATTCCTGCCTGGGGAATCCCATGGACGGAGGAATCTGGCAGGGTACAGTCCATGGGGTCACAAAGAGTCAGACACAATTTAGCAACTAAACAACAACAAAAACATACTACAAACCCTAGGTGATGCTGATCACATTGCTAGTCATTATTTATTTGTATATTTATTATAATTATTAAATGGGATTTTTCAATAAAGAACGTGAGCAGGGAATGGCTTTTTCTAATTTACACAGAGGTGCCAGATAGTCTTTGGGAATGCAGAGGGAGTTGCCCTCCTCGACTACCTTCTTTGACCACTGGCTATAACTCAATCCCTTCATAGTGCATATTATCATTTTAGTTGTTTATTTACTTGCTTTTTTACTTTCTTGTTTGTCCACTGTATTATATTATAAGCACTTCATGGTTAAAAAGATAATTTTTTTCATCCACAAGTATACTGTCTGCCTTGCAGAGTGCCTGCCAGATAAAAGTACTCAACAAATTTTGCTGCAAAAAATTATTATTGAGTAAGTTAAGGAAAATGAATGGGGGCTGGCATTTGGGCTGAATTGTGAAGTAAGCATAGGATTTAAATACTGCTCCAAAGAGAAGCATTTTTGGTGGTGACAGAGAAAAATCCCTTATCTGCGAAATGGGACAAAAACACCTATGTTAAAGGAATATACTCACGAATGTAAAGTGCTAGCGAAATATTTGACATGGCAACACTCAAAAGCGCTTCTGTTTGCATTGTTCTCTCCTATGGTAAATGTATTAGAAAAGATCCCAATGCTGGGAAAGATTGAAGGCAGAAGGAGAAGGGGCCGACAGAGGATGAGATGGTTGGATGGTATTACCGACTTGATGGACATGAGTTTGAGCAAGCTCCGGGAGTTGGTGATGGACAGTGAAGCCTGATGTGCAGCATTCCATGGGGTCGCAAAGAGCTGGACACGACTGAGTGACTGAAATGACCGATGGTTAACGTACCATGGAGGTACTGCTTTCATTGATTGCTTTAAAGGTACACAAATAAAAAATACAAAAGTCGGAAGTCTATAATTAGCTTGTCTGGTTCGGGGACTTCTCTGGAATAATTTAGATCTTACAACTTTTGGGTTATCTAGACATCTGGTGATTTGTATTTATATTAAAGCAGTGAAGAAATGGACTTTACAGAAAACTGCACATATTCCATAGCCCAGGATTCTGGGAGGGTGACTGAAAATAGTACCGGTGTTTTTCTTACTTGAAGAATTTTGCTCTCCACACCACTGCCATGATCTGCTAAACAAATGCCCCTGGGAGGCCAAAGGAAGTTGGACAAATTCTACATCACCAACATCAGTACTCTCTTTAAACTGCACAACTAAAGGAAGAATGTTCAATGGCAAGTTTTCAGCGATTCCCTTTTACATCTCCAGACCTAGGAAGGCATTGGTACCTCAAAAACACTTTTGAAACATCCTCTGTGTTAAGAAGAAAAACATTACCGACTTTAAAATTCTCAAGCTCATGGTGAGGACTAAGTTGAGGTCACTTGTTATTTTCTTCCAAATAACTGATTACCCTTCTATTTCTCACTCTTTTTTTAGGTCAGTGGATTTCTTTTCATATTAAATATATTCTCTTTAGAGAGTGTGGCTTCCAAAGAACAAAAAACACACACACAAAAGAAAAATCACCCAACATCTTAACATCTTCCATCTTTCCACAAGAAAATAAAATGCTGTTGGCAAAGCTTTGGGTTGCAAATGATTTGGGTATTAGAGAAAATGTGGGTGGCAGAATGAAAAACAAACAGAAATTTTAAAGTTATTAAATCACCTCCCCCTTGCATCAGATGGTATTTAGCCTTTTATTTTCATATGATCAGGCCAAATCTCATTTTAAAAGGTTGAGACATAAGAATTTTACTTTTTTACTAAGGCAAAATTTCGTGACATGGTTGAATAAGCCTTTTCCCATAGGTAACTTTCTATCTTAGCTTTCTGGCGGATCTTCAGGGTCCTAACAAATCATTCCGCCTGGAAGCATAGTGCTGTCTGCAGCAACATGATACTATGAAGTTGTAAGTGCCAATTAGGATGCTATTTTCCTTATGACCCAAATCATCTTCTTCCAGAGGCCACACAGTGAGCCTAATTCACCTACTAAATGGGTAAGGGAGACATAATGAAAAGCAGTCAATTTTTAAATTCAAAATCCCAAGAATTTAACGACCCATCCTGCCTTCTTCCATGGGATAAAGTACAGGGAACCCTAACCAAACCCCTCTGGAGGAGCTATCCCTGGAACTCTAGAAACTACTGAGGTCCATGTATTTTTCAGTTTATTGTACCCACTGACATTGCATGTCTCTTATGGTGACAAAGTGGTTCCTGCTACTTCCTCCTCATCACATCTTATTAGCATAATGTCATCAATGTGATACCAATAGCAATGGCCCCTGTAGTTCTTGTTGTTGTTTAGTCACTAAATTGTGTCTCTTTGTGACCCCATGGACTGCAGCATGCCATGCTTCCCTGTCCTTCACTATCTTCTGAAGTTTGCTCAGATTCATGTCCATTGAGTCAGTGATGCCATCCAACCATCTCATCCTATGCCACAAACTTCTCCTTTTGCCTTCAATCTTTCCAAGCATCAGGGTCTTTTCCAATGAGTTGGCTTTTTGCCTCAGGTGGCCAAAGTATTGGAGTTTCAGCTTCAGCATCAGCTCTTCCAATGAATATTCAGGGTTAATTTCCTTTAGGATTGACTGTTTTGCTGTCCAAGGGACTCTCAAGGGTCTTCTGCAGCACCACAGTTCTAAAGCATCAATTCTTTGGCACTCAGCCTTCTTTATAGTCCAACTGTCACATCCATACATGACTACTGGAAAAACCATAGTTTTGACTATACGGACCTTTGTTAACAAAGTGGTATCATCAATGTGATAACAATAGCAATGGCCACTGTAGCTCTAGCTACTATCTATTGAGTGATAATTACCATGTTCCAGGTTCTGTTCTAATATCTAAAGTATACTAACTAATTTAGAAGTCTCTATAACTAAATGTGTGTATGCTCAGTCACTAAGCTGTGTTGATTCTTTGCAACCACATGGACTGTAGCCCACCAGGCTCCTCTGTTTGTGGAATTTTCCAGGCAAGAATATGAAGCAGGTTGCCATTTCCTATTCCAGGAGCTCTTTTCAACCTAGGGATTGACCAACACAGGCCTATTCTTTACCACTGAGCCACCTGGTTAGCCCATGACTCCATGAGGTAGATACTATTATCATTCCAACTTTGCAGATGAGGAAATGGAGGCAAAGGATATTAAGGTACTTGCTCAAATTTGCACACTCATTACATGATGAAGTTGAGATATGATGGCAGATAGTCTGGCTCCAAAGCTTGTATTCCCAAGCTCCTTCCTGTCCCTCTTGCCCAAGATAAGAGGGCAAGTAAGAACAGAGACCGTTTAAAACAACGCAGTGCCTAGTTTTCACATAGGAGAACTGTAAAGATGTTAATTCCGATGTAAATTAACCTCACATCACATTGGCTACTTGGTTGTCATTGACTTTAGTTTTACAGCTACAGAAGAGCAAAGGCTTCTTTGTTTTGCTTTTGCTTTTTGTTTCTATTCATGAAAACCCTTGGATTTCACTCCATGTTTTAAACTGAGAACTTGGAGATCTGCACACTCCTTTATGTTTCTTTATGGTTTAAAAGCACAATCAGGTGTGGATGCCTCGCCTGCTGCTCCAGCCCTTCACACCCTTTCATGCCCATTACAGCGCAGTTCCCAAGGCGTTGGCTTTGTTTTGTTTTTTTAATTGTATACTTCATTCTGGGGACACATAGATGATACTTTAATTAGCTGTTCCAGTGCTTCCTGCCATGGCCCTCCAAGCTCCCTTTTCTGAATTCTAGCAGAACTATGTCTGCCTTCAGCTCAAACTAGGTAAAGTAATCTATCATGAATTTCTCCTTTCTTCTTGGGACCATTGCCCATAATCCACTCCCTGGCACTTATCTCTGTATTAGTCATGGTTTTCTTTGCTGCTAACAGCAGAAAGAGAATGGATACTTTAGGGATAAAAAAAATTTATTGGAAAGATATTGGGTAGCTAATGAAATTAACAATACACTAATTAATCAGGCTTCTAAAATATGCAGAAACAAAGAGAAAGTAGGCAGCAAGAAATGCAACTGTGGGCTGCACACACTAGAAACTCTGTGCTGCAGCCATTGGAGGGACAGAGATGCTGCCGTTTGCTCCTGGATTCTCAGCACACTGCTGTCACAGGATTCTTGGTACTGCTGCCAACATGAATAATCCCTTTGCCATCCCTGCATCTCTGTATCAGTCCCTGAAGAGTCAAAGTCGTGGGAGGGACCATCTGATTTACCCACCCTAAGGGCAGGGGCTGGAGAAGGCAATGGCACCCCACTCCAGTACTCTTGCCTGGAAAATCCCATGGATGGAGGAGCCTGGTAGGCTGCAGTCCATGGAGTTGCTAAGAGTCAGACACGACTGAGCGATTTCGCTTCACTTTTCACTTTCATGCATTGGAGAAGGAAATGGCAACCCACTCCAGTGTTCTTGCCTGGAGAATCCCAGGGAGGGGGGAGCCTAGTGGCTGCTGTCTATGGGGTCACACAGAGTCGGACATGACTGAAGTGACTTAGCATAGCATAAGGGCAGGGGCAGGGGGCCTCGCCCGTTCATTTTTCCATAAAATGACCAATAGACTTGAATGTGGGAGAGTTAAATAAATGGAAAATTTTAGTGGTAAAAAGTAATAAATAAATTTCAAAACTTGTCCACATCAAGAGAAAAATTAGAGTTGAGTAAAAGAAGTTCTTTTAAGAGATGAAGTTAATAAAGATATTAAGGCAACCATCCCACAAAACTCTGCACAATAATTTCTCACAATCCATCATAAACCACAGTCATATCCAAGATGGGACTTTCATTCATTCATTGCAAAAGTACTTACTAAGGCTCCCTTTCTAAGCAACACCATGTTGGGCACCATGGGCGCAGACCTTCACCTCAAGAAACTGACCACATAGCTTATTGGTTTTTGGTGACAGAACAAAATGAAATCATTGACTGCCTTCAGTTTTATATACATGAAATTGAAACTCATTATGTCTTTCTCTGCTTATAATGCTGGAAAGGGAAATTTATTCATTCTGTACACTTAAATACCAATAGGAAAGACTTTGAGCAAGAAATGCAAGCCCCAAAAGTGGAATATTGATATTGGGTGTGAAGTTAGAGATTTGGGTGTTAGATCTCTTAAAGGGCTACCCTTGTGCTCAGCTGATAAGAATCTGCCCGGAATGCGGGAGACTTGGGTTCTATCCCTGGGCTGGGAAGATCCCCTGGAGAAGGGAAAGGCTACCCACTCTAGTATTCTGGCCTAGAGAACACAATGTAGTGTGTAGTCCATGGGGTCACAAAGAGTCAGACATGGCTGACAGACTTTCACTTTTTATCTTTTCTGTTCTTAGACCATGGAAAGTCCTTCAGTAGGTTTGTGAAGCTCAGCTTTACCCTCTTGATATGTTAAATGGTACAACATCTGAGCCTACTTATCTGTTTGACAAAATAAGGTAGGATTCTGCCTCAGTTCAATTCAGTCGCTCAGTTGTGCCCAACTCATCACAAAGAGTTGGATTCTGCCTGGTCTGGGCTTAATTTTGGCCCTTCATAATAAACAGACATATTTTAAGAGCAGCAGGTGACAGATATGACAAAATATTTCACAATCAAACTTCTTTCTCTACCTCAAACTATCAGAAAATATCTAGATATCACTTCACTTGTTCAAGTGGCTTCACCTTCTAAAATAAAAATCCAAGTCATTCTTACTGTCTACACACACATTTTTTTAAGTCTTAAGTGGTCAGTCATAAAGATTCTGTTGTAATTGGATACTTGAATGGTTGAAAGTTGAGTTTTCCCTCCTATTATCTCTTTTGTGGGTAATGAATAGTGAGTTCTGATAAGAGCCAACTTTATTATAATTTTCTTTGCTAAGGAAGAATACAAATCCCCTATTCCTCATACTCTCATATAAAAGAAAATTTTCTTTTCCCAGGAAGCAAAATTTGGAAATGTTTCTGATTTCTCTGGACCCTTCCTCTCTCATTATCAAGAGAAGGAGATTTCCTAATTGACAGAATTGAGAGAAGAAATGCAGTGTGATCAGTTCAGAACCTTTGTGAATATCCCTATTCAGAATGTCAAGACAAAGGCTTTATTCACTTGAGTCCTGAACTTATAGGATATGCTAGATCCTGAACTTCTAAGGGGCTGGTATACATTTTAGAGACTAAATAATCAGAAAATTTAGCTGTGGTCACAGATGAGGTTACCAATTCTAATACAACTTTATCTCTAATATTATTAACATTTTGCTGTCCATTTGATTTTCTTTGTCTATTTCTTAATGTGGCCACACTCAGGAAATAATAGGATGTTATTTATGGAACCTCTGAAAACTCTGAATGTATTCCTTCTGTGGCAGCAGTTTCATTGCGCAAGTCCTAATCTACTCTGATAGCTTTATTATCAGCACATGCTAAGCATAATTTCTAGAGAGGCAGAGTTCTCACAGGAACATGGAGACTTGTGTATAAGCATTTACTTGTAATGAAAACATTACAGAGTATTTGTTTTTAAATATATGCAATTCATTGTTTTAGTACACACAAATCATTCTGACTTCTTGACAAATATGTTTTGCTCATCTTCTTTTTTTCCTCTAAAGAGAGAAAACCAGCTTTAGCTGTATGTATGACAAATATTAGTGGGTTGACACCACCCTTATGGCAGAAAGTGAAAAGGAACTCAAAAGCCTCTTGATGAAAGTGAAAGTGGAGAGTGAAAAAGTTGGCTTAAAGCTCAACATTCAGAAAACGAAGATCATGGCATCCGGTCCCACCACTTCATGGGAAATAGATGGGGAAACAGTGGAAACAGTGTCAGACTTTATTTTTCTGGGCTCCAAAATCACTACAGATGGTGACTGCAGCCATGAAATTAAAAGACACTTACTCCTTGGAAGGAAAGTTATGACCAACCTAGATAGCATATTCAAAAGCAGAGACATTACTTTGCCAACAAAGGTTCATCTAGTCAAGGCTATGGTTTTTCCTGTGGTCATGTATGGATGTGAGAGTTGGACTGTGAAGAAGGCTGAGTGCCGAAGAATTGATGCTTTTGAACTGTGGTGTTGGAGAAGACTCTTGAGAGTCCCTTGGACTGCAAAGGAGATCCAACCAGTCCATTCTAAAGGAGATCAGTCCTGGGTGTTCTTTGGAAGGAATGATGCTGAAGCTGAAACTCCAGTACTTTGGCCACCTCATGCGAAGAGTTGACTCATTGGAAAAGCCTCTGATGCTGGGAGGGATTGGGGGCAGGAGGAGAAGGGGACGACAGAGAATGAGATGGCTGGATGGCATCACTGACTCGATGGACGTGAGTCTCAGTGAACTCCGGGAGTTGGTGATGGACAGGGACACCTGGTGTGCTGCGATTCATGGGGTCGCAAAGAGTCGGACACAACTGAGCGACTGATCTGATCTGATCTTTTAGGGGAGACATATAGAAGATTTAACTAAAATTCCCTCAGAACCCAATATTTGGGGTTGTTTGAGGAGTAAGTTAGACACACTGAAATACCAGATTATGTTGAAAGAGATCCCCAGGATAGTCCATGTTCTGTGGTCTGTCCAATCAAACAATACATTGAAAGGAAGTTTTTTCTTCTACAGTGATTAGATGATATCCTAACATATATTCAACCTATAGACACAAGATTATACACAATATGATGTGATTTTACCATAGTACTATAGTTTAGGTTTCACTGAGTGTGCTGTGCCTGAATAATAAGAGGGAAATTGGTTTTTAGTGATGTTACTTAAGAAGATTGACGGATTATTTGTACATGGGCAGACTAGTCCTTTAATCCCAGGTCATTCTTGGTAAGAACCCAAACCATATCAAATTAACCTCGTCCATTCATTCATTTCTTTATTATCCATCCATCCATTTATTCATTTAAAAGCAATACTGTCGGCTAACTGATTTCAGACATTTTTTTTTTCTAGGTACTAGAAATATACAGGCCAACAAAACGACAGGAATGTACAATACTAGTAGGAAAGACTGGAAGTAAACAAAACACCTAAGTCAATTTCAGAGAGAAAAACAAAAAAGAAAGAGGTGTATCCGATGATCAGGGGCAGAAAAGTGGTTTTCATCAGAGTGGTCAGGGCCATATTGAGAAAGCATCTGAACAAAGCCTGGAAAAGAAAAGGAGGGAGGCCATGCATACGTGCAGGAAAGGGCATTCCAAAGAAGCAAAACAGACTCTAAGGTTCAGCCTGGAGCACTTCTGCAGTCAAAGAAACAGTCAGAGGCTGACTTGATTGGAGTCAAGGGAGAGAGAGGGAAGAAGTCAGAGAGACAATGAGAGGCCAAGCTATGTGGGACTGTAGGGCCATTATCTTTGAAATTACACAGCTGACATGGAAAGGTACTATCGTTTTGAGGCTTGTCCTCTGCTTGATGTGACAGAACAGACTGAGAGGCCTGGGTTCAATCAAGGATAGAAATGGGGAGACCCCTTAGGAAGCTAATGCAATAATGCAAATATGTTGGCTTGAAGCAGATTGGTACCAGTAGATTAGAACCAGATATGGTAAAATGCATCTGGATATACTTGAAATGTCAAGACAACAAAGTTTTCTAAAAAGAATAAAATGGAGGCATGTTTGGATTGGAAAATTTGGTCTAAGCATGAATTAGAGATATCAAATATACAGTTGACTATAGAATGTTTGATTTCAGGAAAAAATGTATAGGCTGTGGAAACATGCTTGGGTGTATCCAGCCTATAAGTGGGATTAAAACCAAGATACTGCATGTGATCACCCAGTGAGTGAGTTTAGATAGAAGAAAGCCAAGGATATTGTCTGGGGGTACTGGAAGATTAAGAGGTCACAGAGATAAGGAAATGAAACTGAGAAGAAAAAGCCTGTAGTATAAGAGAAAAGAAATCTGGAGAGTGTGCTTGCTTAGAGTTAAAGTAGCTAAGGACATTGGGAGAAAATAGAGTATGTCACACAACTCTCATGGACCAGCTGAGATGAGTTCTGAGACCGGGCATTGGATTTAGAGATGTGGAAGTTGCTGGTGACTTGACAGGAGCAGTTTTGCTGGAGTTGTCTGTGAAAGGCTTATCAGATTGGGCACAACAGAGAACAGAGGTAGATAAATTGGAGACCATGACTCTATAGCTCCCTCAGGCCCCCTTTCCTTGAAAGTTTGATGTTTCAGTAGTAGGCATCAGTGCTACTCAACAGTGCTACCCAATAAACTTGACGAAATCCCCCTTCAAGCACCCAGGAGAATCACCTCTCCTCCCTGTCTTGAAATTAGGTAAGACTGTTTGTTTTACTTTGGCAAATGAATTGTCAGCAGAAGTGACATGTATCCATTCTGAGCAGAACCACTAAGATCCAATGTGTGATTATCCATCTCTTTCTCTCTGCTGCCGCCGCCAGTGATGTTCAGTAAAAAAGAGACTTCATCAGCATTAGTCAAATATGAACAGAAACGCTTCACAGGAGTGTGATGTTCATATGTGGGTAACTGAAACATATACTGTGTTGTTTGAAACCACTGAACTTTGGGGGGGTCAGTGGTTACTGCAACCTGATCTGCCCGATGTGAATAAGAAGGCAGCATGTGCTTCAGCTCTGCCTCTGCTGTGCTCGATGAAACTGTTCCTAGACTGACCTGCTCAACACTTACTGGGAACTCACGAGCTCTCAAAGGATGAGTAGTGTCTGTGTTTCCAATCAGATTAGCAAACTTGGAATAGTAAGAATTAGTCCTTATCCTACCCTAGAGGTAGGAGCCTCCTCTTCTCTGCAGTGAGGTGGTGGGAGATGGCAGCAAAGTGTGCTTTACTTCAGGGTAGCTGCGGGAATAATAAGATGGGACCTGCACATTCAATCTAAGAGTCCACTGAACCTGCTTTCACGTCACATTGGAATTTGGAAATTAATTTTATGCAGAAGAAGAGCAGTCATAAATAATGTTTGATGATTGTTAGCTGTTACTTTAGTTGCAACTATTATTCTAATATTGCTGTTATTGTTGCTTTTATTGTTATATATCTAGATGGGCATGATGACATTGAATGTCAAAGTAAATTTTACTTAACACAAAATTTTACATTCTACCATTTCATGTATACCAGGGTATGCATGGGAAAGCAAACCTGAATTTATTGAATATTTGTTAAATGTCTGTTGCATACTGGGCTCATACTCAGAAGACTGATGCTGGCCAAGCCATGTTGAGGTTCATTCTTCTACTTCAGCTCCTTGAGGCATGGAGTCATTCACATAAGAAAGGAAAGTTCTCCATTAACCCCATTTATCTTTAGAGAAGAATGCAATAGAAGGCCATATTTCCCATTTCAACACACTGATGGTGCTTTTCCTATAAGATTATGGCTCCCCAACCACGAACCTGCAAGTTGGAAAATTGGACTCCATTGAATTAGGTGATTTGTAAAGGCTGAAGCATTGAGAAATAGAGAGAGAGGTAGACAGATACAGAGAGACAGAGTGAGTAGAGAAAAACAGAAGAAAATTAATACCTATCTTTAAAAGAATAAGTTTATTCCTCTGAAGTATTTTTTCATGGTCCAAGAGAATGTATGTTGCTTATAATACATTGAATTTAAACAATGGCAGTAATACAAGGAAATTGTGGCTGGTGGAAACCCTGAACAGTATGCCAAATGACTCTGCATTCATTCTTGTCCACCTTTTCCTTCCATAAACTGCACCCAGACAGACCATTCAATTCCACAAGCCATTGAGGACTGTGAGATATGACATCATTATACTGCTGTATATATAATTCATCCACCATGTCAGTAAAATGATGATAAATGCTGGACTCACTCACAAGGATCATATTACATATTTCATTTCAAGCCTTTTTTTTTTAATAATTTTTATTTTTCAAATTTCCATTATAACTTCCATCAGCTGATCAGACTCATAATCATCAAAATTACTCAGCTTCCCAAATTAAAGTGGCATAGTAAAATCTGGTTGAGACTGGTGCCCAGACTCAGGCTTGTGAGGTTTGTTAATGTACTAATAGAAAAAGGGTTAGTGGAACCAGCATTTATGGAGCCTTAGATTCTTCATCTACAAATTGAGAATAGCAAACTTCCCATACAAGGTGTCTAAAGGATGAGTTCTTTAAAAAAAATAAATTAATAAATAAAATATTTTATTTCCAAAATTCGTTCTCACTAGATACATGAGGCTGGCAGAGATTTTATTTTGTAATCGACAAGCATACATTGAAGAACTATATGCCATAATCTGACCTCTAAGAGTTTTCAACCCAATGCAGGAGACAACCAAGAAAATTACAACTAAACATTTCAGTGTGAGCTCTGGAACTGAGGTCAGAAAACTTACTCTGAGAATATCAGGAAAAGAGAACAAATCTGGTCTGAGGCTCTCCTAGAAGGTTTCTCTGAAGGTGGTGGTTTACCTACTGGTTCCTGAAATATGTTTAGAGGATTTCAGTGTCTTCACAAAGGGAGCAGCTTATTCAAAGTCATGGATCTTTGAAAGGGACTGCATTAATTTCCTAGGGTTGCTGTAAAACAACAAAAATCATTGTGTCATAGTTCAGGAAGCTAGAAATCCAAAATTAAGGTTTTGTCAGAGCTCTATTCTTTCCAAAAACTTGAGAGAGATTCTTCCTTCACCTCTTCCAGCTTCTGAAAGTCCCAGGTACTCCTTGGCTTGTGGCAGTATCCCTCTAATCTTGGCCTCCATTTTCACACCTCTCTCTTCACCTGGCATTCTCTTCTGTATGTCTGTCTGTGTCCAAGTTTTCCTCATCATACAAGGACATCAGTCCTATTAAATCAGGGTTCATGGTCATGGTTTCATCTTGACTTGATTACATCAACAAAGACCCTAATTACTGATCACATTTACAGGCACCAGGGGTTAGGACTTCAGTTTCTTCTTTTGGACAGGGACATAAATCAACACATTGTATTCATGGAAAGTTTAGTGTGGGATATAGGGAGCATGTTGGGAAAGGAGTGGAAAAGGCTGAAGCCAGATGGTGAGGAATCCAAAATGCCATGTGGAGGAGCCCTTAGGCATGTTTCAGCAGGAGAGTGGATAAGGCAGCTTTCCCTTTGTGAAGATAACTCTTAGGGCATTGAAAAAGTGGATCAAATGGGAAGTGACAGCGTTGCATAAAGGCCATTGAGGTTGTCCAGATGAATAGTAGGGAAGCAAAAGAGAGGCCACAGCTAAGAGGAGTTTCTGGGTGAGGTGACAATTGATCCTAAGTGGGAGAATCAAGAGAGGAAGAAATAAAGAATGACTCTGAGGTTTCCAGCTTTGGGCACTGGGTTGTTGGAGAAGCTACGTTAACCAAGAGATGAACTGTATTCAGTAAACCTGATTTGGAATCAGAATAAGGAGGCAGCAGAAAAGTTTAATTTAGTACATGTTGAGTTGACCTGGAACCTGGAAAAAAATAAGCAAAATTTTGAGGAATACAAATGATGAGTTAATTTTGCATTCTTCTATATTTCAAAACTTTGAAGAAATTGCATTCTTATTTATTTATTTAAATTGAAATACAGTTCATTTACAAAATTATATTAGTTATGGATGTACAACATAGTGACTCAGAATTCAAAATTCTTATAGATTATACTCCATTCTATACTCTTATAGAATATTGACTATACTTCCCTGTTCTATATAGTATATTCTTGTCGCTTATGTATTTTTTGGCTCTTCTAATAGTGAGATCACAGGGTGACAAATCCAGAGTATATGAGTTTTCTATTGCTGCATGCTAAATTACCACAAAAACAATACAACTTAGAACACATTTACCGTCTCACAGCTTATGTGGTTCATAAGTCTGGGCATGAATTAGCTAATCCTCTGTTCAGGATCTACCAAGCTAAAATCAAGTCAGGACTGTTATCTCATCCTAATCTCAGTATCCTATTCTATGTTTACTAATTATTGGCAGAATTCAGTTGCTTCTGGTTGTAGGACTGAAGCTCTCAGGTTCTTGAGGCTGCTCACAATTCCATGGCTTGTGGCCTGCTCCACTACAGGCCATTTTGCTACTCTGAAACCAGAAGGAGAACACCTATGCTGCTGCGGATCTCTCTAACTTCTTGAACATCTTTTAAAGTACTCAACTGGTTAGACTGAGTCCACCAAGAATAACCTCCCTTTGATTAATTTGGCTGCTTAGAGGTGCTGACTGCATCTGAAACTTCCCTTCACCTTTGTCGTATAATGCAACCTAATCATGGGAATGATATCTCATCATCACAGTTCAGTCAATTCAGTTGCTCAGTCATGTAGCACACCAGGCCTCCCTGTCCATTGCCAACTCCCGAAGTTTACTCAAACTCACGTCCATTGAGTCAGTGATGCCATCCAACCATCTCATCCTCTGTCGTCCCCTTCTCCTCCTGCCTTCAATCTTTCCCAGGGTCTTTTCAAATGAGTCAGCTCTTCACATCAGGGGGCCAAAGTATTGGAGTTTCAGCTTCAACATCAGTCCTTCCAATGAATATTCAGGACTAATTTCCTTTAGGATGGACTGGTTGGATCTCCTTGTAGTCCAAGGGACTCTCAAGAGTCTTCTCCAGCACCACAGTTCAAAAGCATCAATTCTTTGGCATTCATCATCATCACAAGTCCCTCCTAATCACAGGGAAGAAAGGACTTACACAGAGTGTGTATACTTCCTGATGGAAATCTTGAGAGCCATCCTAGAATTCTGCATATAACACAAGGCAACAGAGTGAAGAGTTGGTAGAACAAAGACTATAATTTCTATCTTCTGGCTTCAATTTTAATATTAGTTTCTAATTTGCTATTTTGCCCCTAGTGATGGCAAATATCTGATTCTCTTTGGGTAATGAAATGTTTATGTAGGGCGATGGTGGTTCTGGACTCACCAACTCTCATCTATATTATTGTACAAAACTTATGGACACGCTTAACCATGACCATGAGTTTTTGTCACATGTTTGCCACCAGAAATAAAGAATCATTTTGTACCACCAAGAATAACCTAACAAAACAAGAAAGTTGACAAATATTTTAGAAATATTTAATGAATTTAAATTGTCTAGGTGTCCTTGATACCTCTCAATCCCACAACTACAGTCATTAATAATAATGGTGATGATGATGATAATGATTGCTCATAATTTACATTCATCCATTTTCTCGTCAGCCTCATTAACAACCCTGTGGCTTCTATTTAATAATCACGAAATTATTCTCAACTCTGTGTAGGCTCTGTGTGTGTAAAAATCAGTTAATTACAATGTTTATTCTGATCTAGCTCAAAGTCTCCTGGATAGGGATAGGCTACCCATTCCAATGTGCTTGGACTTCCCTGGGGGCTCAGCAGGTAAAGTATCTGCTTGAAATTTGAGAGACCTGGATTTGATCCCTGGGTTGAGAAGATCCCCTGGAGGAGGGCATGGCAACCACTCCAGTATAATTGCCTGGAGAATCCCCATGGACAGAAGAGCCTGGTGAACTATAGGTCTTGGGGTTGCAAAGAGTTGAACACAACTGAGTGACTAAGCACAGCACAGTACAGCTCAAAGTCTAGTTGGTTGAAATATATAGGTCATGCTATTTCATTTAAGATAAGAAACAAGACTTATAAAAGGAAATTACTGAGTAGAAGCCATACAGGTTATTCAGGAGAAAAGATCACTTATTCTAACTTATAGCCAGCATGCTTCCTCCTGCCTCTTAGCACTGTTTTCGTGATATAGTATTCAAATACATCTATTTATCTTTTAGAATAACACTTTTAGATAGACATACGTAATGAAAAGAGAGATAACATTGAATAAAAAATGCACTGATTTCTTCATCGACACTGCTTTCAGACACTGTGCCTGAAACTCAACACACCTGAGCAAGGAAATGACTGACTTTGTCCAGGATGTTGTATGGCTGTCTTAGCTATCTCAGTCTGTCTGCAGCAATTTCTGACAATGAAACAAGAGCGACCTTCTCTTTATCTCCATGGACTGGATTGCTCCTAAAGGTCAGAAGAGATTTCCCAGGGAGTAACAGCTGGAAAGAGGACATGATTACCTAACTGCTTTGCAGAGGGAAAACAAACACATTCTGGAATCAGTGAAAGAGAAGTGCTTTTGAGGCCAGGGCAATCAGAGTAGAAATCCAGATGCTTCAGGGAAATCTCCTGAAGAATGACAATACTACCTAAACAGATGCTGCAGAAAGAGCTAAATTGTTTTCAAAATTGCTTACCTCATATTCAGAGGAGAAAACAATACTCAGAAGTGAATAAAATAGCTTTGTGCCAAAAACAACTGCATTGTTCTAGATAAGCTCCTTAGTACTCCTTATTTAGAACATCTTTAAAAATTCCCATGAATCCCATTGTATTTTTATGTCTGACTTCTGATTGGCTTGGGCTTCTGTCATCTGGGTCCCCCATCACAGTAAGCTGGGAAGGTTAAAAAAAAAAAAGAAAAAAAGGCTGAAGTTTTCTATTCTATACACAGCATTTGAGAAAGTTTCTTTTTTTTTTTTCTTTTCATCAAGTTATTCAACTTTGCTAATGATTAGTCACAGGGAGTAAATTGTTGGCTAATTAAATTTGCAGATGGTATTCAACAGTGAACATATAAGAGGATAAAGGAATAATGTAAGAGGCCTCAAAAGCTTTGCATTCTATACGTGAGAGAATGAAAGGGCATGAGTCAGTGTGTGCTATTACAGCTGTCAGATTAAAAAAAGAAAAATCAGAAGGGAGGCTACTTAGAAAAAGAGCTGTTCTACAGCAGTGAGAAGACATTAGTAGGAGGAGCAAGAGGTGGACTGTCAGCTGTGAGATACAGTGAACTATGATTCCTGTTCAGGTTAGTGCCTGGATTCCTTTACAGGAGAATTTCCATGTGTATAATCCTAGAGAGAAAAAACCCCAAACATCATCCCCAAAAGAGTTTCTGCTACTTGGCAGACTACCAAGTCCACATCCTATCTCTGGCCACAACATGGCTTCTGAGTTGGCCATTGGGGTTTCCTTCATTCTTGGAGTAGAAGAAGCTTATTGGCCAATAGTATGTGGCCATCTGCCAGGAAGTGTGCAAAGCTAGGTGATACAGACAGCGTGTATTTCTTCATTATTCATTTTGCTCATGGCAACTAAGGGACACTTGCTTCATGTTAAAATATATACGACTATGGTACAGAACAGAGCATTTGCATGGACTTGGAGCTGGAATGCAGTCAGAAAGAGATTTATGCCGGTTTGACCTACATCTCCAGGTCTTCCAGGGTCACTGTTCTTCAATGTTACACGTACTTAGGTAGAAAAAGTTAAGAAACTCAATATATTCAAACATGTGCATATCATGATATGAAACATTTATTTTAAAATAGATTACTGTATTAAGTGTTTTTAAAAATTTATTTTATTCAAGTATAGTTGATTTATAATGTTATATTAATTCCAGCTATATGGCAAAGTGATTCAGTTATACATATATATTCTCTTTCATATTCTTTTGCATTATAGTTTATCACAGGATATGAATATAGTTCCTTGTGCTATATAGTAAGACCTCATTATTTATCCATCCTATATATAAAATAGTTTACATGTACTAATCCCAAACTCCTAATCCCTCCCTCTCTCAACTGCCTCCCCTTGACAACCACATGTATGAAGCATTAATGGAGACCCTGCTCTGTACCACACAGTTCTATTCGGATGGAAAGAGGTACACTAGTGTACAAACAAGTCCCTACTCTCAGGAACTTGTGTTCAAAGTCTGTATTGTATTCATGAAGTCCTTCCCTCATAGCTCAGTTGGTAAAGAATCCAACTGAAATACAGGAGACCCCAGGTTGATGGAAGATCCGCTGCAGAAGGGATAGGCTACCCACTGCAGTATTCTGGCATGGAGAATTCCATGGACTCTATAGTCCGTGGGGTCCCAAAGAGTCAGACACGACTGAGTGACTCTCACTTCACCTATAGTAATTTAACATAATCATATATAATGCATTATTAGTTGCTATTCACTTGTTAGTTTACTTTGCACACATTTAGGGGGTATTCCATATGTTAAACACTATTTAGGCATTAGAACTACAGAAGCAAATATTTGAGACCTGTTCTTTGCCCTACAGTAGCATTAATTCTAACAAGGAAGACTATCAATTAAGCAATCAATTCTAATGCTATGTGGTCATTTTATGCAGGAGAAGTAGAATGTAGTAAGCGATGTTTTGGCAAAGGTTTTCATCTGCCTTGGGATACATAAAAGTCCTCTTGAAGGAAAGACATTTAAGCCTACACTGAACGCAAGGACTGTATTTCAGGTAGAGGAATAGCATGAGAGAGGCTGAAATGTGATCAGGAACAGCACTTACGCTAGGGGTACATAATGGCTAGAATGCACCATGAGGAGCAGAAAAGATGAGACTGCAGGCGTAGATCTGATCATGGAGATGCTCTCAGGCCACGCCAATGAGGAGGGTCCAAGGCAAGGAGGTAGAAGGTAACTTTTGGTCTGGAGTGGATAATGATTTGCTTGCAGGTTGCCACTGTACTATGGGAAAGAGAAGGATATGATTGTCGTGGGATATTTTGTGAATTCACTTGAAACATCTAAGTGGAGATAATCAGAGAGACAAAAAGGAGCCTGGAAAGCAGGAACAGACTAGACCTTGACCTTTTCGAACAGGGTCTTGTTGATTTTAGACGGTAACTCCCGTGGTTGGCAAAGTAATACCCTGTTATACTCTGCCTGCTGGGCTAGGTTTCCTATTAGGAACTGACATTGAAAGTCTCCCCATTACACCAGGGTGGGGCCGGAGTCTACTCTGTTGTGTCATTAGAGAATCAATCCAACCTTGTCCTGACATTTCTCTGAAGCGCGTTGTTTGTACAAAGGCTTGTGGCCCACTGATGGAAGACCGGAGACTTGAGGCTGGGTCTGCGCACTGTGAACCTAGCGTCCTTTTCTTATCCCAGCCACCCGGCCAAACACGAAAGCCCACCCCATCCTCAGAGTCTGTGGTGAGTGCTACGCTTTATTCTACCTTCAACCATTAAGAGTGCCCACGTTTTCTCCCCTCTGGGTAATGACGCAAATCCCCATGTGGGAGTTCCTTCTCCCTGCTGAAGGAAGCCAAAGGCCTCCTTGAACAAGTGCCCAGTTTCTCCACTCCCAAGCATCACTGTCACAAACTGACCAGCCCGGCGGCGCTGCCAGCTCAGAGTGGACAGGCTGACTGACAGGAAGCGCAGATCTGCTGCTCACACCTGTCTATGCAGGCTAGGGGTGGAAAACAGGTGTGCTGGGCCTGTCTGGCACTGACAGCTGCTGCCACACCAACATTTCAATCCGCAGCACGTTCTGCCAGCCCTTGTGGCACTCAGACAGTAAGGCAGCCCAGGCTCCAGGGGTGGCTTCCCGGGAGCCAACGGAGACCAGGGGCTGCTGCAGGCAGAGGGGTTCCCAGGTCCATTGCAGCATCTGCCACACCTCCTTCTCTTGCCAGATAATTAGGACACAGTCCAGTTGGGTGACTTTATCCTGCCTGAGGAAGTGACAACTCATACGGGGCTGGCAGAGGAGAGCATTCCATGGTTCATAATGACTATCCAAATCAGCAGAAGCTGTCTGGAGCATCCAAGAAAAGTTGAGTTTCGTGTATTCTTTTCGAGGGAGAGGTGGATGAACAGCAAGGCCAGGTGTGCTTTGAAATGCCAATCTAACTACCTAGGCACATGTACACTCATTCAGAGGGATAAGCACACTCATGCAGGCAACTAGACACAAACCTGCCTATTCATATATGGGTTAACTTTGCACAGACCACAAGCACACAGATATATGTGCACTCAAAACATTCACGCTAATATGCACACTTATAAACGCAGTTATGCAAACTTGCATTAGGATGAACACGTGAAAAACACAAAAAAAACACAAATGCATAAAAGCGTGTTCTACACATGTAGGTGCACACAGACACTGACATACAGATGCACGTGTGCAGTGCATGCTGCTGAACTCATAAACACAGGCGAATACAGATACGAATGTATGTGAAAGGACACTTGTACAAACACATGGACTTGCACACATACCCAAATGCACTGTTATTGCAAGGAAGAATTTAAAAAGAAAAGGAGAAAGGATGAAGAACATTTATGTATTGGATTTTTTACCTGTCATCACTCAAATCGCTTTCAAGTGTGTAAAACAGAAGAGAGAAAAAAAAAAATCAATTCTTGATAGGAGAGGTTCAAGGAGCTGTGAAATCAATTATATTTTATTTTCAAATATCATTCAGAGAAGTTTACACTCTTTCAGAAAAGTCTGGTCTCACCAGGGGGCAAAGAACCAGCTGGAAATGGTAATATGAAAGGCACGGCAAAGTTCAAGGCAAAGGCCAGTGCGGAGGTCAGAAATGACACTTTCATCTTTGCTGGCAGGAGAGGGAGGTTGAGAGGGTTTCAAGTGCCCTGATTCAAATAATGGCCACAAGGGCTATCTGATGTGACATCAGTCACCTCATTGATTGCGAAGTTTGACTTGGTCAATTCACATTAAAAAATAAAATTTCGTGAGATCTGAAGGGTGTATTGGGAAGCTCTTTTTTTTTCTATTTCTTTTTCTTTTTCTTTTTTAATACAAAGAGACAAAATGGCTAGAAGTGAACACCTAGCTTGCCCAAAATCATCCTGGAAGAAGGCTCAGGATCTGGGACTGAACCTAGTCAGGTGATTTCCTGGCTCTAAACTTCCTGCTCCTCTCATCAGACATCTGCCTTCAGTGCACCCTCCTTACCAGGCAGAACTTGGATTTCTCAGAGACCTTTATATACTTGCAACAAATTAGCTCATGTAGTGTTGGGGGCATTGAACTACAGACACCTGGCTGAGGGCTGGCGGCTGGCCAGAGGTATCAGTAGGGCCTGGCCCAGGTGGCATGTGCCTACGACTAGCACAGTCTGAGCTGGGTGTTAGTGTTTTTTTTGTTTTGTTTTGTTTTTTAAATGAATAGTTTCCTGCCTATGGGATCACCTTTATTCCTAAAATATTCTAAAGTTGCATGGGCCTCTATGACCAGGGCTGGGTTCCAGAATACACTGAGGAATGGTGGGGTGAAAAATATTAAATTAAAAGACCCAGCACATTTTGTAATACAGAAACCATGATAAGCAAATCAGTTCAGCAAAAAGGGAAAGGATTAGGGGGAATGTGGCAGAGAAGGGGACATTGACAAAGTCAGATGTTACCTTCGTAAGTTTCAGTTTTCTCCTGGAAGCTGAACAAAACACTAAATCTGTGTTGCCAGGGGGCTGAAATTAGTGAACGTATCTGAAAACGCCTTGTGAAATAGAACAAATGCCAAGTATGTTACCGTCTGCGCTCTCAGTGAAGGTAAACCTTACCCCAGAGCGTTGCTCTACGTTGTTGCCCCCACTGCGAACGACCTTGCTGTTCACTGAATTGGACTTGAGTTGTCCGTTAAAGATGGGCCAAGTGAGCTGACCTGAGCCGCCATCTCTCAGAACCATGATTTCTAGCATTTTCCACGCTGTTTCTGGGACACATGAAGGGAGGTTACTCGGTGCCATGAAACAGCAGGTTTTATAATAAAATAAATTTATGAAATTATACAAAAGGATTTTCCTCTGGTAGAGTCACAAAACACAGAAGTATCGTCAAAAGCATCTTCAGAGTTCTGAGAGGTCTTTTGGGAAACAAACCTGCTCAACTTGGTTAAACATATTTCTGAAATGTTTGTAAATGTTTTCATCTTGGGCCATCCCTGCCTCCCTCACAGTTTTTCTATTACTGTCCTAAAGAGGGATTTTACACAGAACACAAATCTGGGATATGCTCATCCAGTTCAGCGTTCTCATTTTAGAGAGGAAGCATGCGATGAGGGAAGTAGGTTGACCAAGATGGTGTAGCAGATAAAGGATAGAGCTATCATCCCTGATGTTCTTAGTCTTCTCAGAATCCATATTGGGTATAATTTAGTACCCGGCTATATGGTTTCTAATAGTCACATATGGATGTGAGAGTTGGACCATAAAGAAAGCTGAACGCTGAAGAAATGATGCTTTTGAACTGTGGTGTTGGAGAAGACTCTTGAGAGTCCCTTGGACAAGATCAAAGCAATCAATCCTAAAGGAAATCAGTCCTGAATATTCATTGGAAGGACTGATGCTGAAGCAGAAGCTCTAATACTTTGGCCACCTGAGGCAAAGAACTGACTCAGTGCAAAAGACCTTGATGCTGGGAAAGATTGAAGGCAGGAGGAGAAGGGGATGACAGAGGATGAGATGGTTGGATGGTATCACCGACTCGATGGACATGAGTTTGAGCAAGCTCCGGGAGTTTTGGTGATGGAAAGGGAATCCTGGCATGCTGCAGTCCACGGCGTCACAAAAAGTCATACACGACTGAGTGACTGAACTGGACAGATACACTGTCTTATTGTGTTGTCCTTTATTTATAAATATGTGTGCATTTTTAAATGATATATGTATAAAATCATTCACCATAGTTCCTGGAACACAATGACTCAGTGAATGTGGGCTCTGTATATATTTGTATGTGTGACTTTCCCAATTAGATCATGAGCTCCTGGGAGTCACAGTGCTTCCACATTTCTGCAAATTTCCATGGCTCATGCAATCCTTCTACACACAGCTGAGCTGCCCCGTAACTGCTTTCTCACCTACTGATTGAAAATCAGAGGCAGCCCCAGTTTTACGCCCATTGGAGGAAAGGAGAAAGCCTGACATTAAAGCAATAAAATGAACCATTTCCCCTACAGAGTTAGTCTAACATTAATAAAAGCTTCATGTTGCACTATTATCCTCTCCTCTTATTATTTTCATGTATTTCATGCTGGATATAAATGTCAGAACACTTTATCTGTCTGAATTTCCATGGGATTTACTGCCACTGAAGGAACACATGCGGTGACTTCTGGCAAGGGAAGCCTTGTCCTTGATGGCCTTCTCTCCCCAGCCCCGTCCAAGGTCCCTCAGTGACTGCAGAGCTGTAGAAACTGGGCAGGGAGCATCGTGTCTGTTGCCATTATTCAGGATGCAAAGCCACTTTTCCTGTTTTCCAATTCTGAGGCATGGGGCAACTTGCTGTTACTCTCTGGACTTCCCTATTGGGAACCATGATTGTACTATATTCAGATCTCTGTTCATTCTTCTCAGGGTCAGACAATGCATGGGAGGTTATGCTTAGCCCGGAACCAGGGACATATTCTGGTTCCTCTGAACCAGTGATATTTCAATCTGCCATGCACCACAATCATCTGGAAGGCTTTTAAAAACACAAATTGCTGGGCTTCAGCCACAGAGTTTCTCATCACATAGGCCTGGGGAGGGACTGTGAAATGTGCATTTCTAGTAAGTTCCCAGTTGAGGCTGATAGCTGCTGGTGTAAAGCCCTTGCTTTCTCTCTCTCTTTCAGTTCAGTTCAGTTGCTCAGTCGTGTCTGACTCTGTGACCCCACGAATTGCAGCACGCCAGGCCTCCCTGTCCATCACCAACTCCCAGAGTTCACTCAAACTCATGTCCATCGAGTCAGTGATGCCATCCAGCCATCTCATCCTCTGTCGTCCCCTTCTCCTCTTGCCCCCAATCCCTCCCAGCATCAGAGTCTTTTCCAATGAGTCAACTCTTCGCATGAGGTGGCCAAAGTACTGGAGTTTCAGCTTTAGCATCATTCCTTCCAAAGAACACCCAGGGCTGATCTCCACTAGAATGGACTGGTTGGATGTCCTTGCAGTCCAAGGGACTCTCAAGAGTCTTCTCCAACACCACAGTTCAAAAGCATCAATTCTTTGGCGCTCAGCTTTCTTCACAGTCCAAATCTCACATCCACACATGACTACTGGAAAAACCATAGACTTGACGAGACGGACCTTTGTTGGCAAAGTAATGTCTCTGCTACTGCTGGGTTAATTGTATAAATGGTACCAAACAGTATTACTGTTTCAAGCATTAACTCGTTGTTGGATCTGGGCTTTTCTATTACCCATTGCTGAAACACCTGCTGTGCTGATTCCTTGAAATGCCACTAAACACCCTTGCTACTTGGCTTCCCTGTTGGCTCAGATGGTAAAGAATCTGCCTTCAATGTAGGAGACCTGGGTTCAATCCCTGGGTTGGCAAGATCCCCTGGAGGAGGGCATGCAACCCATTCCAGTATTCTTGCCTGGACATTCCCATGGACAGAGGAGCCTGGCAGGCTGCAGTCCATGGGGTCACTCAGAGTTGGACACGACCGAGCAACTAAGCACAGCACAGCACATCCTTGCTACTTAGGGTAGTCTGAGAGTTGGAAGCATCACTGGAGACTAGAATTTCAGGTTCTACTCAGACCACTGAATCAAGATTTGCATTTAACCAGGTCTCCAGGTAATAGATGTGCATATTAAAGTATCAGAAGCCCTGCTTTACAGAGCTGATGATGATTAAAAGAGCCGATGGACAGGAATCAGAATTCCCCATGTTGAATTTGGTTATTGTGTTATACTGACTTTCGTATCTCCTTCTAGTAATTTTTTAAATCATTCCTTATTTTAAAATAAAGATTATATCAACCTATGCAAATGTATACAAATGTGAGTTTTTGTTGCTGGTTAACTAGTCTAGAAGGTAAATTTTAACACAGGAGTTAGTCTTCCTAAATATTAATGAGAAGTTAGAATTCCATTCTGAAAACAGAAGACATTGTGAGTTGAGTGTGAGTGGAGGGAGGTGAGGGACGAACGAGTACACAGGTAAACACGATTATATTTGGAGGTTCCTTCACAGGTGTGTATTTTCTAAGCCTGGCACGTGGCAAATAGAATGAAAGTAAACCAGCTCGCATCAGGGTGACCCTCATACACAAATGAGTCATTTACTGGAAAAAAGAAATCAAGCAAACAGCACGTGTTGTTATCATTTTAGAAGGGCTTGAAATACGACTTTGGTTGGAAATAACATAAAGCATCATTTCTTAGACTGCAGTCTTCAGAATCTTATGGAGTAAACTTGGTATCACTTGATTCTGTGGTCAAATGAATTTGGAAAATGTTGGAACATGATGATAAAGAGGTAGGCAACTTGTGTACCAGACTGTTTATTACAGTAGGTCCATTTTCAAAAGGCTGTTTCCCCTCCTCTAGAACTTTGCCAAGATGTTCCTAACAAGTTTGTGTGTTTGTACTTTTATCCCCCACTCCCTAAATATTGTCTCCATGAAGCAGCCACAGTTCTGTTTTCAAAATGCTAATGAATTTGGGTCATTCTCCCACTTAATATGCATTGATGCAGTTTATCTTCATATGTGTATTTTTCTTTCCTCTAACATTGCCAACAAATTCCTTCTTTAGCTCTTGTGTATTTTTCTCAGGGTCATGGCTGACAATCTCTCTCATTCTTTCATCTTGTTGAATATGCCAGGATGTTTCTTATCTGGGCTTCCTTACATATTTAAATATCATTTCCTAGATGGGTCATTTCTTAGGCTCCCACCTTCTCTTAAAACACCCTGTAAATTTCTTTAGGAACAACTTATGATTCATAGTAATCTTTCTATTAGAATAGTTATTTAATATTTATCTCTTCCTCTAGAACAAAACTTTTAAGAGACTGATTTCACTGTCCTATCTTTGTGCCTGGCACACTGTCTGATGCATAGGGGACAATAAATGAATATTTATTTAATAACTGAATAAATTGTGAATCACTCACAGTCATGCATGCGGTTTTTCAAATACATTTGAACATGGTGACAATTTTTTTGTCTTTCCCAGCCTAGAAGTAATATTCATGGAATATATTTTGAGAAATGCTTTAATGAAGTCAATTTTACTCTTCCTAAGTATGAAAGGGAAACATAAGTTATAACTACATTTCAAGCTCTGACTAGCTGGGTGACCATGGGCAAAGTCAAGCTTGAGACTCACTTGTGGAATGATGAGACTGGATGAAGTAACCTCTACAGTCCTTTACAGCTCCTGGATCCTGAAGCTCTAATCACACAGAAGGAACACCGCTTTCACTTTGGTCAAGTTGTGAGCTCTCCACGAGTCAGTCAAATCAGACTGACCTCATTTCACTCCAGAGTATTTATAGCCTTAGGATGGAAGAACAGGGAAGGGAGTCAATACAGCGTATCTGGCTTTCCACAAGTCATTTCACAAAGTCTTCCTTGATGTCTTTGTAGAAAGGAGTGAGGAATGGGGGGTTGATGGAGATGCGATGGACTGGATTTGTAGCTGGTTGAAAGGTGATCCCCAGGAGTGTTAATTAATGGATCAGTGCAAGCCTTGAGGACAGGGACTGGCGTCCTGCCCTGTTCAACATTTCTATCAATGTCTTGGATGAAGAGTGAGAGCTCGTGATCATCAAATATGTAGGTGATATGATGGTGGGAGTAGGTTAGATGACAGAATCAGAATTCACAGTGGTCTGATCACAGAGAAATGATCTGTATCTAACATAGGGGAAATATAGAAATATGAAAACATAGTCCTAGAAAAGGAAACAAGGACAAAAATTTATTATTAAAAAAATGTGTGTATGAGCATGTATGTATATGTGTGTGTGTGTGTGTGTGTCTGTGTATATGGGTGTTGTGTGTATATGTGCCTGGTAAACTTTTGGGCATTTAATTAATGATAAAATCAAAGTAATAGCTAGACTTATCTCACTGGTGATCATTTTGCAAACATTGTACCATTATATTGTATACCTGAAACTAACATAATGTTATATGCCAATTATAATTCAATGAAAATTAATTTAAAAATCATAATAATAAAATAATGAAAGATGACCACTCAACCTGAATGTCTGCTATAAACTGAAACTTCTCAATTGTAAATCTAGCATATAAAGTGTCAGTTGATAAATATCCCTTATTCATATGGGTCTCTGGGCTTCCTTGGTGGCTCAGATGGTAAGAAGTCCACCTGCAATGCAGGAGACCTGGCTTTAATCCCTGGGTCAGGAAGATCCCCTGGAGAAGGGAATGGCAACCCACTTCAGTATTTTTGCCTGGAGAATCCCATGGTCAGAGAAGTCTGGCAGGCTACAGTCCTATGGTTGCAAAGAGTCAAACACGATTGAGCGATTAACACCTTCAGATGCGGCTCACAGTACTACTTACAATTTTTAAGAAGAGAAGACAAATTAGAACATGATCACAGAAGAGTGATTAAGGTAGTGAGAGAAAGCACTGATGGAATTGAGATTTAGTCCGAAGAAGAGACAACATAATTTGGAGACCAGGGTTATGCTACCTTCCCCTCTGTGATATAAATTTTCAGTACCTGAAACTCTCTCCTCATGCACTCATCTAACTGTTTTCATTGCTTGCATCTGCCCTTCACGATGCCCAAGTTTCTGTAAGGGCAGAGTTTGGATCTGTTTGTGAGAGTGTGCTCAGCTGTGTCCGACTGTCTGCGACCTCATGGACTGTAACCTCATGGACTGTAATTCCTCTGTCTGTGGAATTTTCCAGGCAAGAATACTGGAAAGGGATGCCATTTCCTACTCCAGGCAATCTTCCCCACCCAGGGGTCCAGCCTGGGTCTCCTGCATTGGCAGTGGACTCTTCACCACTGCGCCATCACCACCAAACACCCAGAATCTAGAGCATGAAATCAATGAGTTAATGAATAAGTAGTAATTTTTCTTAAATATCTTTCCTATTGTAAGGAAGAACCATTTATGTTTATGCACTGTAGCTCAATGAAAGAGCAAAGGTTTCAAGTTCAGGTAAAATTTCATCCCATGTAATAATTGTAGGTTTCCAAATACACCATGAATTATTGGGACAAATAGTGTCCTATCACTGGTGGCCATCAAACTAAATATGGAATTTGGAGGACCATTTGACTGGAACTGCTAGAACCAGGACTCAAATCACACTTTAATGTGGGTGACTTTTAGGTCTCTTAAAACTTATTTTGATTCAGAAATTTGTTGTTCCAGAAAATTTGTTCTGATCCAACAGAATGACAAATTATTTTCTAAATGACCAAGACTAATCCCTTCCTCCTCTTCATTTCTGTAGAACAACCATCCTTCTCTTACATTCTGATCATTTTCTGCTGTATAGAGGTAGTTGCCAATTTGACTTACTACCAGTTCAAAATAGAGGGACATTTCCATGTTCAGGAAAATTTATATACCCATCAGTAAAAGGATTTCCTTTTGTGCCACATTTCTGCTAAAACATCTTAGTGAAAATGGCAAGATTAGATGAGACCCTCAGATCTTTTAGATATGCATTTTTTCCCCTGCTTATGAGTAACAGAACTCATCCTGGTTTTTTTTTTTTTTCTTACTATACAGATATGTGTAGAAACAAGTGTCAGACCTGTTTCTTTTTCTGTGCTATTAGAGACTGAAATTTACTTACCCTCAGGGTGTTGTTGAAATAGGGGTGAAAAAACAAAACAGGCACAGGAAAGAAAAGAAAAAGAGGGGAAGTGATTGAAATACACATTAAGACTCCAGAGTGGCAGAAGGAAATCAGGATGATAGTATCTGTCACTGTCACTTCGTCAGGGTTGACAAGTTTGTTTACCAACATGCATCTTCTTGTCTGGCAGAGAAAAAAAAAAAATAAGCTCTTCAAGAAATTCTGTTGTTATTCTTTCATATTTCTCTTTGGCATCAGATAGTTTCATCCAATAATCCTTGGATGATTTAAGAGTAAATGAAAAGCATATGGATTGAAGTCCCCTTGGAATGTTCTTTGATTTTAGACAAGAGGGCAAAAGCTCCTAGTGGAAGGCTCTGCCAAAAATGTGCTTGATTTGCAAAGATTAGACATCATCTATGAATCTCTCTTACTGCGGTTCCACCTCCCCCATAATCCCATCACTGGCTCTGTTTTAATTTAACAATGTTTGGTAGTGATTACTTTGCCTACAGCACTGACCTTTGTGCCACATTGAACCAGATGGACTTCCTATCCTTAGAAAGTAGTATTTATTAAATATCATTAATAAAAGTCAGTACTCTAAGCCCTTTGTAGGTACCACTGTATTTAATGTTTACAATGACCTGATGAGAAAGGTGCCATGGTATTCTCAGCTGTGCCATGATAGTCCCATTTCCCCTCATGATATTCCTGTTTTTCAGATGAAGAAACTGAGGCAGAGAGGAATTGATTCAACTTTAGAGAGCTGGCAAACATGTCAATTTGGGAATTGAACCCTGGCAATCCGGCTCCAGCATTCTTCCATGTAACATCTATACATCTCTGTTTCTCTAAAGGACACTCCAGACCCTTACTCTCAGCCCAGAGCCAGCACGCTGCCTTGTATTCTCAAGGCTGCCCTGTAAGGATGTTCTTCCAGCAGTTTTATAGGTGATACAACTGGTCTCAGAGGCAGTTTGGAAAGCATGTATCAAATTCACAGACCTCATGAATGGCAGGACTCAGGATTTGAATTCAGATTTCATCTAACACCTGCCTCAGGCTATTCTGTGCAACAAGTGGCCCCAGAATTAACCACATCAGAATTGCCTGCAGTGGGGAGGTGGGGCTGTGTTGGTTAAAAAAAAAAAAGTCCAGATTTCAAATGATCTTTGTAACTATTGAATGAGTATCTCTGAAGTAGGGCTTCCAAATCTTTATTTTTAAAAAGTGATCAGGTAATTTTTGACCCACAAATTTGAATTCCTCATGCAGCCACTAAAAGTCTCTTGTAACCAGTGTTATTGGGCAATTTAAAAGGAGACAGAAGATGAACAGGTATTGAGTGTGAACTGACAGAGAAATGAAACAACTTCAAAAATACAAATTAGAAAATCAGGTGATTCTGTAAACAGTCCATTTCTAGATTCACTGCAGAGCTGTGGTTGGTTATTGATTCTGGAGGCTTCTAGGGGCTTGGGGGCATGGGAAGCAGGAGATAGGTCAGCGTGGTAGGAACAAAGAGCACGACGCTGGGGTCAGTCCCTGCCTGTCACTCTTGTGTGTCCTTGGCTCTGGGTGGGTTATGTGTTCTCTCTACATTTTAAATACTCTAAAATTTTGCCTCCTTGATTATTTCATATGAGAATTAAGTGAGCTACACATCTAAAGCAGCTGACATACAGTAGGTATTCAGTGGTCTCTCATTTATTTTCTGTCTTATGATACTTCAAAACCAGTCATATTTGTGAGACAGATTCAATTGTTACTTTCTTTCTACCCACTCCTGCTTTAAACTAGCCGTAATGAATTTCCAGTTTGTCAATTACTTCCATTCCCCTAGACCATAAAACTGTCTCTTTAGGGAAGCATTGATTTGTTAAGGTGAAGTTCATTGTAAATGGTAGTGATGACTTACCAGACACATGCACTTTCACTGGAGAAAGATGAAGGCATACAGGATCATACCAAAGGAATGAATGTCTAATGGAAAAAAAAAATTCTGAGAAATTTGCAGTAGGAATGTTTGGGGACAGAATTTCTTCAAGAATATCATTTAAATTCTAAATTCTGTTGTATGTGCTTAGTCACTTAGTTGTGACCAACTCTTTCTGACCCTTTGAACTATAGACAGCCAGGCTCCTCTGTCCACACGGTTTTCCAGGTAAGAATACTGGAGTGGGTTGCTATTTCCTTCTTCAGGGGATCTTCCCCACCCACGGACTGAGCCTACATGTCCTATTTCTCCTGCATTGCAGGCGGATTCTTTACCTGCTGAACCACCAGTTCAGTTCAGTTCAGTCACTCAGTCGTGTCTGACTCTTTGCAACCCCATCGACTGCAGCACACCAGGCTTCCCTGTCCAACACCAACTCCCGGAGTTTACTCAAACTCACATCCACTGCGTTGGTGATGCCATCCAACCATCTGATCCTCTGTCATCCCCTTCTCCTCCCACCTTCAACCTTTCCCAGCATCAGAGTCTTTTCCAATGAGTTGGTTCTTTGCATCAGGTGGCCAAAGTATTGGAGTTTCAGGTTCAGCATCAGTCCTTCCAATGAACACCCAAGACTGTTCGGATGGACTGTTAGGATGGACTGGTTTGATCTCCTTGCAGTCCAAGGGACTCTCAAGAGTCTTCTCCAATATCACAGTTCAAAAACATCAATTCTCAGTGCTCAGCTTTCTTAACAGTCCAACTCTCACATCCATACCATCAGACACTACTATATTCTGTTACCTAGTCTATTTGAAATACCAGTTCATAAATCATATCTTTTTTTTTTTTTTTTTGTGGAAACATAAAATTGTCAAGTTACAAATTTAGAGGTCATTTGGAACAACTCTCAGGCAATGCTTCTCCCTGGAGGAAAGACAGCAACATGTTCATGTTACGTAGTATACTATAGCGCTCATCTGTTACTCAGTAAACACAATGTGATAGAAAGCCAAACACCATTTTGCAGATGAGAAAAGTAAGGTTCAGAGAGACACTTGCCAAGGTTGCTCAAATCACCCAAGACAAGGACTTGAATCTAAATGCTAAACTCTTTCTCCTTTATTCCCCTCCCTAAGCTATAGTACTTCCCAATTCCAGGCAGGCAAATGATAACGGATGAATTCCTTTCTCTATCTTTTTCAATCTCTCTTTTTAGAAACTTTTAATTAGTCCCCGGCTCTCTGCCATTATTAGTATTTGTTATTAAGTATTAAGAGCCATCCTTGTTCCCTTCTCCTCTCCTGTTCCCCTCCCCAAGCTTCCTACTCTGAGGCCTCTGGTTTTAATTGTTACATTTTTTCACCAGTGATCAGTGGAGCTTCCCTAATGATCTCAACTCATTTGGAGGGCTTACAGCTCCAGCACAGAACTCCAATAAAAGGAAAAGAGAAGCTTCGCTGGGATCCCCCGAGGCTTTGCTTCTGCCAAGAACAAAATCCTTTGCTGCTAGCTACTCCTCCCCTACCCCAAGGCTTCACTCTGGGTGGCAGGACTTCCCTCTCCTGCTTGGTGGAGCTATTCCTCTTTCCATACTCCCATCCTTGACCCCACCTCCTCCTCACTTTCCCAAGGTATCAGTTTGAGATGTGTGCACATAGTAGGCAGGCACCTGATTAGTATTTGTTGAAAGATGCAAGAAAGACATTAGTGAGGGAAGAAGGAAGGATGAAAGTTTGATTTATGGGCCACTAAACCTTGCCAGAAAATACGCAAAGTTCTTAAAGAACACTGGTGCTCACAACCATGTGGAAGTAGTTTTATACTTAAGGAGACAGGCACAGAGTGCTGCTAAAATACTCTCTGTGGTCAGACACATAGCGGGACTCGTTCAGTCATTCAGTTGTGTCCGACTTTTTGCAACCCCATGGACTGCAGCACACTAGGCTTCCCTGTCCTTCGCTATCTCCCAGAGTTTTCTCAGATTCATGTACATTGAGTTGGTGATGCCATCCAACCATCTCATCCTCTCTTAACAACTGACATTACTGAGCCTTTCAGTTCAGCTCAGTTCAGTCGCTCAGTCGTGTCCGACTTTTTGCAACCCCATGAATTGCAGCATGCCAGGCCTCCCTGTCCATCACCAGCTGCCGGAGTTTACTCAAACTCATGTCCATCGAGTCAGTGATGCCATCCAGCCATCTCATCCTCTGTCGTCCACTTCTCCTCCTGCCCCCAATCCCTCCCAGCATCAGGGTCTTCCCCAACGAGTCAACTCTTCTTATACCAAGCATATAAATATAAATATTCCTATAAATATCAATGCAACCCTGTCATGCACTTGCTCTTATTATCCTCATTTTTCAGATGGGAACATAAGTGGGCAAGCCAGGGTTCTAACCTAGGTGCTCCAGCTCCAGAGGGTGGGTCCTTGATCTTCACATCATAGTACTGTGATATTAGGATATATCTCCCAAGAGCTAAGCTTGATTGTTAAGCATTTAAACCCTCAAAGGTTTTGTCAACCTTGTATCTAATTTAATCTTTATAAAAACAATTGATGATATGGGAGAAAATAATACTCTTATTCATCTTTGATTTGGGGAAGAATTGAGAACAAGAGGGAATTATAGCCCTTCCTTCTAAATCCCTCCAAGGATAGATGCAGGGTCAAAACTCAAGCCCATTATGGCGAAAGGTGATGGACCAAGTGACTGCAGAGTTTACTTACATCCTTCTACCCTGGCAGTGCCACGTGCTAGTGATTTTACAAGGTTTAGGCTGTTTAGTATCTCTGAGCCCTGGTATTTATTTTCTGCAAAACAAAGATGAGAATGCCTGTGCCACAGGATTTGCGTCTGAATATTATTAGATATTTTGTTGCTAAAATATGGCAGACATATTATGCAGTTGGCTTTCCTTCCCAGGCTCATCATAGATATTTTGTGTCAAGGTGAGCCCCTCCAACAACCTGGGCATGGAGGTCCCCAGCTCATATACCTGAGACTGGCCCTTCTTATCTCACTGTTTCATGTTGCTCATCCACCGAGGAGAGAGATGAGAAAAGCCATCATGCATGAACTGACTTCTCTATGCTGACACATGGCTGTCCTGCCTCTCTTACTCCTGGATAAAAGCCAAACTGTGGCACCTATCGAGACAGTGACCCCAATCATTCAGACCCCTTAGAAGCTCAAAGTTGGGAAGAGCTAAGATTTAAACCCCTTGTCTTAAAGAGAAGGGAAAACAGATGCATGCAAGGGAGAAGAATCACTCATGTTCACATTGTTTGAAATGGCAAAACTGGGACTAAAACTCAACTCTGAACGAAATCATATGTTTTTATCTTAGGCTACTGCAAAGAGTCAGACATGACTGAGCGACTGAACTGAACTGAACTGCAGTGATTATTTGGAGAATAGATACTGGTTTCTAAGTCAGGGAGACCTATACAAGGAACTTTGAAGGTGTTGATGTACCTCCCCAGTGAAATTGTTCACACCAGGAACAAGGGCTTCCAAAACTGTCTAGGGGGTCACACCAGCTGACAGTGATAGAGCCCATCAGTGCCCTGTCTGATTAATGAAGAACATCTAATAAACACGAGGAGAAAGGCCAAGGATTCTAATGTTTAATTATCTGCCCGATGATTGAAAGTCTAATTTCATTTGCTTGTGCTTGTTTGTCGAGGTGCCTATATTTGCCAGCAAGGAAAGAGCTTCAGAGTGCAGGGACTTAATGCAGATGAATTCATTAAGGCGCTTATTAATCTTCACATCCTAGTAGCTTAATATTCAATCAGTTATCAACTTCTTTCAATTCCAGACATGGAACCAGGAAACCAGGAGAACAGTATTATGCATTTGTCATTTCAGTCCAAACTTAACTATGTATTTATTGATCATCAATTATAATCCAAAGGATTCATTAATTTACTTTATTTTGTTTTATTTTGGAATTGGACACAGTTGTCTATAGTTCATATGGATGTGCAAAAGGCCAAAGGCATATATTTTTAGCAATATGGCAGACTAGAGGGCAACAAAAGTCTCAGTACACAAAATTTAGTCAACTAAATTTAAATAAAAAAGCAAATATTAACGTTTAATGTTTTAAGTGCCTTAAAAAAATCAGAGAAAATAAATGAGGTCAAAGACTGTATGAAAGTATGGGCACAAATAGATAAATGAGAGCATCCCACACAAGTTTCGGCTGAGCGCTCCTGCCAGTTACTGGGGGGGCCTCCATCCAGAGTTGTAAGGGCACTTTTGAAACAAAGGAAAGGAGAAAGCCCAGAGACTAGACTGTGAGGTCAGGCAGATCACCTACATTAAGCCAAGACCCCAAATGGCAACGCTATCACTGAATGAACTGAATGAGGAAAAATGCCCACAAGGGTGAAGTGAGGTTTGGAGACATGAGACCTATATTGATGTCTGAATTCTGTTCATCAAAGCTCATAAATCAGAAGGGATGTGACCACAGTTAAGTTTTATAAATGTGCTTCAGGGGATTTATTTTTTATGGAGAGGTGAATAGGTTAATTCATTTTATATTAACTTAAATAGGCATATGTTATCATTTCTCAGCTAATCATTAAAAGACCAGTAGAGTATACAGCTTCCAAATTAGTGAAGAAGAAATACTAACTTATTACAAAAGATAGAAGAAAAGAAACAGAAAGCTGGAATAGAAAGAAAGCACACAATAAAAATGTTACAAAGCCACCCATATCAGTAATCATAATCAATGCAAAGAGATTACTTTCTGCATTTAAAAGATGAACCTGTGGCAGATTCATTTTGATATTTGGCAAAACTAATACAATTATGTAAAGTTTAAAAATAAAATAAAATTTAAAAAAAAAGATGAAAGTGTATAAAAAAGTAAAGTCTACCCACAGACAATTTACCAGAGAAAACCTAAAACACAAATGTACAGCTTGAAAAAAAAAAATAGAAAAATATAACAGGAAAATGCCAGTCTTAGAGTTGGCATCTCTATTCAATTTTCAGATAATCTGAAGACTAATGTTAAAAAACGATCTTTAGAAGAGGTAAAGAGGGTTGTACTATAGAGAAAATAAATTCAACTTGTTAAAAATATGTTAAAATTTTAAACTTGTATTAACTTAATAATACAGTTTCTAACTATGTGAAAAAAAATATGGATCAAGCAAAAAATGACAAATTCACATCACAGTGAGAAATTGTAATATCTTTCTCAATAATTAAGAGAGAATATAGTTGACTCAAATGATATAAGTAGCAAGACTGAGTAGTGGAATACTGCTCCAACAATATTTTGTGGACAATTTTAGTGGGTTGTGGATAACTTTCTTCATCAAAAACATTTCTCAATAAGTTTCACAAAATTAACATTTTACTAAACTTTCCAACCAAAATAAAATTGTTAGATGTCAATGTAAAACAGATAACAGAAGTAAATATAATTAGATGAATATATATGGATGCATACTCATACATACACATCAGAAAAAATCACGTTCATATACATATTCAGAATTTTAAGATGACTCTCTAAGTTACTTATAGATAAAGTGAGAAATTATAATGGACATTAGGAAATATTTAGATCAATACTACTATGAAAATATCAAAGTTTGTGTTATAACTGAAATGATACCTCAAAGGAGTTTACAGGTTCAAATTTTTATATTCAAAAGCAAAAGAAGCAAAAGGTAATTAAAAATTTAGTAAAAGAACAGCAGGAAAATCTAAAGTGTTCAGGATTTAGTAATAAAGGCAAAGGTGAGTATGTGTGATGTGTGTCTGTGTGTGAGAGAGAGGGAATGGGAGAAAAAAGCATAGATCACACTGTTAAAAAAGGAGACATAACTATGGTTTCAAAAATGATTAATAGAAATAATAGACATAGTAAACAAACATTCTAATAAATGGAAAATTATTTACATATACAAAACGCTCAAAAATACAGTTTACTAAATCTTGCACAATAAAAGGTAGAAAACCTGAATGATCTTTCTAAACATGAATGACATTGAAGCAACCCTTTTATCTATGCCCATAAATAGAACAACTGGATGAGTTGATTTTCAAGTAAATTGTATAAAGTGTCTAAGAAACCAATAATTCCAACCTATAAAATATCTTTGAGAAAATAAAATAAAGGGGGAGATTACTTTCCAACCTTTTTTGGAGGATCATACAACCTCATAACCAAAACCGCACAAAAGGATATATAATAAGAACTCTAGTAAGAAAAGAATAAGTATATAATAGACCACTGCTATTCATGAGCATGTAAAAGTTCTAAATAAAATTTTAGTAAACAGCATTCAACAATGAATAAAAATACCAATGCATCATGGTTAATATGAGATTGTTCTAGGTATGATTAATGTTGGGAAATCTATCAATGCATTCAATTGTATTAATTGGCCAAGTATGGAATTTAAATCTGAATCATACAATAAAAACTTTTTCAATAAAACTTGGCAACCATGTATAACAAAAGCCTGTACTGAACTATGATTAAGCAAGAACTTTCTTAACTGGATAAAGGAGAGCTTAAAGAAGTCTACCAGAGAAACAGAATAACAAGAAAAATACACATATAAGGAAATGTAGTATATTAGAAAAGGAAAAAAAAAAAGACTGGCAAAGAAGATTAGTAGAAAAATTATAGTCTATTTAATAAGTGGTACTGCTGTCTAAAGCAGTTCTCCCCATGGGAAAAAATAAAAAGGGAATTTCATCCTGCATCAAAAACAAAAATAATTTCCAAGTAATTTAAATACTTAAGTATGATAACTAAATCAATAAAACTTTTCAAAAATAAGGATAATATTTTTATGTCAACAGATGCGTGTTCTAAAACAACCCACCAAAGAACAAAGCATAAATAAAATCAGCAATTTGACTTCTGTTCAATTCAGTTCACTTGTTCAGTCGTGTCTGACTCTTTGCAATCCCATAGACTGCAGCACACCAGGGTTCCCTGTCCATCATCAACTCCCAGGGCTTACTCAAACTCATGTCCATTGAGTCCGTGATACCATCCAAACATCTCATCCTCTGTCGTCCCCTTCTCCTCCCGCCTTCAATTTTTCTCAACATCAAGGTCTTTTCAAATGGGTCAGTTCTTCCCATCAGGTGGCCAAAGTATTGGGGTTTCAGCTACAGCATCAGTCCTTGCAATGAATATTCAGGACTGTTTCCTTTAGGATGACCTGGTTGGATCTCCTTGCCATTCAAGGGACTCTCAAGAGTCTTCTCAAACACCACAGTTCAAAAGAACCAGTTCTATGGGGCTCAGTTTTCTTTATAGTCCAACTCTCACATCTATACATGACTACTGGAAAAACCATAGCCTTGAGTAGATGGACCTTTGTTGGCAAAGTAATGTCTCTACTTTAAACATGCGTCTAGGTTGGTCGTAGCTTTTCTTCCAAGGAGGAAACTTCTTTTAATTTCATGGCTTCAGTCACCATCTGCAGTGATTTTGGAGCCCCCCAAAATAAAGTCTCTCACTCTTTCCACTGTTCCCCATCTATTTGCCTTGAAGTGATGGGACCAGATGCCATGGTCTTAGTTTTAAGCCAACTTCTTCACTCTCCTCTTTCTCTTTCATCAAGAGGCTCTTTAGTTCTTCTTCACTTTCTGCCATAAGGGTGGTGTCATCTGCATACTTGAGGTTATTGGTATTTCTCCTGGCAATCTTGATTCCAGCTTGTGCTTCATCCAGTCCATCATTTCTCATGATGTACTCTGCATATAAGTTAATTAAGCAGGGTGACAATATGCAGCCTTGACATACTCGTTTCCTGATTTGGAATCCATCTGTTGTTCCATGTCCAGTTCTAACTGTTGCTTCTTGACTTGCAAACAGGTTTCTCAGGAAGCAGGTCAAGTGGTCTGGTATTCCCATCTCTTTCAGAATTTTCCACAGCTTCTTGTGATCCACACAGTCAAAGGTTTTGGCATAGTCAATAAAGTAGAAGTAGATTTTTTTCTGGAACTCTCTTCCTTTTTTTCGATGATCCAGCAGATCTTGGCAATTTGATCTCTGGTTCCTCTGCCTTTTATAAATCCAGCTTGAACATCTGAAATTTCATGGCTCATGTACTGTTAAAGCCTGGCTTTGAGAATTTTGAGCATTACTTTACTAGTGTGTGAGATGACTGCAATTGTGTGGTAATGTCAACATTCTTTGGCATTGTATTTCTTTGAGATGAAATGAAAACGGACCTTTTCCAGTCCTGTGGCCACTGCTGAGTTTTCCAAATATGCTGGCATATTGAGTGCAGCACTTTCACAGCATCATCTTTCAGGATTTGAAATAGCTCAACTGGAATTCCATCACCTCTATTAGCTTTGTTTGTAGTGATGCTTTCTAAGGCCCACTTGAGTTCACATTCCAGGATGTCTGGCTCTAGGTGAGTGATCACACCATCATGGTTATCTGGGTCATGAAGATCTTTTTTGTGCAGTTCTTCTGTGTATTCTTGCCACCTCTTCTTAATATCTTCTGCTTCTGTTAGGCCCATACCATTTCTGTCTTTTATTGTGCATGAAATGTCCCCTTGGCAACTCTAATTTTTGTGAAGAGATCTCTAGTTTTTCCCATTCTATTGTTTTCCTATATTTCTTTGCATTGACCACTCAGGAAGGCTTTCTTATCTCTCCTTGCTATTCTTTGGAACTCTGCATTCAAATGAGCCTATCTTTTCTTTTTTCCTTTGCCTTTCATGTCTTTTTCTTTTCTCAGCTATTTGTAAGGCCTCCTCAGAAAACCATTTTGCTTTTTTGCATTTCTTTTTCTTGGGGATGGTCTTGATCACTGCCTCCTGTACAATGTTATGAACCTCTGTCCATATTTTTCAGGCATTCCATCAGATCCAATCCCTTGAATCTATTTGTTACTTCCACTGTATAATCATAAGAGATTTTATTTAGGTCATACTTGAATTGTCCAGTGGTTTTCCCTACTTTCTTCAATTTGAGTCTGAATTTGGCAATAAGAAGTTCATGATCTGAGCTGCACAGTGCTGAAGCAGTGGCTGTGTAGCACTAGAGTGACTTTGAGAAAATAAACCACTTCCGGTGGCAATGGAAAAACCTCAGCAAGATGGTAGGAGGGGCAAAATCACATTTAGAATCAAACCCCATACCCGCCAGAAATGCTCAGAAGGCTCAAACAAACCTATGCACACTACGACCCAGAGACCCCACATAGACTGGGACAAAACTGTGTTTGAGTGTCTCCTGTGGAGGTACGGGTCAGTAGTGGACTGTTGCAGGGGTAGGAGCTCCGGGTGCAGTAGACCTGGATATGGCATAAGCCCTCTTGGAGGAGGTCACCATTAATCCCACCACAGAGCCACCAGAACTTCCATAGGACTGGGGAAACAGACTCTAGAATGGCACAAACAAAACCTTGTGTGCACCAGGACCCAGGAGAAAGGAGCAGTGACCCCACAAGATACTGACCCAGACTTGCCCAAGAGTGTCCAGGAGTTGTGGCAGAGCTGTGGGTCAGTGGTCACCTGCTGCAGGGTTGAGGGTGCTGAGTTCAGCAGTGTGTGCATAGGACCTTTCGATGGAGGTCGCTGTTATCTTCATTATCTCCACCATAGTTTGGCCTCAAGTCAAATAACAGGGAGGGAACACAGCCCCACCCATCAACAGAAAATTGGAATAAAGATTTACTGAGCATAGCTCTGCCTTCTCAGGACAAGATCCAGTTTCCCCCTTAGTTGGTCTCTCCCATCAGGAAGCTTCCATAAGCCTTTTATCCTTCTCCATCAGAGGGCAGACAGACTGAAAACCACGATCTCAGAAAACTAACCAATGATCACATGGACCACAGCCTTGTCTAACTCAGTGAAACTATGAGCCATGCCATATAGGGCCACTCAATATGGACATGTCATGGTGGAGACTTCTGACAAAACGATGTCCACTGGAGAAGGGAATGGCAAACCACTTTAGTATTCTTGCCTTGAAAGCCCCATGAACAGTATGAAAAGGCAAAAAGATAGGCCATTGAAAGGTGAACTCCCCAGGTTGGTAGGTGCCCAATATGTTACTGGAGATCAGTGGAGAAATAACTACAGAAAGAATGAAAAGATGGAGCCAAAGCAAAAACAGCCCACATGTGGATATGACTGCTGGTGGAAGCAAAGTTTGATGCTGTAAAGAGCAATATTGCATAGGAACCTGAAATGTTAGGTCCATCAGTTCAGTTCAGTCACTCAGTCATGTCCGACTCTTTGCAACCCCATGAATTGCAGCACGCCAGGCCTCCCTGTCCATCACCAACTCTCGGAGTTCACCCAAACTCATGTCCATCGAGTCAGTGATGCCATTCAGCCATCTCATCCTCTGTCGTCCCCTTCTCCTCCTGCCCCCAATCCCTCCCAGAATCAGGGTCTTTTCCAATGAGTCAACTCTTGCATCAGGTGGCCAAAGTACTGGAGTTTCAGCTTTAGCATCATTCCTTCCAAAGAACACCCAGGACTGATCTCCTCTAGAATGGACTGGTTGGATGTCCTTGCAGTCCAAGGGACTCTCAAGAGTCTGTCTC
>NW_011494838.1:4843669-4843986 GCF_000754665.1 Bison bison bison | reverse complement strand
TCACATCCATACATGACCACTGGAAAAACCATAGCCTTGACTAGATGGACCTTTGTTGGTAAAGTAATGTCTCTGCTTTTTAATATGCTATCTAGGTTAGTCATAACTTTCCTTCCAAGGAGTAAGCATTTTTTAATTTCATGGCTGCAATCACCATCTGCAGTGATTTTGGAGCCCAAAAAAATAAAGTCTGACACTGTTTCCACTGTTTAGTGGATCTATTTCCTATGAAGTGATGGGACCAGATGCCACAATCTTAGTTTTCTGAATGTTGAGCTTTAAGCCAACTTTTTCACTCTCCTCTTTCACTTTCATCA
>NW_011494838.1:4829720-4843569 GCF_000754665.1 Bison bison bison | reverse complement strand
GAAGTGATGGGACCAGATGCCACAATCTTAGTTTTCTGAATGTTGAGCTTTAAGCCAACTTTTTCACTCTCCTCTTTCACTTTCATCAGGAGGCTTTTTAGTTCCTCTTCACGTTCTGCCATAAGAGTGGTGCCATCTGCATATCTGAGGTTATTGATATTTCTCTTGGCAGTCTTGATTCCAGCTTGTGCTTCTTCCAGCAAATTGGAAGTGGTCAAACAGGAGGTGGCAAGAGTGAACATCGACATTTTAGGAATCAGCAAACTAATATGGACTGGAATGGGTTAATTTAAATCAGATGACCATTTTATCTACTACTGTGGGCAAGAATCCCTTAGAAGAAATGGAGTAGCCATCATAGTCAACAAAAGAGTCCGAAATGCAGTACTTGGATGCAATCTCAAAAACAACAGAATGATCTCTGTTTGTTTCCAAGGCAAACCATTCAATATCACAGTAATCCAAGTCTATGTTATGACCAGTAACGCTGAAGAAGCTGAAGTTGAACATTTCTATGAATCCTACAAGACCTTCTAGAACTAATACCCCCAAAAGGTATCCTTTTCATTATAGGGGACTGGAATGCAAAAGTAGGAAGTCAAGAAACACGTGGAGTAACAGGTAAATTTGGCCTTGGAGTACAGAATGAAGTAGGGCAAAGGCTAGTAGAGTTTTGCCAAGAGAATGCACTGGTCATAGCAAACACCCTCTTCCAATAACACAAGAGAAGACTCTACACATGGACATCACCAGATGGCCAATACTGAAATTACATTGATTGTATTCTTTGCAGCCAATGATTGAAAACCGCTATACAGTCAGCAAAAAACAAGGCTGGGCCTTGACTCTGGCTCAGATAATGACTTTTGTTATATTACATCTATTCGTTGTTAGACCCAATAAAGAGATGAAAGGACAAGCCACAAACTGAGAGAAAACATTTGTGACCATGTAAGTGACAGAAATTTAACTTGCAGAAATGGATAAATATTTTTAATAAAACAATAACAAGTCCCAGCACAATTGAAAAAGGGAAAAATGTAGAAAGACATGATCTTGCTTTTCAGTACAAAGGAAAATGTCACTGCCCCTTGACATTTGAAAAGATATTGACCATATAAGAAATAAAATGTAGATGCAATGAGCTGTTTTTTCATAGCTACAAGTTTAACAAAATCTAAGTTTATCAGGAGACCTGGGTTTGATCCCTGGGTTTGGAAGATTCCCCTGAGGAGGGAATCACAACCCTCTCCAGTATTCTTTCATGGAGAATCCCCATGGACAGAGGACCCTGGTGGTCAACAGTCCTTGGAGTCACAAAGAGTCGGACATGACAGAGTGACTAAGCACAGCATACAGCTCAAGAAATTTATCAATACCAAAAGTTAGCAAGGATGCAAAACGGAAATAGTTCTCATGCTCATTAGATGCCTGTATCTATGGCATTTTATGAAAGCAACACAGAAGCAGTGTTAAAAATAAACTTAACTTTTCACCCAAATTTCTTACATGGGGTCTTTCCCACAGAAATAAAGACTTAGGATCAAGATACCTATGGAAACAGATATTTACTGGAGCATTATTCATAAAGGCAGAAAGGAGTAACAAAGTGACAAATAGGGGAAATGATTAAATAAATTACAGTACATTTATACCAAGGGACTCTTTTATAGCTATTAAAAATAATGGACTAGAACTATGCTACCTGATAAAGAGAATTATATAAGGTATAATTGATTAGAAAACTTGAAGTGGGAAATACGTATAATAAGAAAAATAATCTGTAAGATAAGTTCCCGTTTTGTAAGGTAAAATTGGCAAAAATCCCCATTTGTTCTTGCATACACACAGACACAGATGTATATTAGCATGTGTATACTGTGCCCTGTATGTAAGCATGAGCAAAGCATGAAGGATATCTCACATGTTGTTATGTACACTGCCTTGTCAGAGGGAATGAGGTGGTGGTGAGGGGGGAACAGGGCTAGACAAATGAAGAAAGACTGCAAAAAAATGATATAACTGATTTATGTAAAATAATACCTGCTTGTATATACAGATGAAGTACTTTTAAAAGTCCCACAAGTAGTATAGATTTATATTGAGTAACTTGTACCATTTTGTGATGGATTCCAAAGTTGAGGTGGGTGGAATCAAGTTCCAGACTAACATATAGTAGCATTATGTGTGTGAAGGAAATTTCCATATATATATAAAATACATGTATTTCAAGGAGAAAGGCATATAAAAATATATCAGTTCAGTTTAGTCACTCAGTCATGTCTGACTCTTTGCGATCCCATGGACTGCAGGATGCCAGGCTTCCCTGTGCATCACCAACTCCCAGAGCTGGCTCAAACTCATGTCCACCTAGTCAGTGATGCCACCCAACCATCTGTAAATGTTGATTACTTAGCATGGTAGAGGTGACGGTGGTGGTGACGAGTAGAGATGAGTAGAAGGGCAATGATTCCGTCTGTCTTTATCCATCTATGCACTGTATTGCATCTCTTCTCACAATAAGGATTTATGTATTCATTACCTACTACTGTGTAACAAACCACCCCAAACTAAGTGGTTTAAAAGAAAAGAACACTTATTCTTTTTATGATTCTGTGGGTTTGCTGGCGAGTCTTCTGCTCTGGACTGGTTTAGGTGGCTCAACTAGGCAATCTCATGTGTCTGAAGAGTTGGTTTGGTATCACTGATGTGATGGAGATCAACTGACCACGTGTGGATCACCACTTGGCAAGCTAGCTTAGATCAACATCATCATAGTCATGGGGCTCCCAAGAGCAACAACAATGCAAGCTCCAGTAAGGAAGCACTTCATAAGCCTCTGCTCTTGACATATATTAATATTATGTTGCCAAAGCAAGTCACAGAGTCCAAAAAGGAGTCCTAACAAGGGCACAGATAGAAAAATAATAATTTGTAAGCACTTTTACAACCTATCACAATGTATTTGCAAACTTATTGTCACTATCATTTTATTCATTTCAGTTCTCTCCCATTGAAAGCACGCTGATTAAGGCACTCGCTATCTTTCTTTCTTTTTTTTCCCCTGCATCATATTGCTTATCTGATCTTAGTTACTTACACCCTTGCCAGTGAAAGGGCTGGAGTGAAACCACTGGACCACCAAACAATTCCCAAGGCACTCATTATCTTTTAAGCACAGACTTTCTTACAAGGATCCTTCATGAATTATTTCTTATTCTCTTCTGTGCCACCCTACATTGCTCATTTTCTATATTCTCTATTCACCATTGGAGTGTGGTCAAGGAATCTATAATTCCTAGTTTCCATAGATAATCCTGGTTTATGCTTGTTTCCTTATCAGGTTTAGAATTTGGTGTGGATCTTTAAGAATTTTCTAACAAAATAGTATTACTTATTGTTTCATTTAAACAAGCCAGAATAGGTTTGGGAGACATCCAGGACTTTGCACTTCTTGTTTCTGTTAGGGTCTTATCTAAAAACCTGTGAGATGCTTGTATAGTGAACCAGATATTCACCTTGGGTGTGTGTGTGCTCGGTGGCTCAGTCACATCCGACAGTTTGTGATCCCTTGGCTGTAGCCTGCCAGGCTCCTCTGTTCATGGGATTTTCCATGTGAGAATACTGGAGTGGCATTGCCATTCCCTTCTCTGGGGATCTTGCTGACTCAGGGATCGAACCCGAGTCTTTTCCGTCTCCTGCACTGGCAGAGAGATTCTTTACCACTTGAGTCACCTTAACAACTGCCTATACATGGAAAATGACCAGAAATAACCCGTCCCTCTTTTTCAGATCATTTCTAGGTGTCATATGTGGCTCAGCTGGTAAAGAAACCGCTGCAATGTTGGAGACCTAGGTTTGATCCCTGGGTTGGGAAAATCCCCTGAAGAAGGGAAAGGTTACCCACTCCAGTTTTCTGGCCTAGAGAATTACGGACAGTATAGTCCATGGGACGGCAAAGAGTCGGGCACGACTGAGCAACTTTTTCACTTTCAGAGCCTTGACGCACTTAGATTTCATGTTAGTGTTAGCCTGCTGGAGGAAGGGCGCGTGCTGCCCCTGCTGGCCATTTGGTGTACTAGCCACTGGTGCCGTAGCCTCCACCATGGCGCCCAAGGGAAATTGAAATGCCCAGGTCAGTGGGCATATACAGGGAAATACATCAGGAAATAGGGACTAACCATCTCTTTGACCACAATCACAATAGCAGTTCTTTCCCAATATTTATTGATTTTAATGTCTGGTAATCTTGTTTCTTTTTGATAAATCTTGTTGAACACAAAGAGCTTTAAAAAGTGAATGCTTAATTAAAAATTAATACTGAATTCCAGTTACTAAAGAAGGTTGATGATGAATGCTGTCTTCAAAAAATATTTTTCAACATTTACCATATCTGCTATGAAAAGCATAGCAAATCACTAGCTATGGAAACACTGAATCACAAATATGATGAAGAAAAGTCAGATATCCTTCAAGTTAGGAGCTGATTTATGAAGAATGTTTCCCCAAACAACTAGTTAACTCAGGAGACTATAGAAGCTAATTTCCATATCTATCTTAAAACATGACTTTCTTTTGAGACTGTATGCTGATTTTACTTTCTCTCATTTTTATTTGGAGTTTTCTCCTGCAAGTAACAAAAAGTGAAGTGATAGTCTTTCCATTAATATAAGAAAGCTTTATGCACATATAAATTAAGTTAGTTTTATATTGGAATCAATAGATGCTATAAATAGAAAACTATTTAATTTTAATAATGATTTGATTTTTAAAAAATTCTTCTTAAAATCAAAAGGAAAATTTGGGAAGTCATTGGTCTAATGTTACAGAGAAGGCAAGGGCACCCCACTCCAGTACTCTTGCTTGGAAAATCTCATGGATGGAGGAGCCTGGTAGGCTGCAGTCCATGGGGTCACTAAGAGTTGGACACAACTGAGTGAAGTCACTTTCATGCATTGGAGAAGGAAATGGCAGTCCACTCCAGTGTTCTTGCCTGGAGAACCCCAGGGACGGGGGAGCCTGGTGGGCTGCCGTCTATGGGGTCGCACAGAGTCGGACACCACTGAAGTGACTTAGTAGCAGCAACAGCGGTTGAATATTAAGCAGCTGACATTTGAGGGAATGATGTTGTAAATTCAGGTGGAAGTACAATATTGAAATAGTTTCCATTGTGATAATATGAATACAAACTTTGATGGAGCAGATGATGATAAAAACTTATGGTTTTACTAATTTTATGGAGAAGAAATGTACAAGGAATTGTTACTGATGCCCTTTATAATCCATAATCATGTCCATTCAAGCAGTTTAAAAAATTCATTAGACTAGCAATGCCTACTTTCTTCTTGCTGCTCATGATAAATCAGATTTTAGAAATATTTCAGCTTTGAAAGAACTATTTTGTAAATCAATCTGTTTTAAAATGATAGTAAACTATTTTATTTTTCAGATGCATCCTTTAAATTTTGGATGTATAGTGTTAAAAATTGTTAACAATATATTCAATGTTATGAGTGTGAAAAAGTCTTCAGATTTTTAACTTTTAGAAAGTTGAATATATATTCTGTATTGAAAATGTTGAAGTTTCAATTTCAAAAAATTGAAAAATGTATTCTGTCCTGGAATGGAGTGACATTGAGAAAGTCCTCTAGTTTGCAACAATTTGATTTAGTGAAGTGTTAAAAAGAATCATATATAGAGAAATATCTTTGACAAGTTTTTGTCTTGTAGAAGTGTTTACCATAGTAAGATTCTCTAAATGGAGGGGGAAAGAAAATAACTGTGAAAATATCTAGTTGAGATATGTATTCATCTTACTACACAACATATAAGAGTATACTCCATTAACAGAATTTGCTGTTGGTTTAGTTATCTCATATCCACAGAGAGAATATTTCCTCAACTAAAATGATCACGTATAGAGATAAGAGTCCATAGACGATAGCAACAACTTTAAATGTGTTAGCCATGGCATGAAACTTTGAAAAAGATAACAAATAATTTTATGAATAAATTAGTAATATCACAATGAAAAGAGACCATTACCCAGGGAGGAAAAAAGAAACAAACAACAGCAACTCAGTATTAGAAAGAGATATTGCTAAGAAACTGATTAGAGTATATGAACGTGTACTGAAAACAAATATTCTCCTTGTTGAATTTTAACATTCAGATAATTAAATATAGCATGATTTTATAATATTTAGAGATTATTTTATGTCTTTGAAATTAGTTTTAAATAATATCCAGTTATATGTACACTGATAGAGTAAACTTGGCCAGTCAATAAACATAGACATTACTAAGCTTCGTATGAAATTTTATGTTAATAAGCTTTATTTGTTAGAGTAATTTTAAGTTCACAGCAAAAGAATAGGGTTCTCATATGGCCATCATATTCCCACATGTGCACAACTTCCACATTATCAACACCCCCCATCAGAGTGGTAAATTTGCTATAATCAGTAAACCTACATGGACGTTCTTTATCACCCAAGGTCCACAGTGGTTTACTACAGAGTTCACTGTGGGTGGTGTACATTCTGTGAGTTTGGAAAAAAGCATTGTGATGTGTATCCACCATCATAGTATCATACAGAATTTTCTCACTTTCCTAAAATCCTCTGTGTTTGGCTAATCCTCATTTGCCCTCTCCAACCCTGGCAAGTATTGATCTTTTTACTATCTTCATAGTTTTTGCCTTTTCCTGACTGTCATATGTGCTGTGTTTAGTCACTCAATTGTGTCCGACTCTTTGTGACCCCATGGTCTGTTCATGGGAATTCTCTAGGCAAGAATACTGAAGTGGGTTGCCATGCCCTCTTCCCAACACAGGGATCAAACCCAGGTCTCCTGCATTGCAGGAAGATTCTTTACTGTCTGAGCTACCAGAGAAGCCCTTAGTTATATGTATTTAAGGTTTCTTCCTCATTTGATGACTTGTGAGTTCGTTTCTTTTTAACAATGAGTAATATTCCACTGTCTGGATGGATATACCATGGTTTATGTATCCAGTCACCTACTAGAGAACATCATGGTTGCTCTAATTCTTGACAATTATGAGGAAAGCTGCTTTAAATTACCTGTGTGCAGATTTTTGTGTGATGGTTTCAACTCATGTGGATAAATAATGAAAAGCAAGATTTATGGATTGTATGGTTAGAGTATATTTAGTTTTATAAGGAAGTACCAAACTTTTCCAAAGTTGTAATCCTACCAGAAACGACTGAGAGAAAAGTTGTTGTTTCTCAACATCCTTGTCAGCATTTGGTATTGTCAGCATTTTAGATTTTTGTCATTTTAGTAGTGGTATCTCACTGTTTTAATTTGCATTTCCCTGGTGACTTATGATGCGGACGATCTCTTATTTGCCATCTGTGTACCTTTTTTGATAAGGTGTTTGTTTAGGGCTTTTGTCCATTTTTAAATTGAGTTTTTATTGTTGAGTTTTAAAAGTTCATCGTATATATTTAATGAGAGTCCTTTATTTTCTCCAAGTTCGTGATTTTTCTTCTCAGCATTTCTGCATTGTCTTTTGCAGAGCAGACATTTTTAGTTTTGATGATGTCCAACTCATCAGTGATTTCTCTCATCAATGATGCCTCTGGTGTTGCACCCAAGGGGCCATCACCATGCACAAGGTCATCTAGGTTTCTCTCATGCTATTCTCAAGGAGAATTTACAGGTTTGCACTTTAGAGCTACGATTCATTGGGGGTTACTTGTGCCTGTTGGTCAAGTCTGTTTCTAGATCTATTTCTCCGCATGTGACTGTCAGTTCTAGCTCCTTTTGTGGAAAAGACTATCTTTGCTCGATTGTATAGTTTTGCTTCTTTGTCCAAGGTCAGTTGACTATATTTACATTGGTCTGTTTCTAGGCCTTCTCTTACATTCCACTGATCTGTCTATTCTTTTCAATAAAGCACTATCTTGATTATTTTAACTTTATAGTAAGAAAGGTCAGTTTATCAGGCCTCTGACTTTATTCTTCTTCAATATTGAATTGGCTTTTGCCGTCCCTGAGTGGTGCATTGGTAAAGAATCTGCCTACCAATACAGGAGATGTAAAAGATGTGGGTTCAATCCTTGGGTCAGGAAGATCCCCTAGAGTAGGAAAAGACAACCCACTCCAGTATTCTTGCCTGGAAAATTCCATGGACAGAGGAGCCTGGCTGTCTACAGTCCATAGGACTGCAAAAAGTCGGACAGGGCTGACCACACATGCTCCTCCTCCTCCTCCTTTGCCGTTCCATATAAACTTTAGAATCTTTTTGTCCATATCCATAAAATAACTTGCTGGAATTTTGATTAACATTGTGTTGAATCTATGCATCAATTTGGGAAAGATATCTTGAAAACATTGAGACTTCCTACTCATAAAATATTATTTATTTAGTTATTATTTTATATCTTTCATCAGAATTTTGTAGCTTTTCTCATGTAGATCTTGAATACATTTTGTTAGATATATACCTAAATATTTCATTTTGGAAAATTCTAATATAAATGGTTTTTAATTTTAAGTTCCAGTTGTTTATTGCAGGTATTTAGGAGAACAATTAACTTTTGTATGTTACCCTTATATTCTATAACTTTGCTATAGTCACTTATTAATTCCAAGATTTATTTTTCTGTTTTAAAGTTCTTTTGACTCTTCTGCTTAGATGATTGGGTCCCCTGTGGATGAGGACAATTGTATTTCTCTTTCCCCATCTGTATAGTTTATTTCCTTTTCTTATTGCATTATCTAGGTTTTACAGTACAATGATGAAAAGTAGTAGCAGGAGGGGATATCTGCCTTGTTCCTATCTTTGTAGAAAAGCTTCATGTTTATCACCATGAAGTATGATGTTGGCTACAGGTTCTTTATAGATGTTGTGTATTAAATTGAGAAAGTACCTTTCTATTCCTCATTAGCTGAGATTTTTTTTTTATCATGAATGTCAGATTCATGATAAAAATGTTATCGTGTTAGATATAATCTAGGGTGTTAGATTTTGTAAAAATGCCTTTCTGCATCAGTTGATATGAATATTGGCTTCTGAATGTTGAAGTAGCCTTGTATACCTGGGATAAATCAACCTGCTCAAGATGTATAATTCTTTTCATATGCTGTTGGATTCAGTTTGTCAGTTTTCTGTTGAACACTTTATATGACTTTAATTATTTTAACTTCTCTTTATTACTCAAAAGTTTTAAGTTTGAATATTAAATTTAAAATGTGTCACCCTAAGCATAGTAGAAAAGAGTAAGCTTTAGAAATAGCAAACTTGCATTCTTATTCCAGCTCTGACACTTGCATTATAAAATCAAGAAATTATTCTTTTGCTCTTGAAGGCTCATTATTTTCATTGGCAAAATTCAGTCATTTAATAGTCAACCACTTACTGCCTATTACATGACAGATGATGTTCTAGGTGGAGAAGATAAACAATAGTTAAGACAGACAAAAATCCCTGTTCTCATGAAACTAAAATACTAGAGGACTGAAAATAAGCAATAAACATACTAATAATATAAAATATGTATCTTATAGCATTAAACAGCAAAGACAAAATAGCAAAAGTCAGTGAGAAAGCATAGGAAATTTGAGGGTAAGGAAGATTGCAATTTTAAGAAGGGTGACCGAGGACAGATTTATTTCTTCAGATTATAATTTGAGTGTAAAAACAAGGATGTTGAGGAGCAACATGTGTGGATGTCCGGGAAGTCAACGATTCCCAGTACAGGAGAAACCAGGCAAGCGCTTGAGGCAGGAACTTACCCAGTCTCCTTGAGGAAGATCAAGAGAGCCAGTGTGACTGGAGCTGAATGAAAGGAAAGACAGGGGAGATGAGATCGGACAGGAAGTGAGGAAGCTATGATCGTGTGGTCTCTTGGAGGTTATGGTAAATGGTTTGATTTTGACTTTGTCAGGGGAATGCAGAAGTGGCATGGCTATGACTTACACTTCCACGGGACCACTCCAGTCTGTTGGGTAAAACAGACTCAAGACAGCAAGCATGAAACAGAAACAGCGTGTATTATCTTAGAGACCATGGGGGCTGGGCACATGTTGGCAAGTGTACTGGTGGTGAGAAGGGGATGGATTCTGAGTAATTCTGGTAGCAACACAAAAAGATGAGCTGCTTAATTAGATGTGAGCTTGAGAGAAGGAGAAGAATCAAGGGTAACTCCAAGTTTTCGATCTGGACAAATCAAGGACAAAGTGAGTAACACTTATTGCACAGGGTTATGGAGATTCAGTGAGAAGATGTAGATAAAAGGCTTGATTTATCCTTCTGCCCTTATTTCAGAACCTTATTTCATTAAGATGTGTGTATTATTTGTACTAGTTTTTCACTATGTAGGGAAATTTAAAAGATGACACCACTAGTCTTGATTTGTTTTTAAGCCTTTTGTTGAAAAAAGGAATGGAACCCAGGCAGGTGGAGTTTGATGAGGGCTGAGGCTGAGGAAAGAGCTTGAGTTCGTGATTCAGATTCAGCAGATGTATGCGGAGTGCCTACTTGGGTCTAAAATGGTACTATACATGTAGACATGCTATCTCATTGGATCCTCACACAAACCCCATAAAAAACAAACAAACAAACAAAAACCCTTGGAATGTTCATAGCAAAACCCTTTGAGGGTCATGTTATAATCCCCACCTCACTGAGAAACTGAGACTTAAGGAAGTTTACCTGGCTTATCCAGTGTCTCAGAAAAGCAGACTGTGATTTAAAGAAAGTTTTGCTTTATTCTACCACCTGTCTTTGTGGAAACAAAATCTTCATCTGAATCTGTTCATCTATCAACTCACTGTAAGAAACACAATTGATTGGTGTGCAGAAGTACTTTTGTTCTACATTTTCCATCTGGGCCACTTCTTTCCCATTTTTATATCCTAACAATGCTGAACCAGTTATGTATGTTTTAAACTTTAATACCACCCCCTGATTTTTTGTGTACCTTTTTTCTTCTCTATGGAATGTCCTCTCTTTACACATCAGGAAAACTTCTGCTTGACAGAAGCTTAAGGAATATATTTTTCTATAAATTCTCTGATTCCCCCAAGTGGAATTAAAAGTGTGTACCTAGTTCCCTGCTTCATACCACAGAGGAGCAATTGCCATATTGTACAGTGAAGGAATACACTTGTCTCTATGGCAAGGATATAAGCTTGCTAGGGACAAGAGTTTTGTTTTATTTGTCTCTGAATTTCCATCGGAGAAGGCAATGGCACCCCACTCCAGTACTCTTGCCTGGAAAATCCCATGGATGGAGGAGCCTGGTGGGCCGCAGTCCATGGGGTTGCAAAGAGTCGGACACGACTGAGCGACTTCACTTTCACTTTCCACTTTCCTGCATTGGAGAAGGAAATGGCAACCCACTCCAGTGTTCTTGCCTGGAGAATCCCAGGGACAGGGGAGCCTGGTGGGCTGCCGTCTATGGGGTCGCACAGAGTCGGACACGACTGAAGTGACTTAGCAGAATTTCCATGCCTGAGTCACTTCCAAGAACACAGACTTACAGCGAGGGCATGTTGATGTATAAATGGATGAACTGCTCAAAATTTATACAGTGTGCATGAAATGACATCACAGAAGCTTTCCTTGAAACTTTAGGCTAGACAGTGGGAAAAAAAAAAATATTGGGGCCTGATGTTGCCTGTCTCTGCCAAGTAGAGTCATTCTGAAACAGCTGAGTCTAGACTTCAAGGTCATCTTTGAAGGGGTCATTGCTTTCTCCCAGGGGTGAGGAAACCTTAGAACACGTTAAGTGAAATGACAGTGACCCCGCACCCTCCCCTACACTCAGTCCCTGTGGAGAATTTCCCTCTGCACCATGGGCTGGCATCACAAGAGGCCTGGTGCTCCCTGCTCTGAGAACTCACTCTGTGCTGGAGCAGTCCTCCAGCGAGCACTGCCCTTGGCTATTCTAACCCAGAGCTGCATCTGACAGTAAATACTTCTGATATTTCAAAACCCACTCACTGAGGTGGCAGATTTGCTACAGGGAACTTCACTGTAAAGAGTTGCTACTCTTTTTTTTTGACAAATGTATAGAGTATATTAGCTTTTCCTGCTCAAATTTATGGTGTAATAAAGCGTACTGTGCCCCAGCCCTATTAGGAGAGCAGAAGTAAATGGCTCCTCTTGCTGGCTACTGATAAATCCGACCCAATTCTTACCATAAGCAGAAGGGTGATTGACATTTAAAAGAGCAGAGTGGAGGAAAGGACCCAGTCCAGGATGGTGAGAGATGAGAGAAACGACTCCTTAGAGGTGCGATGCAAGGACCTGGCAGGCCCCATATTTCTCCAGTTACAATTTATGCCTTCAGGTTGTCACTCCATCATGGCTCATGTTTAGTTTGTCATGCACGCATGCCTGCAGGTCACGGAGGCTCCAGTCTGAAGCTGGAAGGAAATCCAAGGGGCACAATTTTGCCTCTGACTTGCCTCTGTATCCCCAGTGAAAATTTACATGTAGGAATTGAAGAAAGGGATATGTATAGTTTGGAGCTTTGAGGAAAGAAAATCAATATTGGGCAAGGTTTTCCATGGGCTGAGAAACCTAGGGCTTTTAGCAAGGATATATTAAAGGAAGGCTCCTCGTGCCTGGAAAAAAAAAAAAAACTCTCTTAGAATCAAAAGTCAATTTCTTCCTCATGGCAAACATCAAACCCACTTAGATACTTAATAAATACTTTTGAATGAATCAGAAAAGCATATCATCATTTGTGTTAACAACAAAAATAACAGCTAATATTTGTGAAACTATGGAGTACTTTTCAATTGCCAAGTACTTCATATTTGTTAAGTACTTGGATGCACTCAGACTGATTAAGGTCATTTTGTATCTTTCCTTCATCAATCCTGAACATTTAGACTATAGGGTAGTGTTTCATTCTCATCTTACAGGGGTGAAAACTGAAATTCAAAGAAGCAAAATTATTTTCTAAAAGCCACACAGTGGGAAAAAGAGGGGACAATCAGCATACACAGATTTCAAGTCAGTTTCGGTCAGTGACAGCTTGTTCTAATCCAGAAATATTGTCAAGACGTTAATTAGTTATCTAATACATTTTTGTTTAAATAAGTTTATTAAAGATAATTAATATGTGGTTATTATAAATAGCCAAACCACTTACATATAAAAAGAAATAAATTAACATCATTTGAAATCCACCATCCAGAGATAACCAATTAATGTTTGGGTGAGCAGTCCATCAAACATTTCTCTATGGATATGTACAGAATTATGCATAAGATTTTATGTAAATGGAATAATATCGAACATACTGTTCTAAAACCTGTTTTATTTTTCACTCAGCAATATGTCATGGGCATCTTTCCATGTCAATAAATATAGATTTGCATCATCATTTTTAATTGCAGCATAATTAGAAATCACAATATTTTAGAGAGGAAAAAAATGGCAAAAACTGTCTACTCCAACCTTTTGTCCAGTCTAGAAATAGTATATATAACTTCCCTGGCTGAAAATCACACAGATTTTGCTGCATATTTTCATTCAAAGATAATAATTCTAATAGCAAGAGAGTTAAGCCAAACTCCCCTTATCTGTAACTTTCACATACTAAAATGTATGTCTATACTATTAAACCCTGTTATCATCCCTGATTTCTGCTTCCTCAGTCAAGTGTTCCCTAAATTACACATCCCCAGCTCTTTCTTCTTCATGAGTCAGAACTTCCAAACTTTTACCTACCTCAATTCTCTTCCCCAGTAACTCTAACAAGTTAAAGAGCAGAGCACACAGTGGTTCAAGCAGCACATAACTTACTGATACTTTTGCATTCCAGTCATTTGGACACCTTTATTAATTGATAGCTCAAATGGTGAA
>NW_011494838.1:4819004-4829620 GCF_000754665.1 Bison bison bison | reverse complement strand
GATACTTTTGCATTCCAGTCATTTGGACACCTTTATTAATTGATAGCTCAAATGGTAAAGAATCTGCCTGCAAAGTGGGAGACCCAGGCTCGATCCCTGGGTCAGGAAGATCCCCTGGAGAAGGGAATGGCAACCCAGTCTGGTATTCTTGCCTTGAGAATTCCATGAACAGAGGAGCCTGGCAGGCTACAGTCCACGGGGTCGCAAAGAGTTGGACACAACTGAGTGACTAACAGTTTCAATTTTCTTTCTTTTTCCAAGACAGTCTAATGCTGAAGATTTTGGAGAGATGAGCAGAGGGATGGGGTCCTCCATCAGCACCAGAGTCAGTACTACAGATGTACATGGAACTTTTTTCAGGAGGCCTTAAAGAATGGCTGAGAAGTGATCCTTTTAAACAACTATTCAGATATGTAAAGGCAGCATGGTGGAACAAAATATTTAAATATTCTTATTCATTAAAAGCTCAATGCTCTGAAATTAAGAAAAAACCTAAAGATATTATGGAAACTTCCATGAAAGTTGACCCAGTAGCATTCAATACCATCTTACTCAACAATTTAAAAAATTATTTTTCATAATTAGCTGGAGGCCCATATGTCTGCAGAGGCTTACTCAGTGTCATATGGAAAGGAAGAGGGAAGATTGTATCTCCCAGAACACATATGCAAATTAGTGCTACCAGCAAGTAACAAAGTGATGAAAGCTTTCATTAAACACTTGGTCAGGTAGCTTATATGGAGGGAGATTAACTAAACTTGAGGGACTGGGCCTCAAAGTCAGGGACAAATTTCTCTTTTAAGAAGTAATATGAAAAGTTGCTGTTGAGTTTTGTTATTATCTTGAAGACAGCTGAGAGTCTGGCTTGAGTAATTAAAATGCTAATTGGAAATTCACCATTCATCAGAGGAAATCGCAATGAGTCAATTTTCTTTTCTTTCTTTTTTGCTTTTTTTTTCCTAAGTGTTTTCTCTGGTGATGGCAGATGTTGAGGTTGTGAATTCATTGTGTGTCCTACATGTAGAGAAATCTTCTATTCAAGCTGAGCTTTTCTTCTCCTGTATTTTTGTTGATTGTCTACTTAAATTAACCTTTCCTAATGAGATGGAGATTCGTTGGCTATGTCTGTAATTTACTGCCTGTGAAATTAGTTAGTCTGGATAATTCATCCCATGGGTGACAAGGATGAGATCACAGACGGAACCACCAGGTGAGAATGGAGACCATAAAAATGCCCTCTGCTATTGCACCCGCAGCCTGCTGTTAGCAGAATGCACACGATGAGCACAGTCTTTAGGTAACCCCAATTTATCACCAGCCCATCTGGATTTGGAGCCCAGCACATCCCATTTGGAGCTTGTGCTCAGTCACTCAGTTGTATCCAACTCTTTGCAACCCCAAGGACTGTAGCCTGTAAGGCTCCACTGTCCATGGAATTTTCCAGGCAAGAATACTGGAGTGGGATGCCATTTCTTACTCCAAGGGATCTTCCCAACTCAGGGATTGAACCCATGTCTCTTGTGTCTTCCTCACTGGCAGGCAGATTCTTTACCACGTGCCACCTTGGGAGCTTAGCTGGATCGCATTGGCCGCTTAGAGTATAAAACCACAAGATGTCAGTATTGGTGCACAGTAATTATAATAAAACTTCCTTCTTGGCCAACTCACAAAACCTAGCTTAGAGAAAGATGTAGACAAGCAATGTAAAAGTAGAGTATTTAAGTTGTTAATCATTTATTTTTGCTGAGTAGAAGCTGACTTATTCTAGAGATAATTATCTCAACTTATTTTCTGAATCTCTGTATAAAGACTTTGGGGACAGCATTATTACTGAATTTGCCAATTTTTTTTTGTAAGAATTTCTGAATAAATAATCTTTGAGGTTTGAGAAGAAAGAAAGAAAGTCTGATAGGCAAATATATTTGTAAAATGCTACTTTTAATTATTTATCTGCCACAAGGATTCTTTGAATTTATAATGGATTTATGTCTTACAAATCTTCAAGATGGGATAAAGGTATACATTATTATCAACATTAGTTGGCCATGTTATTAAAAGAAATCACTTTCTCAAAAGAATACTTTGTAAATACTGGCTGCTAGAAACTTCTTTTTTTATAAATAATGAACTCAATGTTATATGACCAACTGACAAGCTCAATACTACCTTCAACTTAAAGGCACAATTTTATCCAATTCTCCCACCCATGTTCTTATGAAGTATCTGTATGCAACACTTAAAATGCTAATACTGTGGCTAGAAATGGAAATTGGGTTAAAATAAAATGTCTGGAGGCTGCTAGAGGACTGACGTTAAAGCGCTTATCTTTGTTGTGCTAACTTGAAACTCAGGTAAGAAAAATGTGAGCATTGCCAGAAAATTCTGCAAAGTGGACTCACAAGCAACAGGTGCCTGGTCCAAAAAAATTCTGGTAGAGATAAACGACAGACTGCCTAACACCCAGAAAGAAAACCTAGAGGAGTTTATTTGTGAAATTAAGACATTTTATAACAAGCGTCTATGTGGAAGAATTAGAAAGCCACAATCTTATCCAGGACAACATGCATATTCAAACATGTGAGAAAATTGTAAGATTTCACCTCAAACTGGTCCCTAGGCTAAATGCAAGCCACTGCCTATTAGCCCCAGCAGAACCGATTAGCAAAGGTATTTGGTTTTGTTTGTTTTGTGTGTGTGTGATTCTTTTTTTTTTTTTTTTAACTCCTGGCCCTCAAGAAAATCTTTATTTTTTTTTTTTTAACCTCTTGGCCCTCAGGGAAATCTCTGTCAAATTAATCGCTGAATATGAGTGAAAGAAACAGAGACCTAAACGACCATACATGATAAGGAATACAGTCTTCATAAAAGTAGTTTGGAAAAGTCACTAAATAATGGATTGCTGTAGCATTTCACAGGAAAAATCATAGAAATGAAGACAAAAACTCAGGAAAAGGGAGTTTGATTTTCAGAGTTACAACATTACGATATTCAAATGTTCAGTTTTCAAAAAGTCAAAAGGCATATTGAAAAAAAAAAAAAAAAAGCAAACAGGAGAGTATAGCTCATTGAAAGAAACAAAATAAATTTGCTGAAACCAATGGCTAGGAAGCCCAGACATAGGATACTAAAAAAAAAAAAAAAAATAGCTATCTAAATATGATCAAAGATCTAAAGGAAAACATAGACAAAGAAATGAAGAAAAATTAGAAAAATCATGTAGAAAAATTAAAATATATATATAAAGAGCTACCAACCTATAGAATTAAATAACAGCAGTGCTCAGAGCAAAATGTATAGCTATATATACTTATTTTAAAAGAGAAAAAATAGTCTCAAAATCAATAACCTAAATTTACACTTTGAGGAACAAAAAAAAGAAAAAGCAAACTAAACCTAAAATTATTAGAAGGAAGAAAATAATAATATTATAGCAGAGATAAATAAGATAAAGGATAGAAAGACAATAGAGAATCAGTAAAAGCAAAATTTTGTTCTTTAAAACAATCAGCAAATTGGACAGACTTGTACTTAGCCTGACAGAGACACAGAGAGAGAAAGGCAGATCACCAAAATCAGGATGAAAGTTGGAGATTATCACAAACCATAAATAAAAGGGATTATATGACAATACTACAAATAATTTAATGCCAGCAAATCAGATATCTTCAATTAAATTAACAGTTTTCTAGAAATATGCAAATAATCTAAGTTCATTTAAAAAGATATAGAAAATCTCAACAGATTTATAACCACTTAAGAGAGTGAATCAGTATTTAAAACTTTGAAACAAAGAATGGTCCAAAATCCAATGGCTTAAATGGTGAATTCTATCAAACATTTAAATAATTAATACCATTCCTTCACAAGGTCTTCCTAAAGCATTGAAGAAAACAGGAGTGAAAACTTCTTGGCTCATAGTAGCAGCATTTACTGTGATACCAAAGCTAGATAAAGATATCACAAGGAAAGGTAAGTACAGACCAATATTCCTTATTATTTTATAAATAAAAATCCTCACAAAATGCTAGAAAAAAAATCAAATAGTTTATCAAAAATATCCATCATGACCAAAATGGGATTTATTTCAGTAATGCAAAAGTGGTTCAATATAAGAAAATAAATCAAAGTTATATATCATATTTTTAGAAAGAGAGGGAAAAAACGATCATCTCAATTGATACAGAAAAGGCATTTGACAAACTCTAACATTTTCTCATGATAAAAACAGTCTGAAAACTAGGAATATAAGAGGACTTCCTCAACAAGATAAAGGCATTTTTAATAAACCACAGCAAACCTCATACTTAATGATGAAAGACTGAAAATATTCCCTCTAAGATCAGGAATCAAGGTAAGGATAACCACTGTACAACTTCTATATAACATTGCTCTAGAAGTTTTAGAGCAATTAGGCAAGAAATGAATAAATAAACCAAATGCATTCAGATTGGAAAGGAAAAAACTAAAACTATCTCTAGTCAGAGATCACATGATCTGATATTTGAAAAAATCTCCAAGAATTCATAAGTAAGCTACTAGAACTATTTAAACACATTCAGCAAAGTTGAAGAGTACAAGAAAATCAAGATGCAAAAATCATTTGTGTTTATGAACATCATGAATGAACAATTCAAAAAAGAAATTAAGAAATTTTATTTATGATGGTATCTAAAAGAATAAAATGCCTGGAGATAATGTAACCAAAAAAGTTGAAAGACTTCCATAGATGTGTTTATGTTAAGTCATTTCAGTCATGTCTGACTCTTGTGACCCCATGTACTATAGCCCTCCAGGCTCCTCTGCCCATGGGATTCTCTAGGCAAGAATACTAGAGTGGGTAGTTATTTCCTTCTCCAGGGGATCTTCCCAACCCAGGGATTGAACCCAAGTCTCCTGCATTGCAGGCATAATTCATAGATAATGCATTATCATATATTGAGTACCTATTAAGCATTTTATTAAAGATTATCTCATTGTTACATCATTCTATTTTCAAGGATGAAATCAGAACCATGCATACATGGTTTAGGCAGATACTAAGAAAATTCACTCTGCTGGTCCTCGGTCCAGCGTTGGGGGAAAAAAAACACAGTGAAATCTTAATTGGTTTAGGTACACAGTCTGTGGGATACCAACACACAGAGCCACTGTTGTTGATTCTAGAGGATCATGGACTTAGGGGATCATAAATATTTTGGAATCAAAGACTAGTAGACTTATAAACCATTGCATTAAACCTCACTGAATAGCACTGAGAATCAGCTCTTGAAATCACCAAGTTCCCGCTGAATATATCTGGTAAAAGAGCATCTCTTGGCACATCCAATTTCTGCCCTGGATAGGTGTGAAAGGTTAAAAAAAAAAAGTTATGGATTTATTAACCTAAAATAGGTCCCCTTGGAAATTCCCTGGAAGCCCAGTGATTAGGACTCCACACTCTCACCACCAAGGGCCCAGGTTTAATCCCTGGTCAGGGAACTAAGATCCTGCATGCAGTGCAGTCAAAAAAATAAAAAGTAAAACAAACAACAACAGAAAAATAGGTCCCATTGAACTACCTTGACCCTAGTTCAATCTCTTGTAGTCACACAAGAGAAAATCATTCCATCTCTGAATGATGAAAGACTGCACACTGGACATGTGCCTTCTCTATTTTACCTTGGCTTCTAATCTATTAATGTGGAGTTTGTCTTTCCTCCTGCTCCTTGCATCTCCCTCACTTCCTGCCCCCAACTTTTCTTTCTTCTCCTGTTAGCAAAACATGAAAGCACACAATCTCACAGGTATAGATGCAAGCAGAGTAAATCTGAAGTTCTGGAAACTGTTTGTTTATATTTAAGTTTGATTTCATGTAATGAGACTACTTTAAATGTATTAGACGGGAAGGACCCTAAAGAACTCAGTCAACTTTGTGAATTTTATTCCCAGGGAATGCAATGATGATTTTTCATGTTGTCTCTGAAAAGCCATGCATGGCAGAAGTGCTTTCCCCCACCCCCTCCTTGTCATTTTGTCCAGATAGTTTCTACTTTCCATTCTGAATTCAGGGCATGTTGCTGCCTTATGCTTTTGGAAGGATAACGCTAAAAAGAAAAGAAAAAAAAAAATGCAGTGGAGCAGTGAGGCAGAGAGAGAGACTGTGGAATCAGTTGGAATGGTCTGTTCACAGGGGACCAGCAGGAAGATGTTGGGCAAGGAGAGAAGTGGGTCTTTTTGAAAGGAGAGATACTTATTAAAAATTCTATCAACTAGATACCCAAGGAGCTTCACTCTAGGGGAAAATGGAGAACTCACTTATGGAAGTCAATTCAACTTTATTACTGGTCCCAGTAGAGGCAGATGGAAGAATAAGTCAGCGGAGGCAGATGGATAAAATTTATAGTGAAAAATCTGGGAGGCAATGATGTAAGTCAGGAGAAACACGTTCTTATGCTGCCTGTTGCACTGAAATATCTGAGTGACCTTGGGCAAGTTGCTTTCTTTCTCTGTACCTGATTTTTTCCTACTTCTTAAATGACCGGACAATTCAAACACCACCATTGATTTTAACATTGTTAAATGTTGAACATTTAACATCCCTGATTGTAAACATTCATATACATGAAAAAAAAAAAAACAACCCAAAACCAAAAAGCTGCAATGGTAGAATTTGATCTCTCAGTTTCACAGCAAACTTTTAGAAAGTATTTCAGATATTTCGGGGACATGCCATTCTCCCAATTACCTGAGCGCAGGGATGCATGATGCTGCCTTTAGTCACTGACTGACATTAATCATGTCAGCTCCTTTTTCTACAAGAATGACTGCTTTAATGGGAAACTCCAGCCACTGTCAACATGCCAAGGGGTGTGAAGGAGGAAGGGTAGATGAATGGGAGGGTGTTATTAAAAAGGAAATGATGGATGAGAAAATCAAGCTCCAGTACGCTGAGAGGGGGATGGGGTTGGTATGGACGTTCGAGTGTGGCTTCAAGTAACCCGACCCATTGTCTCTGGAGAATACTTTAAAATGTTCAGCAGAAAATCGAGGCTTCTTTGATCTACTTACCTTCATGCACACCTCTTCAGCCACGGAGACTGTAGAGTGTCATGATTAAGAGAGTAAGCTATGCTCTGTCTGGTTTTGAGTTTTGTCTTTACTACTTTCTAACTGTATTAACTCCATTTTCTCAACTAAACGTCAGAGATAATAGGAGTGCCTATTCCATAGGACCATTAGGATGATTTAACAAGATAATACTCATAAAGTGATTAACATAGGGTCTGATAATATTAAGCCATTATAAAGTGAGTTACTCTTGCCACACTTTAATTCTGCTAATTTACAAGTCTCACGTACACCCTTTCATTTAGCTCTCACAAAACTCTCCAGCGTAGGACAGGAATTACTGCCATACTGCACATGAGAAAACTACAGCTCAGTAGCATTGGGAGTTAGATCAGTTCTGAAGCTGTGGCAAGGATGAAAGAGCATCTGTCTCACGGGTCAGCATGTGAGTTTTCATTGTTGTTTAGTTGCTAAGTCAGTCGTGTCTGACCCTCTTGCAATCCTATGGACTGTAGCCCTCCGGGCTCCTCTGTCCATGGGATTTCCCAGGCAAGAATACTGGAGTGGGTTGCCATTTCCTTCTCCAGGGGATCTTCCTGACCCAGGAATCAAACCTGTGTCTCCTGCCAGTTAAACACCAACAGCGTGTCATACAATCTATTTTGTGCTTTAGTAGCGACTGTCAGCTCTCAAGACAGCTTAATGATACAGGCTTGCTTGTATGAAGATAACTAAGGCTTAGGAAAACAAATGACTTACTTAACAGTGCTGGCCAGCTAGGGAAATAACCAGAGTTTGAATCAGATTCTGGGACACTAAGTTCAGTTTTCCTCCCATCTTGATCTGAGTGCTTCTCGCATCATGCAATTAATCTATTGCCTGGTATTTACTGACAATAGACACATTTACAGGATGTTTTGTAAGATGAGCCACTTACCATTGTACTAACACACCCAAACCACATAGGTATTATCTGCAGCAGTGGTTCTCAAAGGAAGTTTTCTCCAGAACTACTTATGACTAAGTCTTGGTTAGACGAGCTGTCCCATAGTGTATCCTACTGGAGAAGATAGCGTGAAGATACACTTATGACATATACTGTAAGCCTTGAATGCAGAAACACAAACCTGAGATCATATTCCATGACATATGCTATGACAGTTATATTAGGGAAAAAATTATGCTTAATTTTTTTTTTTTAATCTGTGAGAGAAAAACAATATGACCTCTCCGGATCATTGTGAAGATTATATAGTAGGAATTAAATAGTGCTTACTAAATGGTAGCTTTGACCAAGAATAATGTGCTTTACATTGCAGATTTGAACTTAGAAATTCTTATAATGTCCTTTTATATAGAAATGTTTCTTAGATAGTTGCGATCAATATTGAAATCGACAAGGAAAAACTAATTCAGTAAATATGTATTGTTCTTTTACCTTAAGTAACACACTGATTGACATTTTCCTTACACTGTGGAGAAGTTCCATGGAGGTTTCACTTCAGACGCTAACAATATGAGGCTATAGCAGAAGACACACAACACATTACAAGGCATATGGTATACATGAAGTTTAAAACTAGCTTTTATCCCTCTGTACTTTCAAAAGGCAAAATGTTAACCTTGGACAGAAATTGTCCCAAGGGATGTATAATTTTAATGCAGCCTGTGCATAAGCTAAAGAACTTTTAAATTTCTCTTAACATCAATTATCACCCTCAATTAATTTTTGTTGAGTATTCACTAAGACATGGGAATATATGAACGCAAGAATAACTGCAGAGGCCCATTGGTATCACTGTGCTGTCCAGTGGAATTTTCTCTGATGCTAGAAATCTTCTCTGTGCTGGCTCATATTGAATATAATCTGTACAGCTGAAAAAATAAAAATGTATGAGATTGCTAGTTAATTTTAAATGGCTATATGTAGCTAGTGGACATTGTATTGAACAGCACAGGTAACAAGGAGATGGCATTGTTCTCAAAGTCAGATGACTTGGTCTCAAGTCTTGACCATACCACTAGTATGGATATATATATATATATATATATATATAATATTTATATATATCACTCTTATTGAAATGTCTTCTCTTTTGGTTTGTCTGAGGTTAAGTACCCTATTCATAGAATGTTAGAGTTAGTTGAGGACTACAGCTCCATAGCACTGAAGCCACAAGAACTGATCCCTGTGCTCATGGCAGGCATCACTAATCAATCTCACACCTCTTTGCACTGAGCCAGATGTGGCATTCATCTCCTTCTCCATATGATGTTCCAACAGGCACCTCCCAATACAGTGCAGTTGGCATGTGAGAACGAGCTTAACGTACATTTTCTATACTAAATACCCTCTATGCTGCTGCTGCTGCTAAGTCGCTTCAGTCGTGTCCGACTCTGTGTGACCCCATAGATGGCAGCCCATCAGGCTCTCCCGTCCCTGGGATTCTCCAGGCAAGAACACTGGAGTGGGTTGCCATTTCCTTTTCCAAAATATCCTCTATGGTCCCTTCTAATTCCAAATTATTTGGTTGAGTAAAAATTTTCTGGCATATTAAGAGGAATAGAATCTCATTTAAAAAGGATATGGCTGTTCTTCTTGAAATCAAACTGAAAAATAACTATGATTCTATCATCTATGAATTTCCCTAAATTTGAACTGATTTGTCTACCATGTGGTAGAGGGAACTGTGGAGTTAAAATCCGAACAACTGAGTACTAGTCCCGACTCCTGTGAGTATTTGTTGTGCAAAATCAGCAGCCATTCGAGATACTTGAGCCTCAGTTTTCCTTCTGTAAAATCAGTTCAGTTCAGTCGCTCAGTCGTGCCTGACTCTTTGCAACCCCATGGACTGCAGCATGCCATATTTCTGTAAAATACGGAGAGATAAATGATCTATTGTATCAGCTGTCCTTGCACTGGCAGTAAACTACTTAACGGAGGTAAAAAACCCCACTATTGATTTGCTGGTGGTGAAGTGTGGCCACACAGCGGTGTTGGTTAGTATGGGTGGTCTTTTGCCAAAGAGTACAGCACACATTTATTTGAATTAGAATTATGGCTGTATTACCTTCAAAAGACAGTATGGATGAGAAAGGTTATCTGTGAGGATTGTCATCTATGCATACACACACACACACACACACACACACACATGCACACACACTTTAACATACACTTGCTGTGAGAGATTTTACATTAAGCCCAGAGATAGAGGCATGAGATTATGAAATCTGATAAACGGAAGAGAGCCTGAAGGTCATCTGTTACAGGTTGCATTCCCCAGGAAGCAGACTCTGAGATGGAGACTAGCACACACAAGATTAGTTAGAGTCTCCTGGCATCAGCAACTGTGGAAGGGAAGAAAGGGCAGTAGCACTGGAACTGAGAACAGGGAAAAGTCAGCCCATCACTCAGCAATGGGACGCCGCAGCCAACAGCGTGGGATGCTCTAGCGACAGTATGGACTTTAGATCTGCCTTGAGTGGGAGCACGAGAACCAGACCTTTTCTCCTCCTAATCAGTCATTGGCTGTAGGCCGTTTCAGGAAGAAAGTACAGCCTTTGGG
>NW_011494838.1:4810892-4818904 GCF_000754665.1 Bison bison bison | reverse complement strand
GGGGAGGATGCTCTCTTCTGTCGTGGCAGCTAAGGACTGTCTTCTGTCCTGCAGATCTGGGAGAATGATTCCTTTATGTCTGATGTTGGAGGGAAGCGGATAGCTCTTTGCAGTACCCATCAAACCATCCAATTCACCAGTTTCAACTTTTAAAGTATTGAAAGTAAAGATTGAGTTATAAATTGACAATTAAATTCAGTTCTGGGAAACATATTTCTTGTGTCTACTAGGTTGGTTGGTTGGTTTAGTTGTGTCTGATTTTTGCAACCCATAGACTGTAGCTAGCCAAGCTCCTCTGTTAATGGGATTTCCCAGGCAAGAATATTGGAGTGGGTTGCCACTTCATTCTTCAGGGGATCTTCCTGACCCAGGGATCCCACCCACATCTCCCATATTGCAGGTAGATTGTTGACTGCTGAGCCACCAGGGAAGCCTTGGGTCTACTAGGACTAGAACACAAATTGTCATGGCCCCGAACATTGCTTACCCATCTGCTCACACTTCTACCTTCACTGTACAGAGTACTTAAAGGCAACACTGATTCTGGTCATGTGCGCTGAGTCCTCAGCATTGATTGTACTTTTAGTATGGTTAATGAATCACAACTTGACACCCTTAGTTGGGCTCGGATGATTAGACCAAGCTGACTGGGCCCTCTGCCCACTGCTGTCACTTCATCTCTTTACTTCTTATTGACTCTGTGGTTCATTTTCTTAAGCAGTTATTCCAAATGGTGTCTCTATTCCACAACCACTGGTGCCTCTTATCCTGTCCATTTCAGCAACACCACTCCAAAAAGTAAGATGTAAACATCAGCCTTACACAAAAAGGCCAGAATCTACCTTCAGAAGTTGCCTCATCGGTGACAATTATCACTATAAAAAAATTTTGAGCAGGTTTTTTAGACTGTGGAATTATTTTGGGCTGGATAATTGTTTTCTGTGTGCAGCTGTGCTTTGCACTGTAGGCTGTCTATCGGCACCCCTTGCCTCTATCAGCAAGGTGAGAATAACACCTACCTCTAATTTTGACAATAAAAATACGTCTCCAGACCTTACTGAATGTCTTCGGGTATTTCTGAATCACCTCTGGTTGAGAACCACTCGTACAGGGATCTTTAGACATAATACTTCTTATTTCAGGGAAAAACATCTCTTCTCTCTTCCAGAGCTCTCTTACTCCATCCTCTCTCACCACCTTTCTGTGTACCTGTTTCCCTCATGTATTTTAAAGAAAATTTTAAGAGTGTATTTTTAGGAAAAGATCCCACATCCCCTTGAAATTCCTTTCACTACCTGCCCTTCATTCCCTTCACTACCTTCCTCCATCTCATTTCTTCTCTTTCTCTTCAGAGTTCAACCTTGAATGCATATGTTTTCTTTCCACTTTTGCATTTTTACTACATGTGTGTCAAACAATGGAAAGTGTGCTTTATGCGTTTTGATAAGTGCTAATAAGTTTATATATATATATCACACTGAATATGCCCCTGTCTCATCCAACTGCTAGGTGAGAGAGATCTTCAAACTTACTATGCAGCCGACTAGCAAAATGACCAACCAAATTAACACAAAGTGACCGTTTCCCCAAATTTTGGCAACATAAATTAATGTCAGCTAGAAAAAACATTCCTGCTTGATGAATGATTTTTTTTTAATTGAAGGCTAACATGCATAGAATACTGTATAGGCATAAAAGTCACTGATTATACTTACGAGGCTTAAGGATTTTTTACAATGATGTATACCTGTGTAACCATCAACTGTCACAAAAGAGAGCATTTGCAATACCCCATGGTTCCTTTGTGACCTTTTCTGGTCTCTTTGATATTTTATTGCTTCTGTTAATGAGTTAGCTCAAGCTTAGTGATTTAAGCAATGCACACTTACTGTTTTACAGTCAGAAGTTCAACACCAGTCTCACCAGATTAAGCTCAGGGTGTTGGCAGAGCTTCATTCCTTTCTGGAGGCCTTCACAGGGAATCTGTTTCCTCATTTTTTCCAGATTCTGGAGGCTGCCATGTGCCTTGGAGCATAGCCTCCTTCCATCTTCAAAGCCAGCAACATCTCATCTCCCTGGCACTGTTTCCATCATCACATCTCTTTCCCAAAGTCTCTTTTGCCTTCCTCTTCCATTTATAGGGACCCTTGTGGTTACACTGGGCTTACCCAGATAATCCAGGGAAATCTCCCTATTTTAAGAGCCATTGATGATCAACCATAATTCTATCAGCAACTTTAACTCCCCTTGGCCATATAACCTAATACATTCACAGTTTCTGAGATTAGAATGTGAATATTGTTGAGGAGCTATTGGTTCTGCCTACCGCAAGAGGCAGATACTATTTTAACTTCTGAATTAGTTATAAATAAGTAATTTCTGTCTCCAACATAATTTCTTTTCTAAAGTCACATAACATCTGCACTGCAGGTACTTCTCTTGTCTCTCTTCTTTCGCTCAAAGTGTTTGGGTTTTCATCTCTGTCACCAACAGTTTATTTTGTTGTTTCCCTGTGTATTCCTCCAGGTGTCCCAGGTGGCACAGTGCTAAAGTCTGCCTGCCAGTGCAGGAGATGCAAAAGATGCAGATTTGATCCTGGGGTCAAGAAAATCCCCTGGAGTAGGAAATGGCAACCCACTCTAGTATTCTTGCCTGGAAAATTCCATGGACAGAGGAGCCTGGCAGGCTACAGCCTGTGGGGTCGGAAAGAGTTGGATACAACTGAGTGACTGAGCACATGCGTGTATTTCTTCACATAAATGTAATAATATAATAATTTTATATAACAATTTATTCATTCTGCTGTTGAAGGGCATTTGGGTTGTTTAGACATTTTGTTTATTATGAATAAACCTGTAAAAATTTTACACGAGGTTGTGTGGATACCTGAACTCATTTCTTTAGGGTGTATACTGAAGTGGAAGTACTTAGGTGTAAGAGACATTTGCGTTTAACCTCAGTGGAAACTGCCATCAATTTTCCAAAGTAGTTTTATCATTTTACACTTCCACCACTGATATGAGAGTTCTAGCTATATTCTCATACTAGCCCACACTTCATATTTCCCTTTTTTTTTTTTTCAAATTAGTCCTTACCCCTGATAAAATTGTAAAAAGGTATCTCTTCGTGGATTAATTTGCATTTTCCTATTGGCTAATGATCATAGGTCCCTTTTCATATTTATTGGCTTTCATATGCCTTCTTTTGTGTAGTACTTATTCAAGTCCTTCATTCACTTTTTTTAATGGAGCTTTCAGCTTCTTCTTTTTTTGGCTGCCCTAGGAATTTGTGGCCACACGCAGGCTTTCTCTAGTTGTGGTGCGCGGGAGCCACTCCATCCTTGTAGTGCTGGGGCTGCTGATCCCAGTGCCTTCTCGTGCTGCAGAGTGCTCAGACTTCAGCAGTTGTGGCGTGCCAGCTTAGATGTCCTGCGGCATGTGGGATCTTCCCAGATCAGGGATTGAAATCATGTTCCCTGCATTGGCAGGCAGATTCTTAACCACTGGATCACCAGTAAAGTTCTAGCTTACTCTTGATTTGTAGGAGTTTGTTGTATAACTTTAGTATGAATCCTTTGTCAGATATATACTACAAATATTTACTTATAGTCAATGACTTGTCTTTTTATTTGCTTAATGATGTTGTGTGATGAACAGACATTTAAAATTTTGAAAATATTTTTCTTTCTTCTCTTATGGTCAGAGCTTTTTGAGTCCTACTTAGGATGTCTTTGCCTGCAGAATATTGATTTAAAAAAAATATATATATATATATCTCTTACATCTGCTTCCAGAAGTGTGTATGACTTTCACACATAAGACTATGAGCTATGTCAAATTAATTTTACATAATATGAGGTAGAAGTTAAGGTTTATTTATTTCTCTATAGATATCTAATCTTTCACCTACTGCTTTTTTAAAAGAGTGCATTCTCTAAATTGAGTTGCAGTGTGCCATATTTTTTTAAAAAATCAAATACTTGTGAGTGAAATTGTTGTTTAATATATACTTTGCAGATAACATAATTGATGAATTTATGACACGAGTTGCATTAGTTTTTCTCTTGCATTGGCATCCTGGTTCTATCCTAGAATGATTAATAATTCTAATAAGATTTTTTTCCCCCATTGACGGTATGTATTCAAACACAACCATTTTATATTTATGGAGACCATGAAAACATGGCTCTGGATTCCTTTCTGTCAGTCTTTTCCTACACATTTCTTTTTCTTTTGTGTATATTGCCATTTCCTTCTCCAATATATTGCTTTACAACAACACAAATCAGTCATAATTATACATATATATGAAGTGAAGTGAAGTCGCTCAGTCATTTCTGACTCTTTGCAACCCCATGTCCTTGGAAGTAAAGTTATGACCAACATAGATAGCATATTGAAAAGCAGAGACATTACTTTACCAACAAAAGTCCGTCTAGTCAAGGCTATGGTTTTTCCAGTGGTCATGTATGGATGCAAGAGTTGGACTGTGAAGAAAGCTGACTGCCAAAGAATTGATGCTTTTGAACTGTGGTGTTGGAGAAGACTCTTGAGAGTCCCTTGAACTGCAAGGAGAGCCAACCAGTCCATTCTAAAGGAGATCAGCCCTGGGTGTTCTTTGGAAAGAATGAGGCTAAAGCTGAAACTCCAGTACTTTGGCCACCTCATGCGAAGAGTTGACTCATTGGAAAAGTCTCTGATGCTGGGAGGGATTGGGGGCAGGAGGAGAAGGGGAGGACAGAGGATGAGATGGCTGGATGGCATCACCGACTCAATGGACATGGGTTTGGTTGAACTCCGGGAGATGGCCATGGACAGGGAGGCCTGGCATGCTGTGATTCATGGGGTCATAGAGTCGGACACGACTGAGCGACTGAACTGAACTCAACTGATGAAGTGAAGTGAAGTCACTCAGTCGTGTCTGACTGCGACCCCATGTACTGTAGCCTACAGGGATCCTCCATCCATGGGATTTTCCAGGCAAGAATACTGGAGTGGGTTACCATTTCCTTCTCCAGAGGATCTTCCCGACGCAGGGATTGAACCAGGGTCTCCCACACTGTAGTCAGATGCTTTACCATCTGAGCCACCAGGGAAGATTATATATATATTATATATATATAAATGCGTTACTATACGATATCTGTTTTTCTCTTTCTGACCTCACTCTGTATAAGAGGCAGCAGCATGACAATTGACTCAAACACACTCCTTTTTACAGCATGCTGCTCATCTTCACAAATGAGAATGCCTAAACTGAAAACTAAGAGTTTGATCTCTGATTAAAAGTGTGAAGGCTGGCTCTGAGACAGTTAGCTCTGTGTCACTAAGAAAGCTACATAGCGTCTCAATGCTATGAGAAAAAAAAAAAATCTCATCTTGAGAAAAACAATGCCTATCTAACAGAGTTAGGTTATTTTGAGGATAAAATGAGATAATGCCAACATCTTGCCCAGGAGTGATCCTGGCATGTAGTCATTCTAGTCATATACTAGTTATTGTTGTTTCATCTTTGGACAGCTCTAACTTTAAAAAAAATATATGAATTAAAATTCATAGGCTTATATACCTATGGGATATTCAGAACACAGCACTGTCCTTCCTTGACTTTTTTGAAGATAACCAACTGTTCCCCAGAGTCTTTTTGTACATAGGCTTAACATCTACTCCTTTAAAACACATTTCAAGTGTTACACTTTTAAGATTATTGGTTATTCATGTCAAATATTTAATGCTTTTTTCCTACATAACCCTGAAACTGAAGAGCACAGAAGAGGTAACTGAAAAGCATTTGTTGAATGAATGGGGTCATCCATATCCTCTTGGTCATTATCATTTATTATTATATTATCTATTCATTTAATTTTTAAGGCCATCATATCTTCTTTATAGAATAATTGAGTACTCGTTATAGATAAATTATATACATAGCATCTACCATTCCATTCATTGAAAGAGCATATACTAGTATTTTTATACATGTTTCAAATGTGTATAATATCTCAGGCAATCCTCACGACCCCTCAATTAGATATCATTCTTTCAACCTTAAAAAAAAAGAAAACAGATGCCTTTAGAAATGCTAAGTAGTGTATGTGGGATCTGAATCCACTTATATGTGGTTTTATAGTTCAAATTCTTAAATATAGAACATTATTAACTCCAAGATGAATTGCTAGTGAAAAAGAAATTCTAGTCACCACTCTGATGATTATACTGGAGAATTGTTCTGTTCCCCTGGCTAATTTCTCAGTTCTTTTCTAGTATTCTTTTTCTCTTCTTGTTTCTCTCTTTTGATATGTACCTCTACACTCTTGACAGGTTGTTATTAGAAACATTTTTGCGTATTAACATGAGTTACCTTACCTCTACCTCATAAACCAACATGTGAGTGACAGGTCCTTCAATACACTTGGACACATGAGATTTATCTTGTATCCACCAGTTTATGTGGGTCTGTGATACTCCATCTTACTGAAATCCTGGATCCTTCTTTTTCCCTCTCTAGGGCCTGAATATCAAGTCAGCCAGCACTTTCAAAGCTGTCTTTGCTCCACCTTAAAAAAAAAGAAAAAATTGGCGTAATCTCAAAAAGAACTCAAATTGCATTATTCCAGTTTCTAGTTGGACATTGCTGGGAAGGATCTTCTAAGGAGGTGGACATCTGATGAGGAATAATGAAGTATGTATGTGAGAATGGGCACTGAACCCGGGGATAGGAGAATTTGATATGAATACAGGTATAGCCTTTTGTCACTGTGGACTTCTGAGTAAGTTCTATCACCTCTCTGAATCTCACATTTCATTTCTCCAAAAAAATTAAAAATCAAGTTAGATAATAATATAAAATTATTCTATTAAAAAATAATGCCAACAAAGAAATGTTGCCATGAGAGGTTCAAAAATACATTGGTATTTAAGTTTATCATCACTCAATTTCTTTAATAAAGTTTAAGATAATTTTCTTATTATTTAATTTAGATTCATTTATTAGTTCATTCAAAAAATTAATAAATGATGGTATATCAGTAAATGATATTGATAAACTATAGAAATTTAAATTAATATATAAAATCACACTTCTATATAAAAGTAATAAAAAATAAAATTGAAGAAAGAAAAGCATTTATAATTGTAATAGGAACATATGAGCACTGAAAGACACATGAATAATTATAAAAAAGAAAAGCAAATATTTTAAAGTAATATTAACAGCCATATATGATATTATACGTATTTCAATGCCATTCTCCCAAATCATCCCACCCTCTCCCTCTCCCACAGAGTCCAAAAGACTGTTCTATACATCAGTGTCTCTTTTGCTGTCTTGTATACAGGGTTATTGTTACCATCTTTCTAAATTCCATATTTATGTGTTAGTATACTGTATTGGTGTTTTTCTTTCTGGCTTACTTCACTGTGTATAATAAGCTCCAGTTTCTTTTTTTTTTTTTTAATTGCAAAATGTTTATTATAATTTCATCATCTTTCATGAATCTCAAAATTTTCCTTAAATTTAAACCAAACTTCGGGCATGAGAATGCCTTGCTTTTTTGTTGATATATTATCCCTGTGTTAAAATGGAAGCTAACAAGTGGGCTTTATCCCAGGGATGCAAGGATTCTTCAATATCCGCAAATCAATCAATATAATACACCACATTAACAAATTGAAAAATAAAAACCATATGATTATCTCAATAGATGCAGAGAAAGCCTTTAACAAAATTCAACATCCATTTATGATAAAAACTCTCCAGAAAGCAGGAATAGAAGGAACATACCTCAACATAATAAAAGCTATATATGACAAACCCACAGCAAACATTATCCTCAATGGTGAAAAACTGAAAGCATTTCCTCTAAAGTCAGGAACAAGACAAGGGTGCCCACTTTCACCATTACTATTCAACATAGTTTTGGAAGTTTTGGCCACAGCAATCAGAGCAGAAAAAGAAATAAAAGGAATCCAAACTGGAAAAGAAGAAGTAAAACTCTCACTATTTGCAGATGA
>NW_011494838.1:4810172-4810636 GCF_000754665.1 Bison bison bison | reverse complement strand
CGCAAATCCCTATCAAGCTACCAACAGTATTCTTCACAGAGCTAGAACAAATAATTTCACAATTTGTATGGAAATACAAAAAACCTCGAATAGCCAAAGCGATCTTGAGAAAGAAGAATGGAACTGGAGGAATCAACCTACCTGACTTCAGGCTCTACTACAAAGCCACAGTTATCAAGACAGTATGGTACTGGCACAAAGACAGAAATATTGATCAACGGAATAAAATAGAAAGCCCAGAGATAAATCCACGCACATATGGACACCTTATCTTTGACAAAGGAGGCAAGAATATACAATGGATTAAAGACAATCTCTTTAACAAGTGGTGCTGGGAAATCTGGTCAACCACTTGTAAAAGAATGAAACTGGACCACTTTCTAACACCATACACAAAAATAAACTCAAAATGGATTAAAGATCTAAACATAAGACCAGAAACTATAAAACTCCTAGAGGAGAAC
>NW_011494838.1:4799839-4809006 GCF_000754665.1 Bison bison bison | reverse complement strand
GGCGGATTCATTTTGATATTTGGCAAAACTAATACAATTATGTAAAGTTGAAAAATAAAATAAAGTTAGAAAAAAAAAAAGAAATGCACAGTTAATAGGCTCCAGTTTCATCCACCTCATTAGAACTGATTCAAATGTATTCTTTTTAATGGCTGAGTAATACTCCATTGTGTATATGTACCATAGCTTTCTTATCCATTCATCTAATATCATATATGGAATGAGTCGCCAGTCCAGGTTCGATGCATGATACTGGATGCTTGGGGCTGGTGCACTGGGACGACCCAGAGGGATGGTATGGGGAGGGAGGAGGGAGGAGGGTTCAGGATGGGAAACACATGTATACCTGTGGCAGATTCATTTCAATATTTGGAAAAACCAATACAATATTGTAAAGTTTAAAAATAAAATTAAAAAAAAAAAAAAAAAACCAGCCAAAGAGGAAAAAAGCAACAAGAAAACCTAAGAGAGAAAAAAAAAACTTGAATGGAAGAAAACTTTTAAAGCTGTCCAATCTTTCTTAAATTTTACAGACAGGCATTTCTACCATAGATTCCAAGGGAAATGGGCAAAGATCTTAAACTTATTCAAAAATTCATCTGGAAGATTGATTATGCAATGCTGATTGTTGTTGTTATTCATTTGCTAAGACATGTTTGACTCTTTGTGATCCCATGAACTGCAGCATGCCAGGCTTTCCTGTCCTTCACCATCTCCCCGACCTTGCTCAAGCTCATGTCCATTGAGTCAGTGATGGCATCCAACTATCTCATCCACCGTTGCCACTTTCTGTTGCCCTGACTCTTTCCCAGCATCAAAGTCTTTTCCAATGAGTCAGCTCTTTGCATCAGGTGGCCAAAGTATTGGAGCTTCAGCATCATTCCTTCCTATAAATATCCAGAATTGATTTCCTTTCAGATTGACTTGTTGGATCTGCTTGTAGTCCAAGGGACTCTCAAGAGTCTTCTCCAGAACCACAGTTCAAATGCACCAATCCTTCGGCGGTCAGCCTTCTTTACAGTCCAGCTCACACATACATACATGACTATTGGAAAAACTATAGCTTAGACTATGTGGACATTTGTCGGCAAAATGATGCCTCTGCTTTTTAATATGCTGTCTAGGTTTTTCATAGATTTTTTTCCCAAGGAGCAACTGTCTTTTAATTTTGTGGCCGCAGTACCATCTGCAGTGATTTTGGAGTCCAAGAAACTAAAATCTGTCACTGTTTCTACTTTGTCCCCATATATTTGCCATGAAGTAATAGGGCAAGATGCCATGATCTTAGTTTTTTGAATGTTGCATTTTAAGCCAGCTTTTTCACTCTCCTCTTTCATCTTCATGAAGAAGCTCTTTAGTTCCTCTTCACTTTCTGCCATTAGGGCTGTATTGTCTGCATATCTGAGGTTGTTGATACTTCTCGCAGTAATTTTGTTTCCAGCTTGTGATTCATCCAGACAGGCATTTCACATGTTGTGTTCTATATATAAGTTAAATAAGCAAGGTGACAATATACAGCCTTGATGCTGATTAAGAAAAAAAAAATTAGAGCGAATTATATACCATGGATATTAAAGCTATTTCAGAGCTATAGTATGTAAGTGATGTGTTTTTATTATCAGAATATAAACAGAAAGAAAATGGAAAATAAAAATTACAAAATCAGACCCTGATGTGTACTGTGATTTAAAAAATACAGAAACTACATCAATTGTAAAAAAAGAAAGAAAAAAAAGAGAGAGGTGTAACTCAATATATGGGGCTAAAGTCATGATTTCCACCTGGAAGGAAAAAAAAATCTGCATAGAGGCCTCATTTAGTCTTTTGTGAAATAACAGTAAGACACGCCTATCAAAAGTAAGACTCCAAAAGTCTAGATAAAGAATAAATGGCTGCTGTAAGGAAAAAATAATTTCCAGAGTTGACAAAAGGATGAGAGATATTCAAGTTCTATGCTATGCTAAGTCGCTTCAGTCGTGTCCGACTCTGTGAGACCCCATAGACAGCAGCCCACAAGGCTCCCCTGTCCTGGGATTCTCCAGGCAAGAACACTGGAGTGGGATGCCATTTCCTTCTCCAATGCATGAAAGTGAAAAGTGAAAGTGAAGTCGCTCAGTCGTGTCCAACTCTTAGCGACCCCCTGGACTGCAGCCTACCAGGCTCCTCTGTCCATGGGATTTTCCAGGCAAGAGTACTGGAGTGGGGTGCCATTGCCTTCTCCGGTTCTAGTCAGTCAGAATGAAGAAAATGTATTGAACCTATGCAACTTACTGGATAATCCAGACCAATAATATATTAGTAGTGGGACTAAATTAGCTGCAGAAGTAACTCTATCTCCAGATTCAAAATTCTGCTTTAATAAAATGACTCACTCAAAGATCAATCTATTCCATGAGTGATAAAGTTCAGCACTGTTTAAAAGAACCCTATAAAATCCATCACTTGATGATGTAAATTTCAGTGTCCATAAGCCATTGAAAGTTGACTATGATCTCAAGGAGCAAGCAAATGTGACACAAAAGTGGAAGGAAGATAAGTAAATAGGAAAAAAAAAAAAAAACAACTCAGAAATTAGTGAAATGATTGAATTTGCAGGTCAGAATTTGACAATAGCTCTAATAAATCTGTGCTGTGTGTTCCACGGCTTCAAGGACAATATGGACATCATATTGAGGGAAATGCAAGATATAAAAAAAGAAACAAATGGGAATTCTAGGTATGAAAAATGAAACATCATGATATTAAAACAGAGAAAATTCCTGATGGCATTAATAATAAATTAAATACCATGAGAGTGAGAGTGGGAACAAAAAAAAAGAAAACTTGAAATCAAGGAATAGACACCATCAAACTTAAGCACAGGGAGGTAAACAAACAAAATGCAGAATGACACAGTGACCCACTGGACACATTAAGCTATCCAACACACAGGTCTTAAGGAGACAGAAAGGTACAGAAAAAAATATTTGAAGAAATAATGGCTGGTTAAAAAAATTTTAAACTATAAACAGATATATCCAAGATGTTAATAAGAAGGTTAAACACTAAGAAAATCACACCAAAGCATATTAAATTTCTAGAAGCCAATGATGAAGGTAAAATTCATAAGATCAACCAGAGAAAAAGGTATATTTCATAGAGAGGAATAAACCCAAGCATGTCCATGGACTGGTCTAAAGATTTGCAATCCAGACCATAATGAAGCTATGTCTTTGAAGTCCTGAGAGAAAATAATTTTGTCGACTGAAAATTCAATACCCAGTGAACACATCCTTGAAAATAATCGACAGAAATGGTATGGACCTAACAGAAGCAGAAGATATTAAGAAGAGATGGCAAGAATACACAGAAGAACTGTACAAAAAAGATCTTCACAACCCAGAAATTACTATGGTGTGATGACTCACCTACAGCCAGACATCCAGGAATGTGAAGTCAAGTGGACCTTAGAAAGCATCACTACGAATAGAGCAAGTGGAGGTGATGGAATTCCAGTTGAGATATTTCAAATCCTGAAAGATGATGCTGTGAAAGTGCCGCACTCAATATGCCAGCAAATTTGGAAAACTCAGCAGTGGCCACAGGACTGGAAAAGGTCCGTTTTCATTTCAATCCCAAAGAAAGGCAATGCCAGAGAATGCTCAAACTACCCAACAATTGCACTCATCTCACACGGTAGTAAAGAAATGCTCAAAATTCTCCAAGCCAGGCTTCAGCAATACATGAACCGTGAACTTCCAGATGTTTAAGCTGGTTTTAGAAAAGGCAGAGGAACCAGAGGTCAAATTGCCAACATCTGCTGGATCATGGGAAAAGCAACAGAGTTCCAGAAAAACAGCTATTTCTACTTTATTGACTATGCCAAAGCCTTTGACTGTGTGGATCACAATAAACTGGAAAATTCTGAAAGAGACGGGAATACCAAACCACCTGACCTGCCTCTTGAGAAACCTATATGCAGGTCAGGAAGCAACAGTTAGAACTGGACATGGAACAACAGACTGGTTGCAACTAGGAAAAGGAGTACGTCAAGGCTGTATATTGTCACCCTGCTTATTTAACTTATGTGCAGAGTACATCATGAGAAAGCTGGGTGGGAGGAAGCACAAGCTGGAATCAAGATTGCCAGGAGAAATACAAATAACCTCAAATATGCAGATTACACCACCCTCATGGCAGAAAGTGAAGAGGAGCTAAAGAGCCTCTGGATGAAATTAAAAGAAGAGAGTGAAAAGGTTAGCTTAAAGCTCAACATTCAGAAAACTGAGATCATGGCATCTGGTCCTATCACTTCATGGGAAGTAGATGGGGAAAGAGTGGAAGCAGTGTCAGACTTTGATTTTTGCGGCTCCAAAAATCACTGCAAATGGTGATTGCAGCCATGAAATTAAAAGATGCTTACTCCTTGGAAGTAAAGTTATGACCAACCTAGATAGAATATTCAAAACAGAGACATTACTTTGCCAACAAAGGTCCATCTAGTCAAGGCTATGGTTTTTCCAGTGGTCATGTATGGATGTGAGAGTTGGACTGTGAAGAAGGCTGAGCACTGAAGAATTGATGCTTTTGAACTGTGGTGTTGGAGAAGACTCTTGAGAGTCCCTTGGACTGCAAGGAGATCCAACCAATCCATCCTAAAGGAGAAGAGTCCTGGGTGTTCATTGGAAGGAATGATGCTGAAGCTGAAACTCCAGTACTTTGGCCACCTCATGTGAAGAGTTGACTCATTGGAAAAGGCTCTGATGCTGGGAGGGATTGGGGACAGGAGGAGAAGGGGACGACAGAGGATGAGATGGCTGGATGGCGTCACCCACTCGATGGACATGAGTTTGAGTAAACTCCTGGAGTTGATGATAGACAGGGAGGCCTGGCGTGCTGCGATTCATGGGGTTGCAAAGAGTCAGACACGACTGAGCAAATGAACTGAACTGAACTTTTACAAACAAGGAAAGCTGAGAACACTTTGTCATCAGCTCACTTGCTCTAAAAGAAATATTAAAGATGTTTTAGTCAGAAGGAAAATGTCATGACAAAAGCATGGGTCCACACAAAAGAATGAAGCATATCAGAAATACAAATAAATGGCAAATATTAGCAACAGACAGAGTTGGTTCCTGTTTCGTAGTAATGATAGAGTACCTTGTATAAGACTAAACATCCAGTTGATAATAGTCATAAAACCTGGGAAAAAATAATGATTTTGAGACACTAGAAAGCAGTCAAAAGCAGAAAGAAACTGGACAGGATTTGGCTCTCAAAGAAAGGAAAAATGTCTTAAAAGCCAGAAAAAAAAAGGGACATTATATACAAGGGAATAATAATAACAATTTAGGCTGACATTTGATCATACAAAAGGAGTTTAAAAGAGAATGGATTGACATCTTAAAAATTCTAAGAGAGAGAAAAAATAAAATATTGTCAATCTAGCATTTCATACATATAATGATATATTTCAAAAATGAAGATGAAATAAAGACATTTTCAGTAAACAAGAACAAAAAAATCTTGTAGCAGGTATACACTACAAGAAGTCCTGAAATTCTTCAGATTTAAGAGATACAATACAATATGGTACTTCGGAGCTATAGGGAAAATTGGAGAGAATTGGAAGAATAAGTATGTGTTCAATATAAAAGTGTTTGCTAATTTCTTTTATACTCAGTTCACTAACAGGAAAATAATGTGTGACAACAATAACAAATGAACGGAAGCAATCATAAATGAAATTATACTGCTGTAAGGTTATTATATGTGAAGTCACATATAATTAACTCAAGTTAAACTGTGAAAAGTTTATGAAAATATGTATCATAATATCAAAAAATCAATGAAAGTTTTATACACACACAGACACACACATACACATACACACACCTGCACATACACATACAAAATTTTAGTTTGAAATGATGAAACAAATTCTGGAAATGGATAATAGTAATGGTTGCACAGTAGTTTGAATGCAAATGAGGCCTTTGAATTGCACACTTAAAATTACAGGATATATAGGAAGATAAGAAAACAAAAAAAGGGTGCAAGAGAATATAAACAGAAAGAATGTAAATCTAAACATGTATACAGTCAGATGGCCAACGGGCATATGAAAATATGCTCAAAATTGCTAATTATTAGAGAAATGCAAATCAAACCTACCATGAGATATCACCTCACAGCAGTCAGAACGGCCTTTGTCAGCAAGTCTACAAACAGTAAGTGCTGGAGATGGTATAGAGAAAACGGAGCCCTACTGCACTGTTGGTGGGAATTCAATTGGTGCAATCACTATGGAAAACAGTGTGGAGATTCCTTAAAAAACTAAAAATATGACCCAGCAATCCCACTCCTGGCATGTATCTGGAGAAAAACATAGTTTGAGAGGATACATGCTTCCCAGTGTTCACTGTAGCACTGTTTACCATAGAGAAGACATGGAAGCAACATAAATGTCCATCAACAGAAGAATGGATAAAGAAGATGTCTACATCAATATATACAATGGAATATTATGCAGCCACAAAAAATAAAATGATGCCATTTGCAATAGCATGGATGGACCTGGAGATTGTCATACTAAGTGAATAAAGTCAGTCAGAGAAAGATAAATATCATATGATATCACTTAAATGTGAAATCTAAAAAAAAAATTATATAAATGAACTTTAAAAAGCAGAAACACCTTCACAGACTTAGGGAAGGAAATTATAGTTACCAGAATAGACAGATTGGGAGTTTGGGATTGACAGGTACACACTGCTATATTTAAAATTGATAACCAGCAAAATCCTACCGTGTAGCACAGGAAACTGCTCAGTACTCTGTAGCAACGTAAATAGGAAAAGAACTCGAAAAAGAATAGCTACATGTAGATGTATAACTGAGTCACTTTGCTGTACACCTAGAACTGACACACACTGTTAGTCAACTCTAATCCAATATAAAATAAAACTTTTTTAATAAATAAAAGCATAAAATAAATAAACATGTATATATTTAATTTTATAATAAATAGAACTAAACTATCCAAACAAAAGGGAAGAGTTGTTAGACTGGAGATGACTCTATGCTGTTAACAACAGATACATTCAACACACAAATACTCAGATAGGTGGAAAGACAATGGATTTAAATGATGCATATATGTGCATATGGAAACTGATGTGGCTATGTTAATATAGGACAAAAGAAAATAAGACAAAAAGTATTACCTAAGATAAAGTAGATCACTTTACAATATTAGGGGTTTTTTTTGTTGTTGTTCAGTTGCCCAGTTGTGTCTGACTCTTTGCAACCCCATGAATTGCAGCACGCCAGGCCTCCCTGTCCATCATCAACTCCCGGAGTTTGCTCAAACTCATGTCCATTGAATCGGTGACACCATCCAGCCATCTCATCCTCTGTCAGCCCCTTCTCCTCCTGCCCCCAATCCCTCCCAGCATCGGAGTCTTTTCCAGTGAGTCAACTCTTCGTATGAGGTGGCCAAAGTATTGGAATTTCAGTTTCAGTATCAGTCCTTCCAATGAACACCCAGGACTGATCTCCTTTAGGATGGATTGGTTGGATCTCCTTGCAGTCCAAGGGACTCTCAAGAGTCTTCTCCAACACCACAGTTCAAAAGCATCAATTCTTCGGCACTCAGCTTTCTTCACAGTCCAACTCTCACATCCATACATGACCACTGGAGAAACCGTAGCCTTGACTAGACAGACCTTTATTGGCAAAATAATGTCTCTGCTTTTTTTTTTAATTTAAACTTATTTATTTTAATTAGAGGCTACTTACTTTACAATATTGTATTGGTTTTGCCATACATCATCATGAATCCGTATCTAGGTTGGTCATAACTTTCCTTCCAAGGAAATAAGTGTCTTAATTTCATGGCTGCAATCACCATCTGCAGGGATTTTGGAGCCCAAAAAATAAAGTCTGACACTGTTTCCACTGCTTCCCCATCTATTTCCCATGAAGTGATGGGACCAGATGCCATGATCTTCATTTTCCTGTCCTTCACCATCTCCCAAAGTTTGCCCAAGTTCATGTCCACTGCATTGGTGATGCCATCCAGTCATCTCATTCTCTGACACCCTCTTCTCCTTCTGCCTTCAATCTTCTGCTCAGTACTAGGTTGTATTTCATCCTAAATATGTAAGAAGCTAATAACAAATCCCCTAGTCATAGATGGAGATTTAATGTTTTTCTTTATTAACTGATAGCAAAATTAGACACATTTCAGTAAAAATCAGAAGTGATTTGAACAATATATGAATGACTGACATGATTGACATTTAAACAAGCAACACTAATCTGATAACTTGGCACATACATGTTTCTCGAGTACACTAGAAGAGTCAATATGATAGATTCAAATGAAGAAACAAGTTTTATGGCTGGGCCATAAAATAAGTAACTGGATTTCAAAGGGCTGAAGTAATACAGAGTGTGTTTCCTGGGCACAGTAAATTTAAATCACATATAGGCAAACAGTAAGTAAGATATCCAGAGGACATTTCAAACATTTTCAAAGTAGCAAGTCATTTCTCTATACAATAAAGAGAAAACCACAAAGCAAATAGAAATTATTTTCAACTAAATATTAATAAAAACACAATATATTAAAAATTTAGGAATATAACTAACACAGTCCTTAAAGGGGCATTTATAATTTAAATACTAGTTAAAAAGAAGTAAGGTTTAAATAATAAAAAAATTTTGTTCACTGAGAATGTGTTAATAGCATAGAATATTTTGAGGGATTTATGAATAAGCTACCAGAATTAATATGTGAGTTAGGCAGTTTTGCAGGGCATAAGTCCAAAATACAAAAGAATACTTTTCTAAATACTAACAATGAATAACTAGGGAAGTGAATCTTAAAATATAATTTATAATTAGAATCAGAATAGAAAAAAATTAGGAATAAATGTAGTGAGAACCATGGAAAACCTCTACATTGAACATCAAAGAGAGAGAAATTATGAGAAGCCTAATGAATGAAGAGCTATACTATGATCATTAAAGATTTACTGTTCTTAAGATACCCGTTCTCCTTAAACAGATCTATAGATTTAATGCCATACAAGTCCCATTTCCAATAGCTGTTCATAGTAGAAATCGACAAGATCCTTCTAAAATTTAGGAAGACAGGAATTCCCTGGAGGTCCGGAGGTTAC
>NW_011494838.1:4793642-4799739 GCF_000754665.1 Bison bison bison | reverse complement strand
GCTCTCAAGGCCAAGGTCCTAGGTTTGATCCCTTGTCAAGGAACTAAGGTCCTGCAAGCTGTGCAGTGTGGTCAAAAAAAAAAAAAAAAAAAAGTTGAAACTTTTTGATCCCATCATCTAAAATTTAGAAAGGCAATGTGCACTAGCCAATCTATCTAGCTTAAAGAACAGCTTTAGAGGACTTACAGTCACTGATTTTAAGATTTACTGCAAATTTTCAGTAATCAAGATGCTATTTTATTAGAAATATTTAGAAACATTTATAGAATAGAGGGGAGAGTCTGCACATAAATATTCATATATCTGGTCAATCAATATTTTAGAAAAAGTAGTCATCAAAGTCACTTAGGTAATTCAGTGGGAAAACATAATGTCTTCAAAAATGGCACTGGACCAGTCATATATTAATCTGAAAGAAAACTGAGCTTTGACTCCTACCTCACACCACACACAAATATTATTTGGAAATATGTCATAAATATAAATATAAAGGGTAAAAGAATAAAACTTGTAAAAGAATACAAGAAGCTTATCTTCTTAATCTTGGGTAGACAAAGATTTCCTGGACATCCAAAGCATTAGTAATAAAAAATACATCAAATTTCATTAAAAACCCTTTTTCCTTGAAATAAGTTATTTTAAAACATGAAAGTGCAAGCTACAAACTGGGAAAAAATGTCTAATTTAAAAGACTTATCCAGAATATATAAAGAACTCTTTTAGCTCAATAATAAGATATAAATAGCTTATTTATATATGCTTATATAAATATTTATATATAAGCTTATATTTATATAAACATATATAATAGCTTATTTTACTGAGCTAAATGGGCACAGTAGTTTCATCATTAAAAAAGAAGTGAAAATATCTTCAACTATATCACTAAGACACTTCTATATACCCATTTAAAATGACAAAAGTCAAATGACTGGTACTATGAAATATAAATAGCAATGTGGTATTACTGTACTTCTAAAGCCTCATAGATGGAATGTAAAATGGTTTCAACCACTCAGGAAAATTGAAGTTCCTTATACATTTAAGTGTGGTTTCATTCCTTGGCATTTAACCAAGATAGATGAAATTGTACACCTGCAAAACCATGTAACAATATTCATAGAAAATTTATTCATAGAGTAAAATACTCATAACAACCCAAATGGCTATCAGTAGGAATCACAAATTGTGATACAGTCACACAGTGGAATAGTATATGCAGCAATAAATAGAAAAAAAAAAGATACATGCAAAAAAAAAAAGGAAAATATATCAAAAGCATTATCTTAAAAAAAGAGAAAGGCAAATACCAAAGAATGCATGCTCTATGTTGCCAAGTGTTATGAAGTTTGAAATAGGCAGACTCTTCTATGGTAATGGACACAAGTTGTATGTATTATATGGGGGATAACTCCAAAGAAGCATGAGAGAACCTTTGGGGCGGTAGTACAGAAGTATATTTTTGTCAGTACACACTGAATTATACATTTGTTCATTTTATGTAAAATTTACATCAGTTATAAAAAGAACAAAAATTGTATTCTGTGTTTTAAGAAAAAAAGAGCCAAGATTGTATTTCTCATAAGCCTTTCTACAACTTACTTAGAAAATGTCTATTAAATCCCACCATCTTTATCAAGTTTGGAAATTTCTACCCAGGAGAATCACTGTTTCCCCAAGTTTTGGTGTTTCTGAATTCCCAAAGATTATGAATTCAACTTTAAGCCTGGTACTGATATGATTCTGTATACAATTTTGAATATACCAGCTATAAAATTTTGAGGAACAATGATTTAATCTGAATACAGATGTGATGTTTGATGGTAATTAGAATTTTTATTTTTATTTATTTTTTAAATTTAAATTTATTTATTTTAATTGGAGGCTAATTACTTTACAATACTGTATTGGTTTTGCCATACATCAACATGAATCTGCCACGGGAGTACACATGTTCCCCATCCTAAACCCCCCTCCCACCTCCCTCCCTGTACCATCCCTCTGGGTCATCCCAGTGCACCAGCCCCAAGCATCCTGTATCCTACATCAAACCTGGACTGGTGATTCGTTTCTTATATGATATTTTACATGTTTCAATGCCATCCTCCCAAATCATCCCACCCTCTCCTCTCCCACAGAGTTCAAAAGGCTGTTCTATAAATCTGTGTCTCTTTTGCTCTCTCACATACAGGGTTATCATTACCATCTTTCTAAATCCCATATATATGTGTTAGTATACTGTATTGGTGTTTTTCTCTCTGGCTTACTTCATTCTGTATAATAGGCTCCAGTTTCATCCACCTCATTAGAACTGATTCAAATGTGTTCTTTTTAATGGCTGAGTAATACTCCATTGTGTATATGTACCACAGCTTTCTTATCCATTCATCTGCTGATGAACATCTAGGTTGCTTCCATGTCCTGGCTATTAGAAACAGTACTGTGATGAACATTGGGGTACACGTGACTCTTTCAATTCTGGTTTCCTCGGTGTGTATGCCCAGCAGTGGGATTGCTGGATCATAAGGCAATTCTATTTCCAGTTTTGTAAGGAATCTCCACACTGTTCTCCATAGTGGCTGTACTAGTTTGCATTCCCACCAACAGTGTAAGAGGGTACCCTTTTCTCCACACCCTCCCCAGCATTTATTGCTTATAGACTTATGGATTGCAGCCATTCTGACTGGCGTGAAATGGTACGTCATTTGGTTTTGATTTGCATTTCTCTGATAATGAGTGATGTTGAGCATATTTTCATGTGTTTGTTAGCCATCTGTATGTCTTCTTTGGAGAAATGTCTAGTTCTTTGGTCCATTTTTTGATTGCGTCATTTATTTTTCTGGAATTGAGCTCCAGGAGTTGCTTTTATATTTTTGAGATTAGTTGAATTTTTAAAATATTGTTGGCTATGATAAGGTATTCAAGCTTTATAGAAAAATGATCTTTTTTTTCAGAAGAAGGTATCTTCCTCTAGGATTCTGTTGTATTACTTATAAATACTTAAATAAATGCATGTGTAGTCAGTTTCTTTCCAAATTCAGAGCTGGATAAATGAAAATCTAAAATTCTCATTATTATATATCATATATTGTGTTTCCCTTTTTATCATTTCCTCTAGGAATCTCAAAAATAGGCACTGTATGTCATTTCAGTACCCTTTCTTTAGCCCACTGTTCTTCATGGAGACAAATATTAGAATCATTCTGAAGTGTCTACATTATTCTTTTCCTCAATTCCTCTGTTTCATTTCTCAGCCAAGGAATGTTCTTTCCTTGATAGAAGAACTTGCATCTTTAGAAAATTATTTCCCAGTTGATTCTGGTTTGTCAGTTCCATTTTCTCCCTGGCTCCAGTCAAGAACTTAGTAAATCTTGTATCCATTTTTCTGCATGTATATCCTGTATTTTCTAGCTCTTATACTTGTTTCCCTTTGAAATACGATTTTATTAAATATAGGCTTCTTTGCAAGCTGCCTAAGTTTTTCTTCAGAAATGTGTAACATGATGAATATATCTAGAAGATGGTGAAGGACAGAGAAGCCTGGCCTGCTGCAGTCCATGGGGTTACAAAGAGTCAGACACGACTTAGCAACTAAACAGCAACAATGACAATATGATGAAAAAAAATACATGCATGAATAATGCAGTGAGTCAATGAATGAATGACTGAGAGAGCAGATCTATGGTTCTTCTGCCTCTTGTCACCTTCTACAAAAAGTTATTCCTGTTATCTACACAAAATGAAGAATTTTGACCAGCATAGTTAACAGGTCCTTGTACATGAAAAAAATAATCACTATTCTAAAGTAACTTTATTTTATACCACCTATACCTGCATGGAGAAGGAAATGGCAACCCACTCCAGTATTCTTGCCTGGAGAATCCCATGGACAGAGGAGCCTGGGGGGCTACAGTCCACGGGGTCGCAAAGAGTCAGACACGACTGAGCAACTTCACTCACTCACTCGTACCTGCATGAGATTCCAAAAATTGTTTCTCCCAAATACTTTAATACTTATGGCTTTTTCTCTTTTTCTTTACTTGCCTATGTTATTGGTGAAACATTTTCCTGGTTTCTGCACCAATGAGAGCTGTTTTCCACACCAGTGTATCTGGGCTTTTCTAAAAGTACACCAGATCCCTTTTTTCTCCCTGAGGATGTTGAAAGACAATGAGAATGTATTAGTATGGTTGATTCAGGATAGCGCTTTCTTATTTAGTCAATGTTAGAACCAGGAAGGCTGAATACTGCAAGTGCTCAGCTGCATGGATCATTCTTTTCAAAGCCAGTGATCAAGTATAGAGCTATTTCTCTGGACAACTAAGATATTCATGGCTCACTTTATTTGTGGGTGTACTTGAAATTGTGCCAGGGGTGGGGCTATTGGCAGATGAATAAGAATTTTTATCTACGGTGATGTTTTTCTCTAGCAGAAGGACTGTATTTGTTTTCTGCATCTCTTCTTCAATAATAATCATCTGATAGGACTAGATCTGATAGACAGAGTGCCTGATGAACTATGGACAGAGGTTTGTGACATTGTACAGGAGACAGGGATCAAGACCATACTCAAGAAATAGAAATGCAAGAAAGCAAAATGGCTGTCTGAGGAGGCCTTAAAAATAGCTCTGAAAAGAAGAGAAGTGAAAAGTAAAGGAGAAAAGGAAAGATATATGTATTTGAATTCAGAGCTCCAAAGAATAGCAAGAAAAGATAAGAACGCCTTCCTCAGTGATCAAAACAAAGAAATAGAGGAAAATAATACAATGGGAAAGACTAGAGATCTCTTCAAGAAAATTAGAGATATGAAGGGAATATTTCATGAAAAGATAGGCTCAATAAAGGACAGAAATATTATGGACCTAACAGAAGCAGAAGATATTAAGAAGAGGTGGCAAGAATATACAGAAGAACTGTACAAAATAGAGCTTCAAGACCCAGATAATCACCATGGTGTAATCACTCACACTCACCTAAAGCCAGACATCCTGTAATGTGAAGTCAAGTGGGCTTTAAAAGCATCACTACGAACAAAGCTAGTGGCGGTGATGGAATTCCAGTTCAGCTCTCAAGTCCTGAAAGATGATACTGTGAAAGTGCTGCACTCAATATGTGAGCAAACTTGGAAAACTCAGCAGTGGCCACAGGACTGGAAAAGGTCAGTTTTCATTCCAATCCCAAAGAAAGGCAATGCCAAAGAATGCTCAAACTACCGCACAATTGCACTCATCTCACACGCTAGTAACTGCTAAGTCACTTCAGTCGTGTCCGACTCAGTGCGACCCCAAAGATGGCAGCCCACCAGGCTCCCCCGTCCCTGGGATTCTCCAGGCAAGAACACTGGAGTGGGGTGCCATTTCCTTCTCCAATGCATGAAATTGAAAAGTGAAAGTGAAGTCGCTCAGTCGTGTCTGACTCTTCGCGACCCTATGCACTGCAGCCTACCAGTAAGAAATGCACAAAATTCTCCAAGGCAGGCTTCAGCAATACGTGAACCAAGAACTTCCAGATGTTCAACCTGGTTTTAGAAAAGACAGAGGAACCAGAGATCAAATTGCCAACATCTGCTGGATCATCAAAAAAGCAAGAGAGTTCCAGAAAAACATTTATTTCTGCTTTATTGACTATGCCAAAGCCTTTGACTGTGTGGATCACAATAAACTGCGGGAAATTCTGAAAGAGAAGGGAATACCAGACCACCTGACCTGCTTCTTGAGAAACCTGTATGCAGGTCAGGAAGCAACAGTTAGAACTGGACATGGAACAACAGACTGGTTCCAAAGAGGAAAAGGAGTACGTCACGGCTTTATACTGTCACCCTGCTTATTTAACTTATATGCAGAGTACATCATGAGAAATGCTGGACTGGAAGAAACACAAGCTGGAATTAAGATTGTTGGGAGAAATATCAATAACCTCAGATATGCAGATGACACCACCCTTATGGCAGAAAGTGAAGAGGAACTAAAAAGCCTCTTGATGAAAGTGAAAGAGGAGAGTGAAAAAGTTGGCTATAAAGCTCAACATTCAGGAAAGTAAGATCATGGCATCCAGTTCCATCACTTCAAGGGAAATAGATGAGGAAACAGTGGAAACA
>NW_011494838.1:4792398-4793542 GCF_000754665.1 Bison bison bison | reverse complement strand
GCTATGGTTTTTCCAGTGGTCATGTATGGATGTGAGAGTTGGACTATAAAGAAAGCTGAGCAATGAAGAGTTGATGCTTTTGAACTGTGTGTTGGAGAAGACTCTTGAGAGTCCCTTGGACTGCAAGGAGATCCAACCAGTCCATCCTAAAGGAGTTCAGTCCTGGGTGTTCATTGGAAGGACTGATGTTGAAGCTGAAACTCCAATACTTTGGACACCTGAAGTGAAGAGCTGACTCATTTGAAAATATCCTGATGCTGGGAAAGATTGAGGGCAGGAGGAGAGGGGAACAACAGAGGATGAAATGGTTAGATGGCATCACCCACTCAATGGACATGGGTTTGGGTGGATTCCAGGAGTTGGTGATGGACAGGGAGGCCTGGCATGCTGTGGTTCATGGGGTCACAAAGAGTCGGACATGACTGAGTGACTGAACTGACCGAAGATGTACAATGATGGTGGTGGTCTGGAAACCACCTTCGGCAGTGCAAAGAGTAAACATGATTTGAGGGTACCGCAAAGACATCTGTTACACAGACATCATTCTGTATAGTGGAGAAAATGTATCTTAAAAAGACACCCTGATGGATAAATTTGGACCAAGATCATTTCCTCAGATAAAGATGGTCCAATATTCTACCCAGATCCTCCCTAAAGGGACAGTGAAGGGTTCTTATTAAAAGCACTGATTTTGAGACCAGACAGAATTGGATCCAAATCCTGGTTCTGTCATTAGTGACTTTATAAAAGCAACATTCCCCCTTTGAGTCCCAGGTTCCTTATGTATATGAAGAGCATAAACATATCTAAATGTAGTAAAAATGCATGAAAAATGCTTTGCATACTGTGATATTTTAATTATAATATTATAATTATATATTATATATATATATTAACTATAATAAACAGTAATACTGGTAATAGTAATACATGATTATATAATTATATATTAGTAATGAATGAATTATATAAATGATAGTAATAATAATTCTAATAATGATAGCATTTATTGAGCCTTATTTGGCCATATTTAAGAATACACAGAAGAACTGTACAAAAAAGATCTTCACGACCCAGATAATCACGATGGTGTGATCACTCACCTAGAGCCAGACATCCTGGAACGCAAAGTCAAGTGGGCCTT
>NW_011494838.1:4791764-4792136 GCF_000754665.1 Bison bison bison | reverse complement strand
ATCTCCTTCAGAATGGACTTGTTGGATCTCCTTGCAGTCCAAGGGACTCTCAAGAGTCTTCTCCAACACCACAGTTCAAAAGCATCAATTCTTTGGTGCTCAGCCTTCTTCACAGTCCAACTCTCACATCCATACATGACCACTGGAAAAACCATAGCCTTGATTAGTCCATTTTAAAGGAGATCAGCCCTGGGTGTTCTTTGGAAGGAATGATGCTAAAGCTGAAACTCTAGTAATTTGGCCACCTCACACGAAGAGTTGACTTATTGGAAAAGACTCTGATGCTGGGAGGGATTTGGGGCAGGAGGAAAAGGGGACAAAAGAGGATGAGATGGCTGGATGGCATCACCGACACAATAGACATGAGTTTGA
>NW_011494838.1:4783134-4791664 GCF_000754665.1 Bison bison bison | reverse complement strand
TGGCCACCTCACGCGAAGAGGTGACTTATTGGAAAAGACTCTGATGCTGGGAGGGATTTGGGGCAGGAGGAAAAGGGGACAAAAGAGGATGAGATGGCTGGATGGCATCACCGACTCAATTGATGTGAGTTTGAGTGAACTCCGGGAGATGTAGATGGACAGGGAGGCCTGGTGTGCTGCGATTCATGGGGTTGCAAAGAGTCGGACACGACTGAGTGACTGAACTGAATTGAAATGAACTGACTAGACGGACCTCTGTTGGCAAAGTAATATCTCAGCTTTTCAATATACTATCTAGGTTGGTCATAACTTTCCTTCCAAGGAGTAAGTGTCTTTTAATTTCATGGCTGCAATCACCATCTGTAGTGATTTGGAGCCCAAAAAAATAAAGTCTGACACTGTTTCCACTGTTAACACTGTTTCCTCATCTATTTCCCTTGAAGTGATGTGACCAGAGGCTATGATCTTAGTTTTCTGAATGTTGAGTTTTAAGCCAACTTTTTCACTCTCCACTTTCACTTTCATCAAGAGGCTTTTGAGTTCCTCTTCATTTTCTGCCATAAGGGTGGTGTCATCTGCATATCTGAGAATATTGATATTTCCTCCAGCAATTTTGATTCCAGATTGTGCTTCTTGCAGCCCAGCGTTTCTCACGATGTACTCTGCATATAAGTTAAATAAGTAGGGTACAATATACAACCTTGATATACTCCTTTTCCTATTTGGAACTAGTCTGTTGTTCCATGTCCAGTTCTAACTGTTGCTTCCTGACCTGCATACATATTTCTCAAGAGGCAGGTCTGGTGGTCTGGTATTCCCATCTCTTTCAGAATTTTCCACAGTTTATTGTGATCCACACAGTCAAAGGCTTTGGCATAGTCAATAAATCAGAAATAGATGTTTTTCTCGAACTTTCTTGCTTTTTCCATGATCCAGTGAACGTTGGCAATTTGATCTCTAGTTTCTCTGCCTTTTCTAAAACCAGCTTGAACACCTGAAAGTTCATGGTTCGCATACTGCTGAAGCCTAGCTTGGAAAATTTTGAGCATTACTTTACTAGTGTGTGAGATGAGTGTAATTGTGTGGTAGTTTGAGCATTCTTTGGCATTGCCTTTCTTTGGGATTAGAAGGAAAACTGACCTTTTCCAGTCCTGTGGACACTGCTGAGTTTTCCAAATTTGCTGACAATTTGAGTGCGGTACTTTCACAGCATCATCTTTCAGGATTTGAAATTGCTCAACTGGAATTCCATCACCTCCACTAGCTTTGTTCATAGTGATGCTTTCTAAAGCCCACTTGACTTCACATTCCAGGATGTCTGGCTCTAAGTGAGTGATCACACCATTGTGATTATCTGGGTCGTGAAGATCTTTTTTGTACAGTTCTTCTGTGTATTCTTGCCACTTCTTCTTGATATCTTCTGCTTCTGTTAGGTCCATACCATTTCTGTCCTTTATCGAGTCCATCTTTGCATGAAATGTTCCCTCGGTATTCTAATTTTCTTGAAGAGATCTCTAGTCTTTCCCATTCTGTTGTTTTCCTGTATTTCTTTGCATTGATCACTGAGGAAGACTTTCTTATCTCTCCTTGCTATTCTTTGGAACTCTGCATTCAGATGCTTATATCTTTCCTTTTTTCCTTTGCTTTTTGCTTCTCTTCTTTTCACAGCTATTTGTAAGGTCTCCCCAGACAGCCATTTTGCTTTTTTGGATTTCTTTTCCATGGGGATGGTCTTGATCCCTGTCTCCTGTACAATGTCATGAACCTCAGTCCATAGTTCATCAGGCACTCTATGTATCAGATCTAGGCCCTTACATCTATTTCTCACTTCCACTGTATAATCATAAGGGATTTGATTTAGGTCATACCTGAATGGTCTAGTGGTTTTCCCTACTTTCTTCAATTTAAGTCTGAATTTGGCAATAAGGAGTTCATGGTCTGAGCCACAGTCAGCTCCTGGTCTTGTTTTTGTTGACTGTATAGAGCTTCTCCATTTTTGGCTGCAAAGAACATAATCAATCTGTTTTCGGTGTTGGCCATCTGGTGATGTCCATGTGTAGAGTCTTCTCTTGTGTTGTTGGAAGAGGGTGTTTGTTATGACCAGTGCATTTTCTTGGCAAAACTCTATTAGTCTTTGCCCTGATTCATTCCATATTCAAAGGCCAAATTTGCCTGTTACTCCAGGTGTTTCTTGACTTCCTACTTTTGCATTCCAGTCCCTTATAATGAAAAGGACATCTATTTGGGGTGTCAGTTCTAAAAGGTCTTGGAGGTCTTTATAGAACCATTGAACTTCAGCTTCTTCAGCATTACTGGTTGGGGCATAGGCTTATATTACTCTGATATTGAATGGTTTGCCTTGGAAACGAACAGAGATCATTCTGTCTTTTTTTTTTTTAATTTTTAAAATTAAAAAAATTTCAGGTATACACGTGCTCCCCATCCTGAACCCTCCTCCCTCCCCTCTCCCCATACCATCCCCCTGGGCCGTCCCAGCACACCAGCCCCAAGCATCCAGCATCGTGTACTGAACCTGGACTGGCATCTCGTTTCATACATGACATTTCACATGTTTCAATGCCATTCTCCCAAATCTTCCCACCCTCTCCCTCTCCCACAGAGTCCATAAGACTGCTCCATACATCAGTGTCTCTTTTGCTGTCTCGTATACAGGGTTATCATTACCATCTTTGTAAATTCCATATATATGCGTTAGTATACTGTATTTATATTTTTCCTTCTGGCTTACTTCACTCTGTATAATAGGCTCCAGTTTCATTCTGTCATTTTTGAGATTACAACCAAGTGATGCATTTCAGACTCTTTTGTTGACCATGATGGCTACTCCATTTCTTCTAAGGGATTCCTGTCCACAGTAATAGATATAATGGTTATCTGAGTTAAATTCACCCATTCCAGTCCATTTTAGTTCGCTGATTCCTAGAATGTCAACGTTCACTCTTGCCATCTCTTGTTTGACCACTTCCAATTTGCCTCAATTCATGGACCTGACATTCCAGGTTCCTATGCAATATTGCTCTTTATAGCATTGGGCCTTGCTTCTATCACCAGTCACATCCACAGCTGGGTATTGTTTTTGCTTTGGCTCCATCCCTTCATTCTTTCTGGAGTTATTTCTCCACTGATCTCCAGTAGCGTAATGGGCACCTACCAACCTGGGGAGTTCCTCTTTCAGTATCCTATCATTTTGCCTTTTCATACTGTTCATGGGGTTCTCAAGGCAAGAATACTGAAGTGGCTTGCTATTCCCTTCTCCAGTGGACCACATTCTGTCAGACCTCTCCACCATGACCGTACTATGACACAAGTTGGGAAATGTTAATTCAAGAAGATATTCAAATAACGTGGCTTGGGAAATCAGAAGGCACTCAACTTCCCACTCAGTAGGTTAAGGGATGAGTGGAATATGAGAGACCCAGTGGAGAAAAACATGGAGAGATAAACCTTATGTAGAGGTATGTAGAATGAAGAAAAATAGTGTTGCAATGAGGAGCAACAGGAGTGTGGGGAAGAGTTTCTATGGCACAGGCTAGATGGTGGTTCAGCTGGTAAAGAATCTGCCTGCAGTGAAGGAGACCTGGGTTCAATTCCTGGGTTGGGAAGATCCCCTGGAGAAGGGAACAGCTAACCACTCAAATACTGTGGCCTGGAGAATTTCATGGACAGAGTAGCCAGGCAGGTTACAGTCCATGGAATCACAAAGAGTTGGACACAACTGAGCAACTTTCACTCACTCAGATTTTTAAAGGACAAAGCTCTCTGGGTTTAAGAATATTCTTCTTTCATTGTATTTTAATAGATATTTAAGGTTCACAAGGGTCTTTTACTCTTCCATTGCTTATTAAATAAATATTCACAATGAGAACAAGTTCATGGTCCCCATTTCCAGATGAAGAAACAAAGACCTGTGACTTTGAGAGCTTTGTACAAATTCACCGGACTCAGAAATGACTGAGCCATGCCATTGTCTTTCAATGAAGTGCTGGTCCAGCATGATTCCTTGCACCTGGCCGCCTTCCCCAAGCATGCTAACTAAAAATGACAGCCACTATTGATATTAATCTCTCAGTGATGGCAGGATACCAGCATGTGATGCTATCTCCAATACGAAATATTAGCTGAGCCATGGGATTTTTGTTTAAGGACTGCCTGGAACCACAGGCAATTCAGAAAATGAAAACAGCAAATTGAAAACAAATTCTGTGGCTCTTACCATGAGTTTGTAAAAGTCATCTACACATGGGGAGTGAGTAATAAGTTTTTTACTGTCCGTTAGCAATGACAAGTCAGAGCACCGAGTGGCAGACACTCCATTTCATTTTGAAATCAACTTTAATTTGTATTTGGAGCCAGCTCTTTATACCTCTTATGCTTAGAATTAATCTGTGGACACACACATATTAGAAGATTTTGCATGATATTTTTATGGGAACTTCAGTTTCTATCTTACTAACTGTAAGATTGGATCACGTGTTCTTTAAAGATCTTTCCTTCATGCTGATTACATTCCAAGTCTTCATCCTTAGAATATAGTTAAATTTTAAACCTGAGATACTGTTGTATTTTTTAACAATTGAGTTGAGATCTCTTTGACTTTTGAAAAATTGGTTCAAAAGACTCTACCAGATACCATGGAAATTGAAAGCCCTTGCCAGTTTTCTGCAGATTCTAGGGATGGAGTATGAGAGAGGAGAGAGCTTTGTTCTCATGACCATTAGTGTGTCCTCATTAAATGTATGACTGACTTTGCCATCCTGCACATGGGGAGTCTGGTTCATCTTGCATTGCTGCAGACCAAAAATGATACAGCCATCTTTTTTTCAAACTCCACACCAAAGGCCATTGGCCCAAGGTGTTCATCTTTCTGAATATTTCTATCTCTACTGCAGAGAAGTTTACTCACCTCTTCTGTTAACCTTGCATATGGATGATGAATGTCTCCACAGCCTCACTTTCACCCTGAGAAATTTGCCACGTGTATTTCTTCGAAAAAGTATGCCCTCCTTTAGGGAAATTCTACAGCAAATTTTTAAGATATTAACATTTCCCTTCACTGCAAATCCATTTGGTACTTAACAAGAAGCGTGGACACTGACAGCTGGTTCTTGAACAGATAAAACTTTCTGTGAACATTTCCGTGTCATTAAATGTTCTTCCACAGCATCATTTTTAATGACCATGGAGCATTTAAACGTATGTATGCTCTATAATTTATTTAACTGATCCTTGATTGTTGGACAATTCCGTTGGTTTTCAAAACTCATGCAGTTTCAGAATTTTACAGTTTTTTTAAAGCACTTACAAATTTAATATGAGAGAAAAAAGAAGCTGTCTCAGTGCTGTTTTGTTTATCTGAATGTCTTTTTGTTTACCAGTAAATGTAAATACCTTTCTCATTAATTGATCATTTAAATGTTATTCCTTCAGCCCATCAGATGATCTTGTTGGCTCTGATTCCAACATATGTACTCAATCTCTCTTCTTCTATAGCTCATCACTGCTATCTCCCTAATCTGAACCATTATTTCATGTGAACTGCTGAAATCTCCTTACTGTGTTACCTGCATTCACACTTGTCTTTCTGCAAGGCATTCTCTTTTTAAGAGATGGGTCAGAAAATGCTCACTCCTGTTTAGGGCAGTTGAATGAGCCCTCATCCCACTTCCGCACAATCCAGAGTCCTGACATGGACCTTCAAGGTTCTGACTGATCTGGCCCCTGCCTTACTCACTAGTCTGTGACCTCATCTTGTATTACTCTGTCCCTTCATTCACTGTCCTGCTGCTACACAGCTGTCTTTCTGTTAAAAAGGAAAAAACCGTCAAGATCATTCCTGATTCATTGTCTTTATATTGGGTTAGTCAAAATGTCCGTTCAGGCTTTCCAAAACATCTTATGGAAAAACCCCAATGAATATTTTGGCCAACCCAAATTTTCTTTGCTTTTGATCTGAGTTATGTTCCCCACCCCCACTGCCAGGTCTTCATGTGACTTACTGCATCTTGTCTTTTGGATATCTGCTCCAGTATTGCCTTTTCATGGAGAAGTTTCTCCATGAAATTTCCATACAATGGAAATGGGCCTTTTATGCCTCTTGGGAGCTGGAGAAGCATAGGCAAAGATGTTAAGATATATACATTTGTGTGTCTGTGTGTATGTGTGTGTGTGTGTGTATTTAGCTTGGTGGGCAAGAAAGGAGGGAGAAATAATAAGTGATGGAACTGGAGAAATAGTCAGAAGCCAGATAATACTAGGTCTTACAGGTCAGCTAACTAGTTTATTCTTTAGAGGCCTCCATCATAGTTTCATGTAACCATAATTTATTTATGAATCATTCATTTAAAGCCTACTGTCTACCAGACCAGGATGGTAGACAGGGATGCAGAATTGTCTTTGCCTTTAATGGGTTTGCAGTTGTTACTGGAGAACTGACAATACTCAATATCCCCAGAGCACATATAAGAATCCTGAGCCATGTTTTTCCCCAAACTCTGGTAAACAGAGATCCATTAAGGAGATGTCTCCTAAATAAGTCAAGATACCTCAGATTCTTCCGACTATGTCTCCTAACCTAAGTTCTGCTTTTCCCACATGTTAACAATTCCCCTAGTCATCTTTTATCAGATGCTTTAGATGAATACGCTAAAGCCCTTAGCTAAAGACTTAGATGAAAATCTCACCCAAAGATCCCATGGACACAAACATCAAGTTTTTCCACCCAAAGGCTCCTTCCACCTCCAACAGTGGTGGAAAGCGGTGAGGAATTAGTGAGGGGAGTGCTGTCAAGTTTCATCTTTCTCTCTTTGATAGGGGAAGAGGCCCTGCACATCAATGAGCAGGCTGTCTTATTGACTATATTTCTTCTCTGTGTGTCCCGGAGTTGGAAAGTGTCAGTTTCCATCTCTTTGATCCATCACTGCAGCATGTTTGAGAAGAGATACAGAGCCTCTTCACGTATCTTTCCCATCTCCTTTAATTATATTCAACAGAGAAAGACAAGTCTTATCTCCCCATAAGCAAGATGCTTTCACCATTATGAAACTGTTTGCTTGCTCTTCTGGGTTGGGGGCATAACTCAGTTCTGTCATTTTTTGACCCATCAAGGTTAAGTAGAATGTTTTTCTCTTTCTCTTTTTTTTCTAACAAATAGTGGAGCAATAATACAACTCAGAAAGTCTTTGGCCCAGTATAGATTGACTTTGGGCTACTGGCTACCTTGGATACCCTCCAAAGTTAATATTAATTGGGAACACTCATCTTCTTTTACTGAATGTACTCTTTACTTTAAGCATGTATTCTGGAGCAGGTGTTCTTGTGTTTTTTATGACACAAATATCTTTGACAATCTAGTTAAGCCTATGGAATCTTTCTGTAGCAGATGAAAGATTACTGCAATCTTTGACATCTCTTTTGACAAAACTGGGGAAATGTTTTGCCTTTCCTGGAAACTAGATTGGCCTTACTGGTTCTTGTTAACCAAGAGAAAGGAGTGGAGGTGATACTGCATGACACGTGAAGCAAGTTGCAAGTCTTGTTTCTTCTTCCTTGATCTCTCGGAACACTCTGTTCCTGAATACCACCTTGGGAGGTGCTCCCTCTCAGAACTCACCTATTATGATGTGAGAAGCCCATGTTACAAGGTGAGGTTGATGGGTAGACAGCCCCATCAGAACTCCCAGCTTCTTTAGATGTCTAGCATGACAATGGTTATTTTGAGTTGATAAATTTTAGGATAATTTCTTACCCAGCAGAAGCTAATCAGAACACTTTTTCAGAATAATCTTTTTAAGTGCATGAAACAAAATCTATAAAATTACAAAGAAACTAATTATATAAAAGTTACAAAATAATTAAAATTTGGTTTTAAAGACATACAATGGCCAATAGGCACATGAAAAGATGCTCAACGTCACTAATTATCAAGGAAATGCAAGTCAAAACCACTGGAGGGGCCTTACCTGGCGATCCATTGGTTTAGACTCCACATTTCCACTGTAGGGGCATGGATTCGATTCCAGGTCAGGAAACTAGGATCTTGCATGCTATACAGTAGCATAGCACTACCCGCCCCCCCCACACACACAAAAGAAAAACACAGTGAGCTATCACCTCATACCTTCCAGAATGGCTACTATCAAAAAAAAAAAAAAAGCTTTTTGTAAACTTTTGCTATTTGAATGACAAAGATGTAGAGAAACAGGAACCTTGGTGAACCACTGAGGGGACTATAAATTGGTGCTGACCTGGCAAGCCACCTGGAAAACAGTACAGAACATTCCTCAAATAGTTAAAAATGGAATTACCATACAATCCACCAATTCCACTTCTGATATTTTCTCAAAGAAAGTGAAAACACTAATGTGAAAAGATATATGCATTCCTATGTTTGTTGTTTTTTATAATTGCCAAGATACAGAAGTAACCTGAGTGTCCACTGACACATGAATACATAAAGAAAATGGGATGTACGCCCATATGCCACACACACACACACACACTCAAAATGGTT
>NW_011494838.1:4765008-4783034 GCF_000754665.1 Bison bison bison | reverse complement strand
ATCATATGGCAGTGTGTACCCAAATGATTTTTGATCATTTTGACTATTATTTTAAGCTATACATTCCCTAATAATTAAATTTCTTAAGGAAAGTATAATGCTTTGTGAATATATGTCTCAGAAACTAGCAAATTCTCTCAGAAGCTAGTAGAAAATCGTATATTTAATAAGTTCACAGTAAATTTATACCAGATCATCAGTGACTCCAAAACCTGGCTGATCATCAGTATTACCTAGATAACTTTTAATAAGTACAGATTTCCATATTCCAACCTAGTCTATTGAACTAGGGATGGGCCCAGGAATCAGTATTTTAGTATGCAGAACCCTCTATCACAAGTAATTCTAATGTCTGCAGCCTGGCACTGACCTGGCTTTCAATATAATAATAATTATTATTATTACTTGCAATATAATAATAACTACAATAATAAAAATAAATGAATTAAGATCCCCTTATCTGAGCATTAAAACTCCCCCAAATTTGCCTTCAACTTCTCTGCCCTACTTTATCCAAACACCAGTTGACTGGACTTTTCTTGGGCAATGTTTTGGCCATCTGTTTGATGTTTAATGTAGATTATTAGCTCACAGTGATTTTTCTCATGTGTGAGAATCAAAAGCATCAGTTCTCATGTCTGCGTTAGGTGACTCTGCTCCTCTGGCCACAGCTAATGAGTTCAGTTATCTGATTAGTAGTATTCCCTAGGAGAATCTGACCTGGAAGTAGAGGAAGAGAACCGGTCCTTTTCTGGTGGTGAAAGAGGAAATAAAAGGCTTCAAAACTGCTGCCGGTCGTGTTTCCTGCTGAGTAGAGGAAAACATATGCAGAAGAAAGTACAAAACAGATTCAGAGAAAGTAGAGCAAACATTCTGGCGGTGACTTGGTTTCTGATCCTAACGTCCCTGAGGCCACCAGCACGCTACAGTTACCCTATTCATATGTCATGTCCTCGGTCATTCTGATAAATTTCCCTTTCTGTAGAAGCGCATTCAGATGGGTTCTATCTCTGAGGACCCAGAATATGCTGAAAACTAAAACCGTTCCTTTCCCCACATCTCAACTCAAAGTGATAGTCCCTTAAAATACCCCTCTCCCTTCTCTTCCCTTGCTTACTGGTCCAGTCTGTTCTAACAGCTTAAGCCTACACTGAAGTCTAGCCTGCTTTATCTTCCCTAACACTCATCATCTGTACCCCCAAAACTGGCAGACATAGCATCCTGTTCTGTATCTTGCACTGACTCATTATTGTCTCAAATTCAACTAATGATATTTTTTAGGTGTTACTTAACTATACCATTTTATGCCTGGAAAGAACATTGGAGACTTCCAATCCAACCCCCTCATTTACACAGGACAGAATGACTTCCCCAGAATCATACAGTATTTCACAAAATAAGTTTTGCTTGACAACAACACTGACAAATAATAAGGTATTCATGCTTAAAGCAAGTTGCAAAGAGGCGCATATCTACATCTTTTAACAAACAATGCTGCACAAAAGCACAGCCAAGTTTCTGAGAAATCCTACAGAAAAACAAATGTTGTTTGAATGGTTTCAACCCCATTCTCTGGAAATTTAAATATAGACATATTATTTCACCAAACACCTATTAGTTTTCTGTTGAACAAGTGTTCCTTGGAATGTGAAAGTCGCTCAGCCGTATCCAACTCTTTGCATCCCCATGGACTGTAGTCCACTAGGCTCCTTTGTACATGGGGATTCTCCAGGCAAGAATATTAGAATGGGTAGCTGTTCCTTTCTCCAGGGAATCTTCCCAACCCAGGAATCCAAACCAGAACTTCTGCATTGCAGGCAGATTCTTTACCATCTGAGCCACCGGCAAGCCTGTTCCTTGGAATACACTTTGGTTAATTCTGTTTTTTTTTTTTTTTAATCTCCTTGTTCCAAACCTAACAACACCTCAAGAAGAAGTTTGACCATTCTTTCCTGCCACAGTTGGATAAGTAAAACTATAATCTTTCTCCATTTTTTTTCTTAATATAGATGATTTTAACTATTTCTCCTTCTAGTTTTAACTTTTTATTCTATTAAAGTAACATATTCTGGTATCTGTCTATAGTTAAAATCTATAGAAAAATGCAGTCACTCCAACTCCATGATCAAATTCAGGGTGACAGTTTATCTTTCCATCTTTCTTCCGGCAGAGTGAAAGGGACAGATCTTTGGCTTGTGGACTAGTGTTGTGGCTGACAGCTTAGTAAGGGTAGAAAGCACGTACAGAATCTTAAAAGTGAAAGGGACCCTAGAAATAACATAGTTAAACATTTTTATCTGCCAGAAGCAGAGATTAATTTCCAGATAGCAAGGTGACTTTTCCAAGATCACCCAGAGATTTCTGCTTGGAGGCAAGATTCAGAGCTGGGCCTTGAGCTTCCCATTCCTGTGTCCTTTCAGCTAAATTCGTCCATGCTCACCATTCGTTCAAGGGCTGTGGGTGGGCTGTTTGGGTGCTCCCTCTTCTTTTTCTTCTTGCCTGTTCGTTTCTCCTGCACCCTCCTTTTCCTCCCCTTTTTTCTTTTGCTCCTCTTCTGCTTCCTCCTTTTGTTCCCCGTCTTCCTTCATCCCCTCTTTTTCTCCTTCCTTTGTTGTTTTACTCAAACAACAACCCCCATTACATATTAAACAAAATTATAATTTCTCTATTACTAAGAAAATCTTCACACAATTAAAAAGCAATGAAGTATTGGTTCTCAGATATGTTCCCCTTCCAAGACCTCTCTGAGAGCTTATGAACGCAGCAGGCCTTCTAGTCAGGAAGAGCGCCTATAAGCACATATCAACAGGGATCTGCACACACTTTTAGGGGTTCATGGCCTTTCCTCATGGCTTGGACAGTAGAGAATCTGCCTGAAATGCAGGAGACCCAGTTTCGATCTCTGGGTAGGGAAGATCCCCTGGAGAAGGAACTCGCAACCCACTCCAGTATTCTTGCTGGGAAATCCCATGGACAAGAGGAGGCTGGCAGTCTACAGTCCATGGGGTCCCTAAAGAGTCAGGCAAGACTTAGCAACTAAACACCAACAAACTTATCCATGCAGGATATAGCAGTGCTTCCTTTCTGTTGCATACTATTCAAGAATCTTGTTAACACGAACATAATTAACCCCACCTACTTTGTCATCTCCACCGGAAAAGGAATAGGAAGATAAGAGTGGTCAATACAGATATTAATACTAAAGTTGTAAATCTAGTAAGTCGTAGAGCTAGATCTTTAGATTTTCAAGTCGTGTCGTTTCAATCATATTTCACAGTCAAGTGGTTAGAGAGTCTTTCTCTCTCTCTCCCTTCCTCTCTCTAAAGCACACACACATCACACATCACACCCGTGGATGAGTACATATATACAGTAAAGGAGAAAAATCCAAAGCATTGATAAAAATGTTTCATTGATAAGGAAATAAAAGGGCAAACTTTTTAACACTGATTTTTAAAGTAATTTTTGTTTACACCGATTGAATTTGAGACTCTGAATTTGTAGGAACATGATTCTGCCACAGATTTGGTATATTTTCTTTGACAAGTCACTTAAAATCACAGAGCCACAGATTCTATTTCTGTTAAATAATTACTTATGAGACAGAAAGTTTACATTTTATTTTAGAATGCCTGTGTATCTTGGAATCATGGATGACATGGCAACAAACTATAAAACACAATCACTCTTATTATGGTTCCAATCCTTGATGATTCCCTCTGGTTCCTCCTTCCCTTCTGTTTTTATTGTCGTTGTTTGTCTACGGCCTTGTGGGCAGATGGGATCTGAACCTCCTTAATGTGCCTGCTCTTGTGGAGCCAGGAAGTTACATCACATAAAGAAGATAAATAGAAGCACATGCAATTTAAGGTCTGTGAAGTTTCACATTGTCATTCTTTCCTACAATCAAGTTAATCTCCAGTCTGCAATGGGAAAACACCATCCCAATCTTTAAAAAGGACAAATTTGCTGATTCTAGGACCTTATCAATTTGGCTAGATGCATAGAGTGGTCACAGGCTTTATTAATTTAAGATGGACATTGATGATGACTGCAAGCAGGAGAAGGGGAAGACAGAGGATGAGATGTTTGGATGGCATCACTGACTCAATGGACATGAATTTGAGCATGGTCTGGGAGTTGGTGATGGACAGGATGGCCTGGCATGCTGCAGTCCATGGGGTCTCAAAGAGTCAGACAGGATTAAGCGACTGAACTGATTAATGATATTTACTTCAGAAACACCTAGAGGAACTTTGTCTTGTTAGGTGTATAAGTCATTATAGTGAATAAAATTGCAATAAGAAATCACAGCACCATATCCCATCAATGTCCATAAGAACATCATTGTCATATCCTTGTTAAGGTATGATCCTTATAGATACTAATGAAAACCAATACTCATTGGTCACTTATCCTGGCCAATTCACTGGGATTAAAAGTATAATTCATTTCACATTATCTCAGGTAGTGCTCCATAGTTAGCTCCATATGATTGGTACTAATATGACTACCAGTTTTAGACTAGGAAATTAAGAATTTGAAAGGATAAGTAAGTGCTAGTAGGTGGTAAAGAAAACCAATTAAAAAAACACAAAAAATTTGTTTTAATGAAGTATAGTTGATTACAATGTTAATTTCTGCTGTAGAGCAAAGTGATTCTGTTATACACACACACACACACACACACACACACACACACACACACATATATATTCTTTTACATGTTATTTTCCATTATGGTTTATCACAGGATATTGAATATAGTTCCCAGTGCTATACAATAGGTCCTTGTTGTTATCCATTCTACATATAATAATTTATATCTGCTAGCTAATCCCAAGCTCCCAATCCTTTCCCTATTTCCCTCTTCCTTGGCAATCACAAGTCTGTTCTCTATGTCTAAGAGTCTGAAGAAAACCAATTTAAGCTGGAATTCGGCAAATACTGTGCATGTAACCAGGCATATTCTGATTCAGCTGTTCAGTTCAGTCACTCAGTCATGACTGGCTCATTGCAACCCCATGGACTGCAGCATGCCAGGCTTCCTTGTCTATCGCCAGCTCCCGGAAATTGCTCAGACTCATGTCCATTGAGTTGGTGATGCCATCCAACCATCTCATCCTCTGTTATAACCTTCTCCTCCTGCCTTCAGTATTTCCCAACATCAGGATTTTTTCAAGTAAGTCAGTTCTTTGCATCAGGTGGCCAAAGTATTGGAGTTTCAGCTACAACATCAGTCCTTCCAATGAATATTCAGGACTGATTTCCTTTAGGACTGACTCTTTGATCTCTTAGCAGTCCAAGGGACTCTCAAGAGTCTTCTCCAACACTACAGTTCAAAAGCATCAAGTCTTTGATGCTCAGCTTTCTTTGTGTTTCAATTGTACTTAATTATATAGTTCACACCAGAGTGCACACATTAAGGTATGCATTCACTTACTGTATCATTCAGTTGATGCATAATTTGGCTCAATCTAACATTCTGTTTGTGCCACATATAAGTGTTTTGCCAGAGTGATCTTTATGAGCTCTTATTTAAGAGTCAGGAACTCAATCTGGGTGTGGTAGGTTGTTTGTAAAAAGACAGTAATTTTTCTTACCCACTTCTTTGCCAGATGATTTTGCAGCATTTTTCATCAAGAAGTAGGGTCTGTTTGCACTCTTCTTGAATTTGAGCTGGCTTTGTGACTTTATGTGGGCAATTAACGTAACAGAAATTATGTTGCACCAGTTCTGAGTCTAAGTACCAAGAGACCTCCTACACTTCCATTTTCTTTTAGTCCTCTGCCTCTGACCCAGGAACAACTGGTCTTGTCTGCAGGATAAGAGCTGTGTAGCCTCGTCATCCTTGTAGCACAAGCCAACAGTCAACCACTATCAAATGAGCGTGGGCCTTAGATCAGCGCCTCTCTGCCCAAGCTGCCAGTTGACCACAGAGACACGAGGAAACCCAGCTGACATCAGTCAAACTTAACTAGTTCAAACAGCTTCCTAATTAATTCCATAAACTCATCAGCAACATGACATAGTTGGTTGTTTTCTGTGATCGGTTTTCTTAGAAGGGCTTTTTGTGCAACAATAGATAAGTTAGACATCAAGAGAGGAACAGGAACAGCACTTTTTTTTTTTCATTGTCTATTTCACTTTTGCATCATTCATTCATTCGATAATCATCTGACACAGGCCTACTCTGAGTCTGCATCTACAGTAGACCAAGCAAGAAGTGGTAGTCCGGGACTTCAAATACGGTCTATTATAACGAGGCCTCTGTTTACTTTAGAGCCAGCTAGAGAAATCAGGGCGCGGTGGTGCTTCCTTTAACATAAAGCACCTTTGTCATCTGGCATTAAAAAAGACTTGCTGACTTTATCAAGCCTTGGCTGGTCAGACCAAAACCCGCTCACCGATTCAATACCTGTGTTTCTTCGTCACTGGTCCAGCTGCAACTTGGTTTGTTTAGTTGCATCTCTTGCACATTTCCTACTGCCTACTTCTGTCCTCTTAGACTTCGATCAATACAGAGAACTTCTTTTTTTTTAACTTCTCTTCCATTTGACCTACTTTATTTTGACCTAGTTCTTAACTCAGAATCTCCCTGTGACCTGTCTTATCACTACTTAAATGCCTCAGTTTACCCACAAAGTTATAACATGATAAATAGCATCCACCTCTCACCGCCTGCCAGAATACTTTCCTTGTAGTGTCTTTGAGACATAAAACACTAAAAATGATGATGGCAAGGAACTTGGCAGATATAAAAGAGCTATAAATATACATGCTAACTCATAAATCAATACCAATAATAAATTGCATTCAAGTGCTATTTAATTCTTTGTGATCATCAATAAAGATATAAAAAGTTCATCCTCAACACCTTCTCTGTGGTTACCCTCTCAGCCCCTCCAAACAGCTGTCTGCACACTTAGTCATAATTCTGTTTGCTCTCTCCCTGATAGACTGCTCTAGTTTGCTTCATCTCCTTCTGGAAGCGTTTTACTATGGAATATCATTTTGAGGCTGGTGTAGAGGAGAAGCTTCTCCCACCCCCTGCACACACACACACACACACACACACACACACACACACACACAACCAGTTAGAAAATGTGTGTATCATCAAAATTTATGCTAGTGACCTGCAAACCCAGTGTGTCTTCCTGTTTCCTGATAGCTAACCCTCCGAGCACCAGGGAGCTCATGGTTAGTTCCGGTGGGAGTTTGGCAGGAAGCAGACCACCCACTGAAGCCTACCCTAGCCCATTCCTTTCCACCCTCATTCCAGTGCCCCTTTTCTCCTGAACACCCTCTTCCTTGGTTCATAATTAGACTCTGCAACCTCCAGGCCTCTCCTGAAAAGTGATGATCTACTAAAAATACAGCCCTGTAGGAATATGTTCAACTTCTATTTCTGTTATTTTTTACACCAGTTTCGAATGAACAAAGCAGTGAAACAAAGGGGGAGAGAAAGTGCTGTGATTGCGAAGATGGAACATTGTCACATACTTTGTTCATTTTAATTATACAGACTCTTGATTTAGTAGCAGCCGAAGGATACTGCTAAAAAAAGGGTTTCACAGATCTCCCTTCTTTTGATACTTCCCACATAAAACCTCTTCCAATGACCCTGAACCTAAATCTTTTTTTTTTTTTGTAATCCTGAAAACCCCTACATCTCTGTATAGTCCATGAAACAGGCTGCTTTTATGGTATGGGGAAGGCTGGACATAATTGGAACATTCTGCTAATGAGACCTACTTCCATCACTCTGCTGACTGTCTCATGGCATTTAAGATGGGTGTCCTAAAACTGGGTTATGAAAATGAGGGTGGGACAGGAGGAGGGCTGTGTGGAGGACTCCCGCGTACATTAAGACTTCTCAGTCTTCAGAAGTAGATAAACAAAGCTAGAACACATATGTGGAGAGAAAAAACAAAAGCCTTGTGTGAAAAACTAAAATCTGGATTTTTCTACTCCGCATCCACATGCTTGATATTTAGCAACTACTATTTTAAAATCTGTCTTGTGATAATGCATAAATGATCCCGACCCCCCTTGGTAATGTTGTTGTTTAGTCGCTAAGTCATGTCCAGTTCTTGTGCGACCCCATGGACTGTAGCAGCCAGGCTCCTCTGTCCATAGGACTTTCCCAGGCAAGAATACTGGAGTGGGTTGCCATTTCCTTCTCCAATGCATGAAAGTGAAAAGTGAAAGTGAAGTTACTCAGTCATGTCTGACTCTTAGCCACCCCATGGACTGCAGCATACCAGGCTCATCCATGGGATTTTTCAGGCAAGAGTACTGGAGTGGGGTGCCACTGCCTTCTCTGAATACCCAGGACCAATCTCCCTTAGGATAGCTGGTTGGGTCTCCTTGTAGTCCAAGGGACTCTTAAGAGCCTGCTCCCACACCATAGTTCAAAAGCATCAATTATTCGCAGCTCAGCTCTCTCTATAGTCCAACTCTCATATCTATACATGACCACTGGAAAAACCATAGCCTTGACTAGACAGACCTTTGTTGACAAAGTAATGTCTCTGCTTTTTAATATGCTGTCTAGGTTGGTCATAAGTTTCCTTCCAAGGAGTAAGTATCTTTTAATTTCATGGCTGCAATCACCATCTGCAGTGATTTTGGAGCCCCAAAAATTGTTAGGGTGATGGTACTCAAAAGAGGGCATTACAAGAGCAGAGAGATTGAAGTAACTGGGCCAAGAATAGCTTCAGGGTGGAGTTCTACAATATCTGACTGAGCCCTTCTACTTTTCACTACATCCCTGGTGCCCACGTGTGCCTGGCACATAGTTGGTGTTCAGTAAACATTAGTTTAATGAATGAAGGGATAAATAGGGAAATGAATGTGACTGAGTGAGTACATGAATATAATTTTCAAGTAGAAACTTGAAAGAAGCTTAGATATTTTTGCTAGGAAAATTGAACCGTTAAACTCTAGAATATTAATGGGAAGCCACTGAATATTTTTAACCAGTGGAGAGAAATCATCAGATAAGTATTTTTGAAAGATCACTGTGGCAGTACAGAATGAATGGAAGGGAAGGTAAAGAGATGGTAGCAGATTTCAGCAGACTTTTTTTTTTTTTGGCATGCTGCATAGCTTATGGGATCTTAGTTCCCCGACCAGGGACTGAGCCTGAGGCCATGGCAGTGGAAGCACTAAGTTCTAAACACTAGACTACAGAGGAGCTCCCAACAGCAAGTCAGTCAGTCTCTATGTATAAAATTGTAGTTTAATTGCCTTTCATTGAATTGAAATGATAAAAAAACAAATCAAAGAAAAACACTACTTTTAGGACTTATAGTCTAATGTTCCAGTAAGCTCTTTTTTTCTCATACTTAATTGGACCGCCTAGAGTAACTAAAGCGGCTTGTCACGTGGATCAGTTATTTCGATAAATGTAGTGCTATGATCTTGACTGTGTCCATTAGCTTCATTTGTCTTATGATCTGTAAAATGGGTATAGTGATCTCAACATGGCAAAGTAGTGAGCACTGAAGTTCAATAGCACTTACGAAAATAATTGATAAGCTATGGAGTGATGATTTTAGTTATTGTCACTATAATTACTATCATTAATATAAACGCCAGTGTGGGTGTTAAAGTTGGGGGACAACTAACATTAGCACTGGTACCCCAGATTTCTGTGTTGGCAGTCTGCCAGAAAAATGGAAGTCATCATCTTCAAGTCTGGAAGAAAAGAGCTAAGATTGATTTGTTATCCTTGAGGCTGAACAGCATGCAGCACAGAGTGAATGCTAAATAAATTCTCTTTACTGAGGCCACTGATATCTGAAATCCCCCTCTCTCTTCTTGTCCAAGAATTCCTCAACCTTATGACTTCCCTTCACTTTGCCCCACTCACAATTTCCACTCTCCCATTTTCCTACACACAGGAAAAAAGATGTCAGAACTATTTGAAGAATCCTTTTCATGTTGGATAATTGCCAACATGGGGACCTAATTAAAAAGCAGTTAACTATATGTTTAAAAATTATGTGTGTGTGTTTATACATACATGTATATTTGACAAAGAATAAGCTAACTGAAAATTCATTGCAATAAATTGTTGGCCAAGTCTCTCATCAGATTTCATTTATCTCTGATAATTTCTTCATCTGAAATGAAAGACTTTATTTATTTCTGTCCACTCTCTGGCACAGTCTACTGAATTCCATCATCTACCCAGTCACAAATTGATTAGGTTATACCAAACCACTGCAATTAATTTATGTGGGCCTTTATTTATTTATTTTTTACCTCTCAGTCCCTGGTGACACATAAAGATACATTAGCCCTTTCACATCCTCACTGGCACTTGCTTTTTCCCTAGCTCTCTTTCAGTTGCAAGAATGATTGTATCTGTTCATAAGTCTATAAAACAGATATTTGATTTGATTTAGATGGAGACTCACTGAGCTAATTTCGTTATGATTAACTATCTGAGTTTTGTACTTTTTGTGATTCTGAACAACTGCAATCCAATTTGTCAGTGAATAGAGCTTCCGGCCACATCAGCAGGTCATTTTTGGTAAGGAAAGAAAAGGAAAGTTTGCTTTAGGCAGAGTCAACTTCATTGGCACACTTGTATACCTACTCTGCACACAACAGTACCAGGCACTGGGAATAGAAAGATGAGAAAGATGCGGCCTTTTTCTGTAAGGAGCTCTCCATTCCAAAGGGAAGACAGATGAATGCAGGCAGGTAATGTGTACAAGTGGCTCAGCTACAAAGAATGTCTGCCAAAGCAGGAGATGCAGGTTTGATCCCTGGGTCAGGAAGATCTCCTGGAGAAGGAAACGACAACCTGTTTCAGTATTCTTGCCTGGGAAATCCCATAGACAGAGGAGCTTGGTGGGCTACAGTCCATTGGATCACGAAAGAGCCAGTCATGACTTAGCAACTAGACACCAACAGCAGTATGAGGCAGGATTTGCAGAGAAGAAATCCACTCACTCATTCATTCATTTGTCCATTTGCCAAATATCTCAAGAGGGCTATGTGTCAAACAAAATGATGTTTTGTCCAGATGTGAGATCAGGAAAGATTTTGAAGACAGAAGTGCAGCTGAGCATTATTTCAAAAGGTGAAGAGAATTTTAATTGTTGGACTCTGTGGCAGATAATTGACAAAATGTGGCCTGCAATTGATCCTAAAGTCCACTTTCTCTCCTGTCTTGTCCTTCCCAACCATGGACTTGGGATGGCCACTTGACCGTGCTTTAACAAACTGAATACAGAAGAATAATGCTGTGTCAGTTCTAAGTTTCAATCTCAAGAGGAACTTGCTTGCTTCTATTCTCTCTAGGTAATCCTGAGACAACCCATCCAGGCATGCATGCATGCCAAGTCGCTTCAGTGATATCCGACTCTTAGCAACCCTATGGATTGTAGTCAGCCAGGCTCCTCTGTCCACAGGATTCTCCAGTCAAGAACACTGGAGTGGGTTGCCATTTCCTACCCCATGGCATCTTCCTGACCCAGGAATTGAAGCCGCATCTCTTATGACTCCTGGATTGGCAGGTGGGTTCCTTACCACTAGTGCCTCCTGGGAAGCCCCAAGATAACCATACAAACAAGTATATATGCCTGTCCACGGGATGATGAAAGCTATGTGGCTCAGTCACTCCTGATAATAGCCACCCAGCTCCAGAAGCAGAGAGACTAGCTATAAAATGAGTCAGTAATCCCAACTGAGACCAGAAGAGCCATCCAGGTCAGTTCATTCCAAATTTCTAACACAGAGAATCATGAAACAAATAAATGAGTGTTGTTTCAAGCCACTAATTTTGGAAAGGGATTGCAATGCTGTGAAAACTTAATAATTAAACATCACCCACCAGAGGGTAGAAATAACGTAAGCAGGAGCACAGAGGCAGGAATTATGAAGAGAACTTCATGTCTATGAGAGGGTCAACGTCCTCATTAGCACCGTTCAAGCTACAAATGATGGGAATCCAATTCAAGCCAGTTTGAGGCAATAAGGAAATGTATCGGTTCTCATAGCTGGGAATTGCAAGGGATGGAACCAGCTTCAGAAATAATTGGATCTGCATTTCCAAATGATGCCATCAAGACCCTATTCGTCCAGACCCAGTGCTATTTTCATCTTGACAACCAAATGGTTACTATATTCTCTTCCTGTAGTGAGAAGAGGACCATAGGGAGCTTCAGGCTTCCACTACCCCCTGTTAGTTCCAGTATGACCCTCCCACCCTCAGTGTGCATACTGGACTTCTAACAGGGCTCTGATTTGCTCTCAGAGGAGGTGGGGCAAAATTCACAAGACCACAGGGAGGAGGAAGAGTGTCCAAAATGAAAAGATGTATTCTATCAGCAGAAAAGAAGTTTGGAAGAAAGACTGAGGAATTAAAAATAGCAGCCTTCCTCTTAGCTCATAGTTTTTCAACGTCAGGCAATTAGAATGCCCATCTCCAGCTGATTGATATAATAAGTGAACTATACGCGAAGTTTGTTGTATCATATAATAGTACAGTCGTTTCTAGTTTTTTTTTTTATTGTGCTTTGCAGATAGTGCAGTTTTTACAGATTGAAAATTTGTGGCAACCCTGTTTATAGCAAGTTTATCAGCACCATTCTTTCCAACAGCATCTCCTCACTTCCTATCTGTGTGTCATATTTTGGTAATTCTCACAATATTTCAAACCTTTCATCATTATTATATTTGTTATGGTGATCTGCAAACAGTTATCTCCAATGTTACCTCTGCGACTCACTGAAGGCTGAAGTAATGGTTAGCATGTTTTAAAGTATCTATCTACACTGGTTATTTTTTTAGACATAATGCTGTTTCAACTTAATAAACTGTGGTATAATGTAAACATAATTTTTATGTGCACTGGGAAATAACAAAAAAAGTTGTGTCACTGGCTTTATTGGGATAGTCAGTCTATTGCAGTGGTCTAGAACCAAACCCAAAGTATCTTCTAGGCATGGCTGTAAAAGAGACTCAGTGCTGACTTTAGAAAAGTCTGTCCGTTTCACGGTACTGTGGTGTTTGGCCCCATTTCTCCCCATGATGCTGGTGTTTTCCCCCCTCTTTTGTCTTTAACCTGACATTCCTTATAATAGCAAGACTGACCAGAGCACCTCCCAGCCTCACATCTCTGAGTTACAGAATCCAGAGAAAGAGACAGAATCAATTTTGTCTACTAGCCTTGCAAGCAAATATCCTGATTCAATCTTCAGTGACAGGTTTAAATCATACAGCCAACTAGAAAACAATGACTGTGGTCCAGAATCACAGGGGGAACCACAAATGGAAACTTGGACTGATGGGGAGTGGAGAAATGGAAACTGACAAGTCAGATGAACATGCTAATTGTTTCCACTACAGTCAGAATCGCTGGGGAATAAAACCCAGGAAAAGAGGATAAAAAATGAAGTTCTGGAACAAGGAGGGTTAAAGCCTGAAGGACTTTAAAGTCCATACTTAGAATTCCCTGAGTTAGTCTATACATTCCTACAATTCCTTTGAAATGCCAACACCAGGTGAGCATGGATTATAGTTCATCCTCTGTCGGCCTTCATCCATTTCTTCATCCATCTGTCCAGCTAGCATACCTGTTGTTGTGTGTACCTGTTGCAGCCAACAGACCGATGTCCTCATGGTACCAGCTTCCCAGGTGACTCAGCATTAAAGGATTTGCCTGCCAAGCAGGAAATGTGGGTTCAATCCCTAAGTCGGGAAAATCCCTAGAGATGGAAATGGCAGCCCTTTTCCTGCTTGGGAAATCCCACAGGTGTCCATGGGATCGCAAAAGAGTCAGACATGACTTAGCAACAACAACTGATGGTAGGAACTCGCAGCCCAGTAGAGAAATAAACACTTAACAGAGAGTTTGCAATAATTAGCAAAAGTGCAGAGTTTTTTGTGTGTGATTGTATTCTGTTTATATTCTGGAAAGGGTAAGAGTCAATGGGACTGTAACATAAATTTATGGCGAATGTGCCCCCAAAATATCAGAGACAATGTCTATGATTGATTGATGAAGTTAAGATTCACCTCTTGGCTTGATTTGCATCATTTTACCGAATTTCCAAATACCTCATGAGGTTGACATTATTATCAGGGTAGCTGGTGAGGAAATGGAAGCTCAGGGAAGTGAAGTAACGTGCCTCAAAACACTGAGGCAAAAATAAGAAATTAATTCTGACTGAATATAAAGCATATGATTCCAATCACAACCTTAAATACCACTTTATATTGGAATCTCAGATTTTCACAGGTATTCCAGTAACACATAGTCACCTGGCCTTAAAAAAATAAGGCATTAATACTTCAAATATCTGTGCCATATGTTATAGCTTTTCTAATGGTTTCTCCATTATTTTTGTATTGGGATGAAGTTGCTGGTTATTCTTTTCTTATGACCCATTTGGGCTATAAATTTCTGTTTCCACTGGACCAGTTTCAGGGAATAATTTTTTCACCCTATCCTATGTTACCTGCTTGTTCTGCAGTGGATCAACTTTGATGTGGAAGCTAATTTTCTTTTTCCATCTGGATTTCTAAAAAGGATAATGAAACAAAAAATAGTCTAATGACACCTTGTATATGGGTAAATGACTTTGTTGAAGAATCGGGTGATAAAAGGGATATTTTTTTTGCATGCACACACACACACACACACACACACACACAGACTTCATCCACCTTGCAGGTTTCTTGGTCTCCCTTTGTCCCATTTATTCTCTATCTGCCTATCTTCTTTATTTCCCATTTTTTTACCTTCACTCTGTAGTTTCTGTCCAAATGAGTTTGGCTGATTCTTTGTTTCCTAGGCTCTTATAAGCCCATATCTTCAAGATGACATCAACCCTCCAGAAAGCTCCACAAGGTATTTTCCTAAACAAAGACAGTCTTCTCTCTAAAAGGATTTCTGATGACAATTTAAAAAATAATTTTTCATCCCACTTATCTCCCCCAGGCTCAGATTAATAACATGACACCTGACATACGGAGGCAGTGTGGGAAGTGATGGCTTGGTGTACTGAGACAGGTTGTGAGGGGAAACTCCATAAAGTCACTGAAACGAGGCATTTTCTGTGAGCCTCGGAAACACTTCCCCTAGATGCACTTCAGTAGACCCAACTCATCTTTCGGATGTTATCTGGTGGTGATGTCCTGCAGAAGGTGCAGGCAAGTCCGTGTCTAACTGAGTCTGCACCTCTAACACTAACAAATAATCTAGTGCAGTTTACAGTGTTCAGTAACTTTTATCAGATCGAACTTAATTTAATGAAGTAAGATACAATTATTACATGAAATGTAAGCTAAATAACTCTTTTTCTTACATTTTTTATTGATTTCTTATGTTCTCTCTCCAAATTTATTAAATAACTTCTGGAGTTTTTTGGTTTCTTTTCTTGCCTTTTTTTTTGAGTTAGAACATTATATCCTTTTCAATGATTTCTAACAATTTTTTATTTAAAAATTTTAAATTATTTATTTTATTGAAGTGTGATTTACAATGTTGTATTAGTTTCAGGTGTACAACAGAGTGATTTGATATTTTTGTAGATCACATACCATTTAAAGTCATTATAAAATATTGGTATATTCTCTGTAATGAACATTAGATTGTTGCATCTTAATTTGCTTTATACCTCTTCTGTACATGTTATTACCCTTGCCCTATTTTGCCAATCTTCCTGTTCCCCTTCGTCTTGGCAAACTAGCTTCTATCTGTGAGTCTGTTTCCGTTCTGTTATATTCGCTTGTATTTTTTTTTTTTTTTTGTATTTCACATATAAGTGAAAATATACAGCATTTGTCTTTCTCTGATTTGCTTCAGTAAGCATAAAACCCTCCAGGTCCATCAGTGTGCGATTGTGTATATATATATATATATACATCTTCTTTATCTATGTATCTGCTGATGAACACTTAGGTTGCTTCCACATCTTGGTTATTGTAAATAATACGACTACAATCACTGGGGCACATGCATCTTTTTTTAATTAGGGTTTTCTATTTTTGGGGGGATATATATCCAGTCATGGAATTGTTGGATTATACGGAAGTTCTATTTTTAATTGTTTGAGGAAACTCTATACCATTTACCTTAGTGGCTTACATTCCCAACAAAAGTGAACAAAATTTCCATTTCTCCACATCTCTGCTCCTTTTTGTGTAAGGACAGGAGACCCCTTCTCCTGTCTTTTTGACTACTGCCATTCTGACAGCTGTGAGGTGACATCTCACTGTGGTTTTGATTTGCGTTTCTCTAATGATTAGTGATGCTGAACATCTTTTCACGTGCCTGCTGACCTTCAGTATGTCATCTTTGGAAAAGGTATATTCGGGTATTTTGCTCATTTTTAATTGGGTTGTTTGTTTTCGTGATATTGAGTCGTAAGAGCTCTTTATATTTTGATATTAACCGTTTATGAGACATAACATTTGCAAATGTCCTCTCCCATTCAGCAGGTTGCCTTTTCGTTTTGATGACTGCTTCTTTCACTGTGAAAAACTTCTCAGTTTAGTTAGGTCTCATTTGTTTATTTGGCTTTGTTTTCCTTGCCGGAGAAGACGTATCCAAAAATATTGCTAAAACTTATATCGAAGAGTGTACTGCCTATGTTTTCTTCTAGGGGTTTCCAGTCTTTAGGCTTTTAATCCACTTTAAATTTACTTTTGTATGTGGTATTATAAAACGTTCTAATTTCATTCTTTTACATGCAGTTGTCCAGGTTTCCCAACACCACTTACTGAAAAGAATGTGTTCTCCTCATGTTATATTTTTGCTTACACTGTTGTAGACTAACTGACCTTATATGCATGGGTTTATCTCTGGACTCTTTATTCTGTTCCATTCATCTATGCATATGTTCTTGTGCCAGTACCATAGTATAGCTTTGTAACATAATCTGAAGTCAGGAAATGTGACATTTTCATCTTTTTTTTTTTTTCTCCTTTTTCTCATATACAGTCTGTGGTTCCATACAAATTTTAAAGTTACTTTTCTACTTCCATGAAAAACGTCGTGAGTATTTAGGTAAATATTGCATTAAATTTGGAGATTGCTTTGGGTAGTTTTGACTTTTAACAGTATTGATTCTTTCAATCCATGAACATTGGATATCTTTTCATTTCTTTGTATCATCTTCTGTGTCCTTCTTCAGTGTTTTCAGAGTATTGGTTTTTCACTTCCTTGTTTAGATTTACTCAGTTATTTTATTCTTTATGATGCAACTTTAAATGAGATATTTTTTGCTTTCTCTTTCTAATAGTTAATTACTAGTGTATAGAAAACCAACAGAGTTCTATTACATTGTATCCTGAAACTTTACTGAATTCATTGATTAGTTTTAATGATTTTTTGGTGGAGACTTTAATCCGCCTGCCAATGCAAGAGATGTGGATTTGATGCCTGGATCGGGAAGATCTTTTGGAGGAGGAAATGGCCACCTACTACAATATTCTTTGTCTGGAAAATTCCATGGACAGAGAAGTCTGGCGGACTACAAAGAGTTGGACACAGCAGCACACTGCGCACGTGATTTCCGGTTTCCCGTCTATAATATCACGTCAACTGCAGACAGCGACAGTTCTACCTCTTCCTTTCTAGCTTGAGTGACTTTTATCTCTTTCATGTTGGCTTGTTGTGGCTAGGGAGTTTAATACTGTGTATGTTAAATAGAAATGGAGAGAGTGGGCATCGTTGTCTTTTTTTCTGATTATAGAGGAAAAGTGTACAGTTTTAAACACTGAGTAGAATGTTAGCTATAGGTTTGTCATAAATGAACTTTATCATGCTGATATATACTCTCTCTAGACCAACTTTGATGAAAGTTTTTATGATGAATGGATATTGAATGTTGTCAAATTTTTTTTTCTGAATCTATCAAGATAATCATATGATTTTTATCCTTTGGTTTGTTAACGTGATATGTCACATTGATTGATTTGCAGATATTGATTCATTCTTGCATGGCTTTAATGAAACCCACTTGATCATGGTGTATGATGCTTTTCATATATTATTG